>NC_135627.1:17614375-17923750 GCF_053574225.1 Canis aureus | reverse complement strand
AACACTGTGATGCCATTTTAAATCATTATAAACCTACCTTACAACAAATGGGTGAACTGCAAAGGAACATTTAATACCTATGTTGTTAGATTGACTAATGCAAGACAGCTATTATAGATCATTCAAGTTGAAAAATTTACTTGGCGATCTAAATGATCCAGATTCCTCATTTTGATGATAAATAAATGCAACTACCAAATGCTCCATCACATTTTGTATTGTCTCACTACAACATGAATGTCTTGTCTATGTTGAAATTTAGGACATAAACCTTATAAAATATAAACTGTATAGCACATGCTTTTAAAAAGGTGGCAATTTTTAAGTAAAGAAAAAACCCCCACAAATTTCCAGCTCTTTCTCAAAAAAATATTTATGTTTGCTTTGTTGACATGAGGAACTGGAAAGTGGGAATCAAATTGAAAAGTAATAGAGTTTTAGTTCCCAACCGCCACAAATCCATCCTAGCTTTAAATTTGTCTTTTTGACAATTGAGAAGTGTGTGTTTTTTTTTTTTTAATGTAAGTAACCAAACAGTAATAATGGGGAGGTACTGATCACTGCTTAATTCATAATAAGGTTTGTGCTGTCCTGATCATTATGATAGCCACTAATCACATATAGCTATTTAAATTTAAAGTGAATTAAAATAAAAATAAAAATTGAGTTTCTCACTGACACCAGCCATATATATCAAGGGCCTGATAGTCACATATGGCAAGTGGCTATTCTATTAGCACAGTTATAGGACATTTGTTTCATCTTAAGAAGTCTCATTGGACATCACTGCTTTTGTGCATTGGCATTTTTGTTTTTCATATCTGGGCAGTTAACAGAATGCTTGGCAGAAGATTAAAAATTTCCCAAGAAATTAGTTTTTTCAAGAGACCACTGGTATAGCTGACAATCTAGTGATTGGTAAGAGAATGAAGGCAGTGGGACCACTTGTAACTGTGATTAACAGGGTCTGAAGGGATTTTGCAATTAGGAGACTGTTTATATATTTAGTTGTTTCTGAAATTGCTTTATCATGATTCATCAAGACATGTCAAGATGCACCATTTACAAATGGGATAATAACTTACAGATAAGATGATGTGATTATAAGATTGGCTACTTCTTTTAAAAATGAGCCTTCATATATTTCAATGAGTGATAAACTTGTAGAGAGCAATGATTTTCATCATCCAACAGTGGAAATATTTACTTCTGAGTCATTTTCAAGGGCCAAACCTAACCTCAAAACCAGATTCTGTGCAAGAATCTAAGCCCAACACAGGGAATTATAGGGTGTTTATGCTATAGGGTTTGTTGCCAGAGCTGTGCTCCTTTGTCCTCTTTAGTTGGTTCATATTTTCAGTTACTCCGAATATTTGTTTGGCTTATTTTTCTACATTTTAATTTGTTTCCAATACCCTATAATGGCCCTTGCAACAGCATTATTCCTAACATATAATGTAGTTAGGAGGAAAAAGTTCATGTAATATGAATGTTATCAGAAGAGTAAATTTTACTCTAAAAGAGTGTAATATGAGGGTACCTGGGTGGCTCAGTTGGTTGAGTGTCTGACTCTTGGTTTTGGCTCAGGTCATGATCTCACAGTCATGGGATCAGGCCCTGCATGGGACTCTGCACTCAGGATGGAATCTGCTTGAGATTCTCTCTCTCTCTCTCTCTCTCTCCCTCTCTGCTTCTCTTGCTGCTTGCATTCTCTCTCCCTCTCTCCCTCTCTCTCTGTCTCTCAAATAAATAAATAAATATCTTTAAAAGATAAAAATTAAAAAAACACAATATGTTTTCTTATGACTTATCCATGTCAACATCATGTCTTATTTTCCTCTTTTTCATGGGTATCTAATAAAGATGTTTATAGAAAATAGTTGTTGAAGTTAGGCTTGGGAGGCAGGCTGTAGGGATAGAATTATAGATCCACTATTTTTTTAAATTTATTTATTTATTTTTAAATTTTTATTTATTTATGATAGTCACAGAGAGAGAGAGAGAGAGAGAGAGAGAGAGGCAGAGACATAGGCAGAGGGAGAAGCAGGCTCCATGCACCGAGAGCCCGATGTGGGATTCGATCCCGGGTCTCCAGGATCGCGCCCTGGGCCAAAGGCAGGCGCTAACCCGCTGCACCACCCAGGGATCCCTAGATCCACTATTACTAGCTATGTTCTCATAGTAACTCTGATCCAGGTACACATCTGTAAAATGAGGATGGTAATAATGACCACTTTGTAGATTTATTATGATGATTAAATAAGTAAATACATTTTTATTAATAATCATAAATTAGTTACACTTAGAGCAAGTTCCAGGCACAAACTGTTCATTGAACATGCAAACTTATTGCCCTTTCTCATCCATGATGTAGTACAATTGACATTGTCTCATCAATGTCATTCTAATATCACTTGCTCATCCATTAGATGTTTTTAGTGCCTTAGATTTTATTGTAAATGCTTACCTCTTAACACAGAAAAATATAGAGATGATTAAGACACAGTCCCTGACCTCAGAGAGTGCATATTTTTTGCCTGAATATTATCTTTTATGACATATTTGCTTATTAGCTATAAACAAAATTTTAGGAAAAATAGATCCACTAGTAATTTAGCATCACTGGAGAGACTATTAAAAAGAACATGAGTCATAATAAAGCCTACATTTGATTATTAATGCAGCTTTGTTGTGCTTTGACATTAAAGTAATTCTTAGAATAATCACACTTAATGATTATAACAGTATCTCAGGCCAAGTAGCTTGTGTAGCCTTGTGAACAGCTTTTGGTCATACTATGCTGCTTTCTTGTACAGAAAATAATGATTTCAAAGATGGACTTTATACAAAAAAAGAAAAACAAAACACTCACCTGTACTGCTGAGGTCAGGACAATGGATACTTTTGTTAGGGAGAGGATAAGGAGTAAGGACTGGTGACTGGAAAGGGATATGAAGGGACTTTTGAGGATGTGTGAACTTGTGTTTCTCAATGTGGGTCATAGTGTACAGTTTGTGAAAATTCTTCTAAGTGCCTATTAGACCTAAATTAAAAGTTCTATCTACATATTATACCTAATAATAAAACATGAACACAGATAAATATGCATATATATCTTTATAGACATATATAAATGTGTGTATGCGTATGTATGCTCTGAGTTCAATCAAATATCAAACCTCACAGGAAAGCCCCCATTTTCCCCCCTGTGTGACTATCACTCCGCTATTTAAAGGTAGCAAATTTATTACACAGCCCCCAAGTTTTCAAACTAATTGGTATTAAAGCATAATTTTATTGAAAAACTTAGATTTATGCACTACTTTTCCGTGATGGAACAGTAAGTAGATCCTATCCAACACTTACCTCAGAACACTTTTCTAAAATGCCACTGAAGCATAAGTTAATTAAATTACATAAATTCAGGCAGTGATGGGAAAAGTAGTATTTGTTATAAGTGCATATTCTTGCAGAAATCCCTTCCTTGCATTGTGCACTGATACTTCAGCTGCTTAACTGCTGGCATTTTTATTTTTATTTTTTTTATATCTCCAAAGGGAAGATCTATTTAACTAGGTTAGTTATCCTTTGGCTTGTGAAGTACAAACATTTGTGTTGTTTGCTAATAGTCCTGCAGGGCACAACACATTCAAAGCCAGACAGGAAATACAATGATATAAAATCTAGTGTTTACAGTGCATATGTTCAAAATTCACAGTGATACTGTGTCATAGGTGGTGGGCTCCTGCAGGCATTCCATTTCACCTGATTCATGATGATTGGGGCTTTGAAAGCAAAATCAACTAAAATTAATTCTGCTTGTGAAACTGCCCTCTAGAACACTGTCCATGCTCCTGTGGATAAATGCACTAATGTAGCAATAGCTTTTAGAGGCTTGAGAAAAATGTTAGCTATTAACAAATGAAACATTAAAAATGACTTTTTGTAACAAATAAATTTAGAAGGGGGCATTTAAAGTTTAGTCAGAATTATAGATGATTTCCCAGATATTCATATTAATAGTGATATATCCTTTACTATTTGTAAATAAGTCAGCACACTTAAAATTTAGTCAGATTCTTTTTTTTCTGTTTGACAATTAGTGTAATTATGTGAAATTCAAGGTGACTAATCTACTACTCAACTCCAAAATGACAAAAAAATAATGATGTAACCACTGAATAATAATACCTTTCATTTCCCTGTGCATTCTATATACTTCTGTCCATCCACTTACCTAATTATTCTACATATATTTTTGAGTATTACATACATGACACAACTGATTCCCCTCACAGAGTTTCTATTCTAGTGGGGAGATGATAATACACAAACAAGTAAATGGTTTTGTAAGTATAAAATGTCAGAGAGGGCATGGGTATTCTCAGAAAATCATCCAGAGCTTGCACTAACTATCTTCATAAGACCTCAGAATATTAATTTGCTTTCTCCACATTTCCTACAATATGATGAGTAAATATTACATAGTTTTGCTTTTTGTTTTTGTTTTTGTTTTATTTTTGTTTGTTTGCTTTTTGCTTGTTTGTCTAGAAACACAAAATACTGACAGTACCTTAAGGGTATGTAGGATTGGGATGAAAGCCTAATTTACCCATTGACAAGCCAGGAACTCTCAGCTGAACATGAAAACTAGAAAAGAAGATGATATTTCAAACTCAGAAAAAACAAATATTAGCTCCTAAAAGGAGATAATGTAGGTTAAGTTTCTTGGCCAGCTTGTAAATTATTTTGTGGAAATTCACTATGATGCATTTGTTCCCCAGTATTACAAGTTTTAATGTTCAGCATGCTGACTCTTTTTCCTGAAATGCTATTGTTTGTTTGTTCGTTCTTTCTTTCTTTCAATTCTTCTGGTATATTCTTATTTATTTTTAATGTCCAGTTCAACTTTTTGGTGCATTATTTCCTGAACTCTCCAGGCTGAATTGTTCATATTTTTTTTTGAATTCTTGTAGCAATCTCCAGTGAACCTCTAGACTCTGCCTTTTTTTGATTGGGTTATTCTATATATCTATATTTTTCCCCATGAAAAATATCTTTTTAGCTTCTTTAATGTCCAAATCATTACCTTGCACATTTTTTGTTTTTAATTAATGTTTTTCAAACAAAGAAATGAGCAGATGAATAACTTATAGCCCCAAAACTGTATGGAACTGCACAAAAAAGGATTGCCCTTCCATCTATGTCCCTACTATACTTTATAGAGGAACATAAAGTATTTTCACAGAGTTTAGGGATAGAAGACTAGTTCTGTCATTTGCTATGTCACTTTAAACATGTTTGTAACTCTCAGTTTCTTTAGCTCCGAAATAAACATGTAAATAGTGCCTGTCCCAGTGGGGCTGTTAGGGTCACAGTAGCTAACATGTAAAAATGCTTATAAATTGGAAAACATATTTTTCACCTGTTCATTTCTATGATTATTTGTAATGTTACCTATATTTAGTCAAAATAGAGACATAAGAAGGAATTAATCATATTGTAGATAAAATAAGGATGACTTAAAAATGACTGACCAGGAATAGTTTTAGGTTGAATCCATAGTATTATAAGTAGTAGTCCAATAAATCCCAGCAAATGTAATGGCCACCCTGCTTTTGGGTGAAATAAAAATTTATTGGAAATCTTTGCTCTTAGTAGCATGAAAGAAGCATTAAAAACATCCTATAATAGGGAACAATTGTATAACCTCACATGGTAAAGCTATAGAAGGAGGTTGAACAAAGCAGGTTACCTTTGGAAACTGGGAAAGACTCAGTGGACTCCTTCATTTGCAGAACTACATTTCTGTTTTGATACAAATCAGAAATTATTATTATAGTTTCTTGTCAGGAGAAATCTACTCAACTACAGATGATTTCAGTAGTATACCTGTGCTAATGGTTTATTATGAGATCATATTAATTAAAAATGTTAACTTGAAACATTTTGAGATGTCCTTGATAGATTAAGTGCTATTCTAATTTGTTTTAGAAAGGTTCTACATAATCACAAACTCTACAGAAAAGAGATGTGATTTTTAGTGTTCAAACTCACAAAAGTATGGCCTGATAAAGAAACAGGAAGCGCTATTTTATATAATTAAAAGTCAACAACTGAGCACACTTCTAAATCTAAAATATTTTAAAAATCTTTGATTAACACATATTTTAATGTTTTGTACATGTATTAAGTGATTTCTTTTATATGCTGAAGAAGTCTTTTTGATTAATACTATCTTGGGTGAAAACAGATTTTCTCAACATATCAGGAAAGCATGTTCTTTATGATTATTTCTGGATAAATAGGCTTCCATGAAAACACGATAATGGAATATAAGAATTACTCTTCTTGGCCAGGAAAAGTAGGTTATTGTGTAGATTATTCAACTCAGCATTTTTCTTTTAACAGGCACCAAGATGTAGACTGTAGATGTTGTGCTGTTTTTCTGAATATCATTCTAAAAGTTAAGCAGCATGTATCCACTTTTTCAGACTACTCCTTTATCACTTCTATTCAAGGCATTCCCTAAATCTTGTTAATACATAATAAATTCAGACTGTATTAATTCTGACTAGAAAACTAAACCTCATAAATTTATTATACTATGTTGAATAGTATTTCTTTTTTTTTTTTTTTTTTTTTTTTTTTGCCCTCAGTTTTCTTCTCTTTTGGTTCAAAAGAGGTTCTTTTTAACTGAATTCAGTTAAAAAATATATATCTTTAATTCTCATAATTGCAAAATCACTTGGCCAACTTCACAATTTTTATCATTTCAGTCTGCAATCCACATCATTTAAGTCTGTTCTCAGAAGACAAAGTCATGAACTTTTGATGATTTTTTTGCATGCTGTGATCAGGATCTAAAAGGCTTTTGTTTTATCTTTCTTGAAATGCAACTTAAACCATATATAAGAAACAGGTATAAACAGTATTTTTCCCAAGAAAAATATTGTGTGTATGGTTTTAAAATTTTTCAATAGCTTAATACAGTCAGTGCTGCTTCGTTTTTGTTTGACTTTTAATAGAGTAGCACATTATTTTCCTTAAGAAAGTAATTAACTGTATTTTGAAAGTGTCTGGTGAAATATTTGATCAAAGGGATGATATATTGTAGACCACATAGCAAAACATAAATAATCAAACTTGGTGCTGGGGTAAAATTCTTTCTTTCATTGGGAAAAGTATATATTTATACATTTGTTAAATCTTGAAACACAATTTTTAGTGTTTCAGAAATGAAGGGAGTTTGCTTCTTTTTAACAGTACCTGGTAACCCCTATACTGTTGTCTAGCACATTATTTATATCCATAAGCAGTTATCTCAAAGTTCTCCTTGACTCCCTATCAAGAGGATGGGGAATAATTTTTCCTGTCTGATAGTTGTTGAACAAAGCTGCCTCCCCCTGAAGCTGACTTCAGCCTGTCAAACAAATGGCTGTTCTTTCACAACTAAATGACAATAAACCTGTTGGTTGCCTTTTGAATTCACACTTAATGGGCCCCCTTCCAGGACCCCAATGTGCAGCTGTCCTTTCTTAACACAGACTCAACAAGTTCACAGTATTATTTTTTCATAGTTTCTGCAGAAGTTATGTCCTTAAAATTCTCATCCATATGAGACATGTTTGAAGCACATATATTGAAATGCACACATTAATTTAAAATTAGAACTCTATGTTAGCATTAAAGATTAGTAGACATTATTTGTAGTTATATTTCTATAGGTTGACTGGGACAATCATACTTGGAGAAACAAGAAAATATATTATCACTTATATGGAAAAAAATTTAATAGATAAGGAGTAATGGTTTGGGGAAACACTATGCTTTTCATTAAAAACACCATAATGGAATTTAATGAAATAAAGGAATTCGTTATTCTGTTTTTACATTAGCATTGACCATTTATTTGTGCATTCAAATGCTCTTACTCAGGTAGTAAGTTGTAGTTAATTAAGTCTTTGGATTCAGAATGATCTTTAATACTGAGTACTGCTCCACCAATTTGAAAAGTTACTTCTACTCTGAATCTTGGTATGCTCATTTGCAAATTGGAAATAATAATTCAGACTATTGAAATAAAATGACTTATAGGAGTTTAGGACATTGTCTTTATATACGATGAATTCAGTAAATGTTCTTTTTTTCCCTTCTCATATCTTTAGAGGATCCCAAAATATAATGTATACGTGGTTCGTGTATGAAAATGATAATGCAGAATATGAATTTGTAGAACACTAGACTTTCATCCTCAGAATAATCCATTTTTGTTCTACCACCTTCTACTTTATGAGTTCAGCTGTGTTTGTTTTCTTCAGTCATAAAAGGAAATGATAAAATAATACCTTCCTTTGACTCCTAGGATGAGTGTACAAATTATATTTACTAACTTATGTGGAAATTGTTTCCTTTTAGAATTCTTATTTCTTTTTTTTTAATTTATTTTTTATTGGTGTTCAGTTTACTAACATACAGAATAACCCCCAGTGCCCGTCACCCATTCACTCCTACCCCCGCCCTCCTCCCCTTCTACCATCCCTAGTTCGTTTCCCAGAGTTAGCAGTCTTTACGTTCTGTCTCCCTTTCTGATATTTCCCACACATTTCTTCTCCCTTCCCATATATTACCTTTCACTATTATTTATATTCCCCAAATGAATGAGAACATATAATGTTTGTCCTTCTCTGACTGACTTACTTCACTCAGCATAATACTCTCCAGTTCCATCCACGTTGAAGCAAATGGTGGGTATTTGTCATTTCTAATGGCTGAGTAATATTCCATTGTATACATAAAACACATCTTTATCCATTCATCTTTCGTTGGACACCGAGGCTCCTTCCACAGTTTGGCTATTGTAGCCATTGCTGCTAGAAACATCGGGGTGCAGGTGTCCTGGCGTTTCATTGCATTTGTATCTTTGGGGTAAATCCCCAACAGTGCAATTGCTGGGTCGTATGGCAGGTATATTTTTAACTGTTTGAGGAACCTCCACACAGTTTTCCAGAGTGGCTGCACCAGTTCACATTCCCACCAACAGTGTAAGAGGGTTCCCTTTTCTCCGCATCCTCTCCAACATTTGTTGTTTCCTGCCTTGTTAATTTGCCCCATTCTCACTGGTGTGAGGTGGTATCTCAATGTGGTTTTGATTTGTATTTCCCTGATGGCAAGTGATGCGGAGGATTTTCTCATATGCATGTTGGCCATGTCTATGTCTTCCTCTGTGAGATTTCTCTTCATGTCTTTTGCCCATTTCATGATGGGATTGTTTGTTTCTTTGCTGTTGAGTTTAATAAGTTCTTTATAGATCTTGGAAACTAGCCCTTTATCTGATATGTCATTTGCAAATATCTTCTCCCATTCTATAGGTTGTCTTTGAGTTTTGTTGACTGTATCCTTTGCTGTGCAAAAGCTTCTTACCCTGATGAAGTCCCAATAGTTCATTTTTGCTTTTGTTTCTTTTGCCTTATTGGATGTATCTTGCAAGAAGTTACTGTGGCCGAGTTCAAAAAGGGTGTTGCCTGTGTTCTTCTCTAGGATTTTGATGGAATCTTGTCTCACATTTAGATCTTTCATCCATTTTGAGTTTATCTTTGTGTATGGTGAAAGAGAGTGGTCTAGTTTCATTCTTCTGCATGTGGATGTCCAATTTTCCCAGCACCATTTATTGAAGAGACTGTCTTTCTTCCAATGGATAGTCTTTCCTCCTTTATCGAATATTAGTTGACCATAAAGTTCAGGGTCCACTTCTGGGTTCTCTATTCTGTTCCATTGATCTATGTGTCTGTTTTTGTGCCAGTACCACACTGTCTTGATGACCACAGCTTTGTAGTACAACCTGAAATCTGGCATTGTGATGCCCCCAGATATGGTTTTCTTTTTTAAAATTCCCCTGGCTATTCGGGGTCTTTTCTGATTCCACACAAATCTTAAAATAATTTGTTCCAACTCTCTGAAGAAAGTCCATGGTATTTTGATAGGGATTGCATTAAACGTGTATATTGCCCTGGGTAACATTGACATTTTCACAATATTAATTCTGCCAATCCATGAGCATGGAATATTTTCCATCTCTTTGTGTCTTCCTCAATTTCTTTCAGAAGTGTTCTATAGTTTTGAGGGTATAGATCCTTTATATCTTTGGTTAGGTTTATTCCTAGGTATCTTATGCTTTTGGGTGCAATTGTAAATGGGATTGACTCCTTAATTTCTCTTTCTTCAGTCTCATTGTTAGTGTATAGAAATGCCACTGATTTCTGGGCATTAATTTTGTATCCTGCCACGCTACCGAATTGCTGTATGAGTTCTAGCAATCTTGGGGTGGAGACTTTTGGGTTTTCTATGTAGAGTATCATGTCATCGGTGAAGAGGGAGAGTTTGACTTCTTCTTTGCAAATTTGAATGCCTTTAATGTCTTTTTGTTGTCTGATTGCTGAGGCTAGGACTTCCAGTACTATGTTGAACAGCAGTGGTGAGAGTGGACATCCCTGTCTTGTTCCTGATCTTAGGGGAAAGGCTCCCAGTGCTTCCCCATTGAGAATGATATTTGCTGTGGGCTTTTCATAGATGGCTTTTAAGATGTCGAGGAATGTTCCCTCTATCCCTACCCTCTGAAGTGTTTTGATCAGAAATGGATGCTGTATTTGTCAAATGCTTTCTCTGCATCTAATGAGAGGATCATATGGTTCTTGGTTTTTCTCTTGCTGATATGATGAATCACATTGATTGTTTTACGGGTGTTGAACCAGCCTTGTGTCCCAGGGATAAATCCTACTTGGTCATGGTGAATAATTTTCTTAATGTACTGTTGGATCCTATTGGCCAGTATCTTGTTGAGAATTTTTGCATCCATGTTCATCAGGGATATTGGTCTGTAATTCTCCTTTTTGGTGGGGTCTTTGTCTGGTTTTGGAATTAAGGTGATGCTGGCCTCATAGAACGGATTTGGAAGTACTCCATCTCTTTCTATCTCTCCAAACAGCTTTAGGAGAATAGGTATGGTTTCTCCTTTAAACGTTTGATAAAATTCCCCTGGGAAGCCATCTGGCCTTGGCCTCTTGTGTCTTGGGAGGTTTTTGATGACTGCTTCAATTTCCTCCCTGGTTATTGGCCTGTTCAGGTTTTCTATTTCTTCCTGTTCCAGTTTTGGTAGTTTGTGGCTTTCCAGGAATGCGTCCATTTCTTCTAGATTGCCTAATTTATTGGCGTATAGCTGTTCATAATATGTTAGAATTCTTATTTCTTATACTGGAATTCAGGTTCAGTCTTCATCCTGCCCTGTTTGTATGCTTTTTTTTTTTCTCTCTCTCTCCCCAGCAATCAAAAGTCTCTGTGCTCCCAGTTTGCTTTGCAATCTTAGTCATACTTTTATTCTACTAGTTTGAGAACTAGACGTTCTATTCTTTTTGTGTGTCTTTGTGTGCATACTGCTGGTCTTGAAATTATACATCCAATCTTCCCAAACTTATCAAAACAATATCAGAAGTGAAACCATTTCTTTACCATTCTCTTGAATCAAACGTTAAGTATGAAGTATTTTAATTAATGTCAGAAACACTGATTATAAATTATTGTTGTTATTCATTGCCATACCATATCTTAAAGTATTGTTAACCCTATAAATTATTATTCTTGTATTATACAGATGATATTTCTTTAATTTTAATTAAATACCTAAAATTCTGCCTTTACCGTTCCTTCTTGCATCTTATATTTTCTATCTGGGATAGTTTCCTTTTTAAAAAGTTCTCTTACTTTGTTTCTTGGCTGTAAAGTCTTTTAGTTATTCTGTGAAGATATCTTTTCCTCATTTGTTCTGAGTTCATAAGTCTGGAAAAATAGTTACTTCCTCTAAGCACATTAAAAATAATATCGTACTGTCTATCATTATGGACACTAGAAAATCTGCTGTTTAATTTATACTTTCTTAATATTATCTGAATTTTAACTCTGGCTTCTTTTAGATATCTCTTTGTCTTGGATTATACCGAGTTTCACTGTTGTGCCCAAGATTACGTATCCGAGAAACCACCAAGGAGCCGACACCGATGCAAACACACGAGGGTTTATTTACAAGCTCGAGCTTGGATCCAAGTATACCCCACACAGCAGAGCGGGGACTTACACCCCAAAGTGGATTACAGTTGGGTTTTTTATGGGCTGGTCTAGGGGATTTTCAGAAGGGGTGGAGGAATTTCTCAAGTTCTGTTTACATTCTGATATGGGGCTTTCAAGGGCATTGAGCTCTGTTCTCATTCTAAATTTTTTTTTAATTTTTATTTATTTATGATAGTCACAGAGAGAGAGAGAGAGAGAGAGAGAGAGGCAGAGACACAGGCAGAGGGAGAAGCAGGCTCCATGCACCGGGAACCCCATGTGGGATTCGATCCCGGGTCTACAGGATCGAGCCCTGGGCCAAACCGCTGCGCCACCCAGGGATCCCTGTTCTCATTCTAATATGGGGCTTTCTAGGGCATTAAACTGTAAGCTGTTTTTTTTTTTTTTTTTTTTTTCTATAACTGAAGTAATGTAAACTTCAGCTCTTATTCACAGGGGCCTGGGATGGCTGTACTTGTGCTAACACTGAACTTAAAGTGGAATGGCCTTAATTTTCTTGGCCTCCACATCACTAGGTTGGATTAGCATATTTATGTATGTCAAGGAGGTAAATCTCTTAGAAATTTCTTGGTTTTTATTTCTGCTAGGACCTTCAGGCATAATAGATTTTTAAATTTCCTCCTGTATTTGGTTATGAATTCATATTTAACAGAATATCACTTGGGAATCTTGAATGACTTGTTGGATTGAGTATATTTTCTTCAGAAAAAAAAAATATTTTCTTCAGACTGATATCAAGGTATGCCACCAGCCTGGAAACACTTTAATTTGATTTCTCATACTGGGGAGCCCAGATTTAGGTGGGACTGTAAATACAGAACCCAGAAATATGAAACAATAGGCCTAGGGCTATAAATTTTAAGGAGACTATTTTATGCCACCAAGAGAAAGAGCAGAAACTGAATTGTCTTCATCAGTTCCTTTTAAGACAGTATTTCTCCCATATTTATACTTCCACTGAAATTAAGCACTTTAAAGTGCCTTGTTCAGAGTCTGTGCTCTCTTCCAGTACTAGCCTTTATTTAGTGTTTCTCTTATGGTCTATTTATCTGGAATATTCTGGATCTCTTGTACTAGCTTGACCTTTAGAATTGTATTGGCACCAAAGCTTGCTTTTTAAGTTTTATTTTTAAGTTATAGCTCATCTTAATTTTCTGTGTTCTTTGATACTTCATGTAGTCTTTGTTGAACTCTGCAATGAGTACCATGTATTTTGTCATTTTCCCACATCTGAATGTTTTCTGTCCATGGAGAATATATCAGAATTCCAAACTCTCCACATTGCAGGTAGTAGTGCTGTAAGTTATTTTTTTTAAAGATTTATTTATTTATTTATGATAGAGAGAGAAAGAGAGAGAGAGAGGCAGAGACACAGGAGGAGGGAGAAGCGGGCTCCATGCTGGGAGCCCAACTTGGGACTCGATCCCGGGACTCCAGGATCGTGCCCTGGGCCAAAGGCAGGCGCTAAACCGCTGAGCCACCCAGGGATCCCCCTGCAAGTTATTTTTTAAATTGTACAACTCTTTTATAATTTAAGTTTAATTACTGATTATTCATGTTAAAACATTAAAATTGATCATGCATCCTGTTATGGGATTAAAACTAATAATTTATGATAGCAATGAATTACAGGAGAACAAATTCAAATGTTAAAAATGTAAAGTAGTCAATTTTTCTATGATATTTAAACTCCTTAGGTAGCATTTTAAGTATTATTGGAAAATATTACTCAGATACAAAAAAATGGCAAAATGTGAAATCATACCACAACATCTACCAATTCGTAAGTCTACAAAGTTTTAGGTACAGGTTATTTTGATACAATATGCTCAGTTTTTCCAAATTAGGAAGAAAATACCAAAGAAGTATAGACAAATGTACAATGTGTATATTTAGATTTTTCTCAAAATCAAACATAATTTCCAGGAAATAGGAACTAAAGATTAAATACCTCATCCACTTGTCCTGGATGCCTCAATGAACATTTTTAAAAGTGTGAAGTGAGGAGAAACTTTGTTGTGAAAACAAAAGATAACTGATATATTTTGATAGCAGCTCCACATTACATGGATTTGGTTTGATATTAATATAAAGCTGTGACAGTACTCCATAGGCTAGCCTGCACCAAGTTTACTAATTTTTAAAAAAAGATCCAAGACAGGAAACACACAGCATGCACAACAGAGTAGAGATCTCATGAGTTTCCATACTCTGTCATGATGTCCCAGTCATTCTGACTCAGGACATGTATTCAAAAGTGACCATGTAGGGTACAACCAACCTGATATTCATTCACCTTTTATACCTAGCTAGTCAGACCCATTATTTGTCCTATCTCATCTGTAAAGGTTACTCATTACTCCATAACCAATTTCAACAATGAAGTGAGGGAATTTGGCTTGGTTCTGGGCCAAATTTGCCCTTTTCCCATCTAGTTTAGGTAAATTCCTAATAATTTCTTGAGTTATTATTGTCAGGGGAGGAATGAAGAAGCAAGTGACCAACATTCAGACTCCCTTGAGGCTAAATGTTACCCCTTTCTCTGCATGTGCATATGACAATGAAAGATTACCTGCCAGATTGAATGCTGAAAATTGCTGAGAACTCTTCTTTCAACTCCATTGTAAAAAACAAACAAAAAAACACAAAACAAAACAAAACAAAACAGCTTTATGTATGAACAAACAGTAGAACAAATTAGAGAGGGTTACTTGAATATCCCTGACATAGAAAAGTTTGGATGTGAGGATAGGAGATATGCAGATGAGGTGGACACCAACAAACATTCTTTTTTTAAGTGAAGAATAACAGTGCTCAAAAGTAGTTATGTTAAGCAGCTCCAGGGTTTAAACAAGAAAACTAAGTTGATAGAGGGCAACACGACAGGAGTCTTTCTGACAGGATAGAACTTTTCCCAAATGTTATTGGCCATAGCACATTTTTTTTTCAGAAAAATAGTTTATTGATGAATAATCTCAGAAAAAAGACATGAAAGTTACTGTGAAAAATCAATATTTTGTCTGCTCGATAAACAAATCATTCTAGAGCTGGGTAAATAGACTAATTGGACAGGGAATATTGGAAATATTTTTATAAATGATAATATCTAGTCAAGGTAGTAGCACATGAAGACATTGAGAGACGTGAAGAGGACTGTGTATTAAAAAAATAATCCAAGAAGTGCATTAATTTCTTAATGCTCTCACTCTTGGAAAAGAATCCATAAGTCACAGAAGGCTGGTCAAATCTTGGAAATATTACTCTTGGAAATAGGAGTCAGATTATAATTATAAAATTCTGGGACCAACATTAAATAAAAAAATAAGTTACATCATTTTCATGTAATGCCATGTGGATACATTAATAATCCCAGTTAACTCACTCAATGAGAAGATACTCTGGTTTAGTTATATGAATATTTTTCTTACAGAATTGTGCTGGCTACCCTATTCCTTTGCTGGGAAGAACCCCAATTTTAACTCTACTTTTACCTCTATGCAACTGTGAATCAAAAATCATCAGCTAAGATTTCTGTTTTTGCATAAAATTCAATAATCTATGAAACCTGAACAATACTTCATGGAGCAGTTTCTTGAGGACTCTAAACAGTAAATGGTGGCAGGTAGATTAAAGAAGAGGACCATAATCTAAAGCACCACCAAACTAGGGATGTTTACCTTTTCTTTTATCCTTCAGTATCTCCTGACCTACATTGAGAACAGGCTGCAACAAGGAAGTGGGCATCAGCACAAACAGAAGGAATACTGAGATAGGATAGAACTGTATTTCATATTTTAGGCTAGTTTAGGCTTGAGGAAGAAGAAAATGGTTTGCTAGTAACAGCAGCATCAAAGACCTCTCTGTAGCTACCTAAACTCTGATGGGCCAACTTCATCATGAATTGAAGTATCTGTGGCCATAAGAGGATGAGGCCAACTCCTATTGTTTTTGTTTTTTTCTCTCCTCCCACCAAATGCTCCAACATGGGCACAACTCCTAGAACTCCGGAGTTAAATAAATAAAACCCATTTTCTGGTTAGAAAACCAAAAGAAAAAAGGGACCACAAGGGATTAGAAAGTACAAGGAAGATCTCAGAGAGGAAGTAGCTCAGGAAAGCTAACACATACTTTCTTTTAATGAACACCTGGAGTCCCTAACAGATTAGTCTATCTGTTGCTAAAGTACACACTGAAGACATTGAGAATTGAATTTAATTAAAGACAATTGCCTAGTTTCTAAACTCATAACTGAGTGGGGCACACACAAAACAGATTTGAATAACATTGCCAGTGATAATGAATGAAAATGGAATTGGTTTTGATCCATAAGTCACAGAAGGCTGGTCAAATCTTGTGACCTCACCCCAACTGAATTGACTTCGTGCTACAAAATTAAGCATTCTCTGTAAGATGTATATGCAACCTAAATTCTTAAAATTTAATATTCAAAATATCCTGAATACAATTGGAGTCTACATAACAGGTAGGTAACAAGGAAAGTATCAACTCATATGTGACTATTCAAACAAAGATGCCAAAACTTAGATGACATGGTATTTAGGATTGCTAGGCAGTTTAAAAAATTAATATGAAAATTCTGACAAAGATGAACATTCATGAAAAAAAATAGAAAGATAATTTCAGCAAATAAATAGAAATTATAAAGAAGAAACTAATAAATTTAGCATTGAAAAAATCATGAGATGGGCTCAATAGCAGAATGGAAATGACAGAGGAGTCAGTAAACTTCACAGATTGATAGAAAGTGTGCAAAATGAACAACAAAGTTAGGAGTCTCTCATGTTTTGTCACCTTCTCTAATTTTTCCCACTCATTTTCTATCCTTTCCCCAATAATCTCTTTCATTATTTTTTATATTCGTCGTATGAGTGAAACCCTATAATGATTGTCCTTCTCCAATTGACTTACTTCACTCAGCATAATACCCTCCAGTTCTCTTCATGTTGAAGCAAATGGTGGGTTTTCGTCATTTCTAATGGCTGAGTAATATTCCATTATATATGTATGTGTATATATATATATATATATGTGTGTGTGTGTGTGTGTGATATATAAATGTGATATATATATGTGATATACATATATATATAGATGTGATATATATATATACATCTATATATAGATGTATATATACCACATTTTTTTTATCCATTCATCTTTCGATGGGCACAGAGTATCCTTCCACAGTTTGGCTATTGTGGACATTGCTGCTATAAACGCTGGTGTGCAGGTGTCCTGGTGTTTCACTGCATCTGTATCTTTGGGGTAAATCCCCAGCAGTGCAATTGCTGGGTCATAGGGTAGCTCTATTTTTAACTCTTTGATGAACCTCCACACAGTTTTCCAGAGTGGCTGCACCAGTTCACATTCCCACCAACAGTGCAAGAGGTTTCCCCTTTCTCCACATCCTCTCCAACATTGGTTGTTTCCTGTCTTGTTAATTTTCACCATTCTCACTGATGTGAGGTGGTATCTCATGGTGGTTTTGATTTGTATTTCCCTGATGGCAAGTGATGTGGAGCATTTTCTCATGTGCTTCTTGGGCATGAGTATATCTTCTTTGGTGAAATATCTGTCCATGTCTTCTGTCCATTTCATAATTGGATTGTTTGTTTCTTTGCTGTTGAGTTTAATAAGTTCTTTATAGATCTTGGATACTAGCCCTTTTTCTGATATGTGATTTGCAAATATCTTCTACCATTCTATAGGTTGTCTATCAGTTTTGTTGACTGTTTCTTTTGCTGTGCAGAAACTTTCTATCTTGATGAAGTCCCAATAGTTCATTTTTGCTTTTGTTTCCCTTGCCTTCATGGATGTATCTTGCAAGAAGTTGCTGTGGCCAAGTTCAAAAAGATTGTTGCCTGTGTTCTCCTCTAGGATTTTGATGGAATCTTGTCTCACATTTAGATCTTTCATCCACTTTGAGCTTATCTTTGTGTGTGGCATAAGAGAATGGTCTAGTTTTATTCTTCTGCACGTGGCTGTCCAATTTTCCCAGCACCATTTATTGAAGAGACTGTCCTTTTTCCAGTGGATAGTCTTTCCTGCTTGGTCGAATGTTAGTTGGCCATAGAATTGAGGGCCCATTTCTGGATTCTCTATTTTGTTCCATTGATCTATGTGTCTGTTTTTGTGCCAGTACCACACTGTCTTGGTGACCACAGCTTTTAGTACAACCTGAAATCCGCCATTGTGATGCCCCTGGCTATGGTTTTCTTTTTCAATATTCCCTTGGCTCTTTGGGGTCTTTTCTGATTCCACACAAATCTTAAGGCAATTTGTTCCAACTCTCTGAAGAAAGTCTATGGTATTTGGTTAGAAATTGCATTGAATGTGTCAATTGTCGAGTAGCATAGACATTTTCACAATATTAATTCTTCCAGTCCAAAAGCATGGAATATTTTTCCATCTCTTCGTGTCTTCCTCAATTTCTTTCAGAAGTATTCTGTAGTTTTTAGGATATAGATCCTTTACCTTTTTGTTAGGTTTATTCCTAGGTATCTTCCACTTTTGGGTGCAATTGTAAATGGGACTGATTCCTTAATTTCTCTTTCTTCAGTCTCATTGTTATTAATAGAAATGCCACTGATTTCTGGGCATTGATTTTGTATCCTGCCACATTGCCAAATTGCTGTAGGAGTCTAGCAGTCTTGGGGTGGAGTCTTTTGGGTTTTCTATATACAGTATCATGTCATCTGCAAAGAGGGAGAGTTTGACTTCTTCTTTGCCAATTTGAATGCCTTTTATTTCTTTTTGTTGCCTGATTGCTGAGGCTAGGACGTCTAGTGCTATGTTAAATAACAGTGGTGTGAGTGGACATCCCCAAGTGGTAGTGCAAGGGGAAGTGGGCGGGGGGATGGGGTGACTGGGTGATAAGCACTAAGGGCAGCACTTGATGGGATGAGCACTGGGTATTTTATTATATGTTGGTGAATTGAACTCCAATAAAAAAAAATATATATATATATATAAACAAAGATTTTTTTAAAAGATGTCAAGGGAACTTTGAAATAATTGATAAGGTCTACTCTTCATCATCACTTTCCCAGGGAAAAGGGTAAAAAAGTAGAGCAGGGGCACGTGGTTTAGTCATTTGAGCATAGGACTCTTGATTTCATCTTGGGTCATGATTTCAAGGTTGTGTGGTCAAGCCCCACGTGGGTTTTCATGCTCAGTGTGGGGTCTACTTGTCGTTCTCCCTCTGTTCCTGTCCTTGCTCTCTCTCTTTCTCTCTCTCAGATAATAAATAACATCTTTTAAAAATAAGTGCAGAGCAGAAAAAAAATCTTTGAACTCCCAAAAACCATGAAAAATATAAACATAGATTCAAGTAGCCTGGCAAACCCCAAAAAGATAAATTCAAAGAAATTCATTTCTAAACATAATAAAATCAAAAGGCAGAAAACTAAAAATGAAGCAAAAAACAACAACAAAACAAAACCCAAAAACTTTTGAAAACATTCAAGAAAATCATTTGTTTGGATGTCTGTATATTTGTCATTAGAAGTCATAGAGACCAGGAAAAGTAGAAAAGTAGTTTAAAGTGATGAAATGAAAGAATTGTTTTCTCAGCATTCTAAAACAACAATAATAATCTCTAAGAATAAACATGCAATAAAGGTGTTCTCAGATAAACTAACAGAAACTCTGTGATGTCAGTACTGCTCTAAATGAACTGCTTAAGGAAATTGTCAGATAGAAAGGAAATGATACCAGAAAGAAACTTGAAACAGAAATGAAGGAAGAGCAATAGAAATGGTAAATACTTGGGAAAATATAAGAGTATTATTCTCTTGATTCTTTAAAATTCAGTAGACAGTTCAGAGCAAAATTATAACATTGTTGTTCTCAATGAATACATTACTTAGGATAACTATATCATAAGGGGGGACAGGTATAGAAAACTATACAGTAATAAGTTTTCTATAATTTATTTGAAATTCAAGTAGACTAAGAAAAGTATTTGTTTGTTATCCCTATAGCAACCCACACAAACTTTACAATGAGATATAGTCTAAAGAACAATAGATAAATTCAAATGAAAATTAAAAAGATGTTCAATTAAAACAAAAGGCAGCAAAAGAGAAAAAAAGGATGAAAAACAGGGAACAATCAGAAAACAAAAATAAAATCATAGACCTAAATCCAACTATATTAATTAGTACAATGAATTCAAAAGGTTTAAACATTCTGATTAAACACAAAAATTATCAGAATGGATTTAAAAACATGGAAAGAATGTCTGCAATACATTTGTTCACTTCAAGTATAATGAAATATATAGATTTGTATGTAAATGATGGGGGAAACATACATGCACTTGCAAATCAAAAGAAACCTAGTATGATGATATTATTTGTAGAGCAAGAAAAATTACCAGAGATAAAGGGGAACTTTACATAAGAAGATAAAACAACCCCAATTGTGTATGTACCTAACAACAGAGCTTCAAAATACATGTCAAACACTGACAAAACTGACAAGATTAATAGACAAATCCACAAATACAGACTTCAGCATACCTTTCTCCATAATTGATAGAACGAATACAGAAAAGGGGCAGTAATATAAAAGAACTAAACTGCATCATCAACTAATTGATTCTAAAAACCCACCTACAGTTATACATGCCTTCTTTCCATATACACATGGAACAGTCACTAAGATAGCTCGTAAGATGTATCATAAAACAGACTTCAAAGATAGAAACAAATAGGAATCATGCAGTATGTTCTCTGATCATAATGAATTAAAATAAAAATCAGTAGCAAAGGTAACAGGAAGATCACCAAGTATTTAGAAACTTAATAATATACTTAATAATAATCTAGCACTCAAAGAAGTCTCAGGAAATTAGAGTATATTTTAAACAGAGTGAAAATAAAACAGAGTATATCAAAGTGTGAGATGAAGCTAAAATAGTTCTTAGATAGAAACTCATAGAACTAAATGCTTATGGTAGAGAGGAGAAAAAGTCTTCACATAATTAAGAATCTTAAGAAACTAGGAAGAAGAAGAGCAACTTAACAGTGAGTAGAAATAAGAGAATACAAAAAATAAGCTCAGCATCTTCCAAAAATGAAAATAGACAAAAAGAAAATACATAAAATCCAAAGCTGTTTATTGAAAAAGTCAATAAAATGGATAAACTTCCAATAAAACTGGCAAAGATAGAAGACCAAGTTATCGTAGCAAAATGAAAGACAAGTTATCATTACAGACATTACAGACATATTAAAAAGACATGATAACACCTCAAAAAATTCAACATGCAAAATTTTGATGAAATACACAAAATAAATTAATTCCTCAAAACCAAAAAGCACCAATACATACCAAAGATAAATTAGGTCCAGCATAGTCATATAACTATTGAATTTGCAGTTAAGTTTTCTTCTGAAAATGAAATCCTCCTGGCCCTGACTGGTTTTGGCAAATCTTAGGAAATATTTAAATGAGAGTTATTTTTACTTAAATGCACTGGAAATGCATACTAATTGGAAAGGAAGAAGTAAAATTGCCCTTATGTACATAAGAATTGCTCTATATAGAAAACTCTAAAGGGTCTCCAAGAAACTCCCATAACTACTTAGAGATTTTAACAAGATCATAGGATACAAATTCATACATAATGAATTGCATTTCTCTGTAGTAGCAATGAACAATTGGAAAGCCATGCAATATGGCTTATTCCATCAAAATATGAAATATATAGTGGTACCTGGGTGGCTCAATAGGTTAAGTGGTCAACTCCTGGTTTTAGCTCAGGTCAGGATCTCAGGGTCCTGGAATTGAGCCCTGTGTTGGGTTTTGTACTCAGTGGAGAGTCTGTTTAAGGATTATCTCTCTCCCTCTGCCCCTTCCCCTGCTCTCTCTCTTTCTCAAGTCTTTTTTTTTTTTTTTAAGATTTTATTTATTCATGAGAGATACACAGAGAGAGGCAAAGAAATAGGCAGAGGGAGAAGCAGGCTCCCTGAAGGGAGCTGGATGTGGGACTTGTTCCCAGGACTTCAAGATCACAACCTGAGCCAAAGGTAGATGCTCAACCACTGAGCCACTTAGGTGCCCTAAATAAATAAATCTTTTTAAAAAGAATTTAGTTTATTTAGTTATATACAATGGATATAAAACTGAATACTGAGAAATATAAAAGACAAAGAAGACTCAAATCAATGAACAAAATAAGTTCTTGTATTTGATTAGTCAAAATAATAATGGTGATGCTTCAACCTAAAATAATTGATAGATTTACTGCAAATACAATAGAAACTCCAACAATCTGATTTTGTTTTTGCTTTTGCTCAGTCAAGTTAATTCTAAAATATATATAGGAAGGGGTGCCTGAGTGACACATTTGGTTAAGAGGATGACTCTTCTTGGTTTTGATTCAGGTCATGCTCACATATTAGTGAGATTGAACTCCACGTCTGAATAGAGTCAGCTTCTTCTTTTTTTTTTTTTTTTTTTTTTTTTAGAGTCAGCTTCTAATTCTCTCTTCTCTCTCTGCCCCTCCTGCTCGTGTGCACATGCTTTCTTAAATAAATAAATAAATAAATAAATCTAAAAATAAATAAATAAATAATAAATAAAATAAAACGTATATAGGAAGGAGAAAGATCCATAATTAACCAAAACAGTTTTGAAAAAGAACAAAGAAAGTTTCACTTTTTATCTCAAAAATTATGATAAAGCTAGAGTAATCAAGGCAGTGCAGTATTGGCAAAGGGCTGGTCTCTTAGATCATTAGAACAAAAAGGATAGTCCAGAAGTACACTTGCACGTAGATGGCCAATGTTTCGACACAGGCAATTTGATGGAGAAAGGATAAGCTTTTCAACGAATGATTTTAGAATATTTGAGTATCCATATTCAAAGAGAAGTTAACACTTGTGAACTTAATACCATATATAAAAATGAGCTCAAAATTGATAATAGATCTACATGTAAAACACAAAACTGCAACTCTTACATAAAACATAAAAGGAAATCTTCATGACCTAGGGTTGAACTTTTTAGATTCTATACCTAAGCAAGCCCATCAAAGGAAAAAAGAAAAGATAAATGTCATCAAAATTAAAAATCATTTGCTGTTTCAAAGATCACTTTTAAGAGAAGGAAAAGGTAGGCCAAAGAAAGAGCAAAAATATTTTCAAAGCACATATCACATAAAGGACATATTCATAATATATCAAGACATCTCAAAATACAGTAAAAATTAAATTACAAAGGACAAAAGACTTGCACAAATATTTTACCAAAGAAGATATTGAAATCAAGCATATGAAAAGACATTCAAAATCAAAATCCTTAGGGTAATGTAAATTAAAATCATAAAATATTGCTACACACCTATTAGAATAAATAAAATTTTAAAAATTCTAACAATACCAAGTGCTGGTGAGCATAGAGAGTAACAGAAATCTTCATATATTACTTGAGAGGATGCAAAATGGTAGTCAATTTGCAAGATAATTCTGTAGTTCTTTAAGTTTAACATCCACTTACCTTATGACTCAGCAATCTAACTCATTAATATTTACCCTAGAAAAATAAAAAAAAAATGTTTACACAAAAATCTATACAAGAATGTTTATGAGACGCCTAGGTGGCTCAGTGATTGAGTATTTGCCTTCAGCTCAAGTCATGATCTCAGGGTCCTGCATCAGTTTTCCCCCAGGGAAGCTGTTTCTCCCTCTGCCTCTGTTTCTCCTCTCTGTGTGTCTCATGAATGAATGAATGAATGAATGAATAAAATCTTAAAAAGGAATGTGTATGACAGCTCTATTTATAATTTTCAGTCCTGTAAACAACTCAAATATCCTTCAGTAATTGAATGGGCAAGTAAACAATGGTGTATGCCCATACTACCATGATACTACCACAAGAGATTAAAAGGAACATATTTTGTATATACACATCTTGGATGATCTCCAAGGCCTTATGCTGAAGTGAATGAAGCCAGTATCAAAAAGTTGCAAATTCCATGTTTCTTTGTATATTATATTCTGTAAAAAGATAAAACCTTAGTTGTAGAACAGAGATCAGTGGTTGTCAGGGAGTAAGGGTGGAAAATGATGGAATAAAATGTGAGAGATTTGGTGGGTGGTGATGTAATTATTCTGTGTTCTTTTCCCTGTTGGTGGTTACATTAATATATGCATGGGAGAAAATTCATAGAACTGTGGACCACAAGTAAAGGTCAGTTTTACCGTATGTTACTTTAAAAATACAATTTTAAATACCAGACCTTGTTTGTAGTGGTGAAATGCTTGGAAGAAAAGCTGCATGAAATGCAAAGTGAAGTTTGCCTCTGATGACTTTAAGAAAAGTAGAACCATTGTAGATAGACACAAATTTTCCAAAAAATCATGTGAAGAAATAAAAAGTTCTAAGAAACAATATTATACTGTTTTTAATTCAGAAATTAAAGTTTCAAAATAAAATATATAGAAATAAGATTAATGCCAATTTAGATTTTTAAAAATGACAACAAAAATACATTTTTAAAATAATTTTTTAATGAAAAGATAATAGTAAGAGAACTCTAGATCTTTTTCAGGCATTCATTCCATATAAATTCCCGAGGGTGACCAAAATATAGCTTAAACATGACTCAGTTAACCTCACCTACCATCTGCAACTCCTTTTTGGTGGTTCTAAGTATGCTTAAGAAAGTGCAGTTCCAAGTGTCCCCTTTTGCTGTGTGCATGTTTCTTCAAATATATAATATCCCTAGAGGGAATTTAGAAATCACTTCTTTGTGCCAAGGCTTCTGAGTGATTCATTTGGAATCTTCTACCTTTGGTTCATACTTCTACTTACAGTTTCAAAAAATAGTGTTCCCTCACTGTATCCCTATAGCTGTGTCAGGATCAATTCAAATTTCTGGAAGGAGGGGAATCTCATTCAAGTACTAGAATTATTCACATAGAGATCGTTGTGTTAAAAACATTCTGACCTTGTCTCTCTCCATGTCTGCAGTTTGGTTACTCCTTACTTCCCTGGCCACCCCAAACATATAGTTCCCTAAAGCCAGTAGTCATTTTCATGTCTTTGAACTTTACACATGCCACCTCCTCTGTCTAGAATATTCTTGCTTATTATTCACCCTGACAATTTCTGCCCTTTCTTCTAAAGGTTATTCAGGAATTACTTGCTTCAGTCAGTTTGTACTAATTATTCTCTACTCCTCACATGGTGGATTGACTACTTCCTAAATTTGCCCTATTCATGGTTGTCTTCACAGTTCACTGAATTTGCCTCTGTGTTATTCCTTATACAGTATATTTTAATTTTGTCTACTTACCAAACTAAATGGTATCACGAAGAGATTTCCTTTCATCAATTCATGTATTTTTTATTTTGTTCTGTTTTGCCAGCAATATTGTTGGAGATATTCAGTAAATGTTTGGATAAATGTATAAATGAATATGTGAATGAATGGATTCAGTGTTTCTTGGCTTCAGTCCTTTCATTCTAAAATATCTACAAAATATTCTCTATAAAACAGTTTTTCCATTCTATAGCATGTAAAGTATTTGAAAATGTGTTATTGACAAAAGCTGGCAGCATAGATGAAATCCTTTCTCACATAAGAGCATATGATTGTTTTCACAACCAGTTCAGACAACACTGAATAAACTCACACCCACTCTACCTATAGCATCGTTGCTGTGATGTCCATAGACTGTCTAAAAGCAAAATTATTTACAAGTTATACCATTGAGAGTTGAATATATTATAATGTACATTATTTTCAAAGAAAAAATTGTTGAGTTACTTTTATTTAATATTAAGTTGAGGTAGCTTTGCAGGATCGTTGAAATAAAATATACCATGTGCAAATGAAAACCTCATAACTAAGTGAAAGAAAATCTTAAACTTTTAATGTTTAAGATTTTAATTTTCCTATCTATATATAACTAGATCTTCACAAGAAGTTGGTGAAGTGAGTAATATCCTTTCTCATAGGAGGAAATAAATGTACAGAGAGATTCAGGAACTTGCCCAAGGATACACAGTAAATAGAGAAGATCTTAGAAGCATGAATCTGAAGTTTAAGTTCTTAAAAACTGTGCCAAGTAGGTGATTAATTCTGTCTTAAAATTTTATAACTTTGCAGATAATTAGCATTTTAAGTGGGCCAACTCAAAAGACATCCTATATAAAGGCAATAAAATAGTCAAGCCCTAGAAATGAAACAACAATTTAAGGGGGGAAAATGTGAATAAAAGTGGTGAAGATTTGGCTGTAGCATAGGTTACACTAAAATTAGAAAAGGAAATTGAAATTAGAGTATGGGAGGCTTGGAAGGGTAAGTCTTCAGTACACAGTTTATTTAATTATTCATTCCTCCAACAACAATTGGGTGTCTACTGTATGCAAATCTTTGCTGCAAGTGCTAGGGATAGAGTAGCAAATAAGACAAGGAAAAACCTTATTCTCATGGAGATAGAATTTTAAAGAGGGCGACAGACTATAAACACGTAAATATATAATGTATGTTGGGTAGTGACAAGGGCTCTAAAGGAGGAAAAAGAAACACTCAGGAATATAATTCTTTGTTTTCTTTTTCTTTGAACCTAAGAAATGCAAGTTTTCTGTGTCATCATTTTATTGGCCTGAGATAATTTTCTCCTACCTGTGATGCTTAGTTCTTTGACATTGTCCCCCAAAGGAGTAAGGGAGAAAGTCCAGTCCGGGACATGTATACTTTCTAGCTCCTTCCTAACTGCATCATCTTCTGTAGTACCTCATCTGTGTTCATTTTACCTCTTGCCAGATTCTGCTTATTATATATTGAAAGAGAAGTAGGCAGTGGACAGTCTCCATAATACAGCCTCCCTGAAATAAAGTTCTATGTACCCTGATTTCAGGTTCGTTTGCACCTTGGGTGTCTGGTCAAGAACAAGACTGTAGGAAGAGATTCAGTAGCTCCTGATCTTTAGAACAAGCAGGTTTGTTCTACTTTCAGTGGCAAAACATGTATCATGAGCAACTGACAATTTTTCTTAACACTCCAAAATATCTCAGTTTTTCCCACTTACCTTATATTTAATTGAAATGTTTCCCAGACTCAACCCTGGCAATAGTTTACTCATTGGATCCTAGTTGTTTTTTCTTCCTGTTTTGTTTTGTGAAAATGTATCTTTTCCTATTTCCAAGTCACTGTAAATACTTCAATTGACAAATTGAGAGAAACTGCAGAAAGACCAGGCAGTTCAAATGCATATTTAAATAAAAACCCCAACGCCATAAGTAACTTTTCAAGGATGTTTATCTCTGAAAATTTCAATGGATAAAATCTATCTTGTAATTAAGACAAAAAGAAATGTCCCTGATAAATAATTGTGTTATAAATGCTACATTAAGCAGAAAGACATTATGAGGAAGTTATCCATATAACACTTTTCTGAATTTTACTAATCCAGATGTTGAGCTGTTACCCACCCCCCCTTCTACTTCCTCATTTCCACTGTGCAAATATCCAGTGAACTCTTCTGTATTTTCTGTAGTCATTTAGAAGAGAGGAGGATTGGTTCACATTCTTCCTGCTTTGGAGATTAATGATATAGTCAATCATCTAAAATTCACATGGATCATTACTGCATTCACATTAATTTATGCTCAATTAACACACTTAGAATCAGTTTTCTATGGAGTTTAGCCAATTGGCTTTATAGCTTCTGGCTCTGAAAGATTCATTTTGCTTCTGATCACTGGTAATATGATGAGCAATAGTCCTCATTCCTGTTATTAAAGTCTTTTGGGCTTTGGTTTTTCATAAATTGAACAGGGCCAGTAGGCAGTGGGATGACTATGACCAAATTCCTGGCTAAGAGCCATGTTGCTCAATCCTGGCAGCTGTCCTCCACACAGATGTTGGGATGAACACCTGAACAGCAGGGTCACAGTGCTAGTGTATTGTAAGGGCCATTGGGAAGAAGACCATGTTAAATTCAGAGGAAGAGAGCAAATATGTTGTCTGCACTTGAATCTGTGTGCTGGAATATAAGTGAGAGAATCATCAGGTCTTGCTTTCCTTTAGAACAAATCAACAGGAATATGGCTCTTTTCATGCTCAAACCTAGAAATATTCCTTTAGGAAACTGTGCTTAGAGCTTGATCAAACATAGGAGAATGTGGAATCCTTTTTTGTCTAAGTTTGGGTGAAAAAAGTGAATTTCTAATAATCAAAATAGAAAGTTTTTATGGTGAGTTAATTTACATGGGCTGTTGTCATATTTATTGAACAAAATAAATATATGTTCCTGTGTAATGTTCAGTGCTCTAGTTAAAAACCTAAAGCATTTATTTTGTTTTTCTTTTTAAAATTAAGATATGTAAAAGATTTTTATTTCTTTTTGATTAATTCAAACTAAGAGGGTTTTGAAAAAAGATTTTATTACAAAAAATATCTTTTGTACATATATTAATTAGGTATTAATAGTAATTTACTTTAAATTAGATAATCAGCTAAATGAAAGGGAGCAAGGCCAGAGGCTTTCGCAAGAACCTATGTCTTCTCATTATTCCTCATAGAGTGGATGGGTTTCTCACCTGTCAATGTATCATCTTACATAAGAGAGATACTATTCTAATGTATGATCCTATCAAATATATTTTTTCTGTTACTATGTTTGGAATATATTTCCTAGACCTAAAGACCAGGAAGCAGGAGAGATAGGCTCTGGAGATGTCACCTGCAAAATTACCAAATATGCAATTCCGGAAAAGACTGAAATTTATTAAAAAGAGCTTAGAGAAACTTAGCTCAGGTGACTGTCTCCAGTTCCATTTTCAAGCCCAGATAAGCAATTTTTTTTAAAAGATTTTATTTATTCATGAGAGACACAGAGAGAGAGAGAGAGACAGAGATATAGGCAGAGGGAGAAGCAGGCTCCCCCCGGGGAGCCTGATGCGGGATTTGATCCTTAGGATCGTGACCTGAGCCAAAGGCAGACACTTGACCACTGAGCCACCCAGGTGCCCCCAACAAGCAATCTTGAGGAAATTTGACACAAAGAGAATAGAAAGTACTACCATTTATTTTATGCTTACCTTAGTCTAACACATTGTTGTATATATTTGACACCTCATCTCAATCTTCATAAATATATGGAATGGGTATTATATTATTATACAATATAATATATTCTATATTATATAGAAAGACAAATAACATGCCCTGGATCACATGCCCTGAGGTATGGGTCTCCAGCTGCTCTATCCAGCACCTGCATATTAGCCATGGTGCTAGGTAGGAGAAAGGAATCACATGTTTTGGGGAGACAGAATGTTTAAAGCTGTGCAAACATCATTTAGTTCAGGGCTACTGTGAATACAATTAGGACAGAATTATCTTTTGGGTCAGACCACTAGATCATACGACCCATTCATCCCTCTCTTGCAAAGAACCCAAGAGGTATATTGTGGCAAAGCATGACTCTTCTCTGTGATGACAAAGTAAAAAATAAGGCTATAATAACTTAATATTCCAACCATCTTCAATGACCTATCATGACTCCTTCACTCACCAAGACTAGAATCCACAGAAGTGAGGCAGGGGTTAGGGGAGAAATGAAGCAGAGGAAAACATACATACTGAAAAATCAGTAAGAGAAATGATAAAAGTTAGAGGAAAGAAATCTGAGAGATACAAAATAAGAAAATAAAGTTGAGATAATGTCTTTGTAAACATGACAGGAATTTATTTTAATTTACTAAACCCCAAACATTTACATATCTAAAGAAAACAGTGTTTTCTTTGTGCCAAACACTACCAGTCTTGGTCCTGGCAATGAATGAATGAATATATAATACTTACCCTCAAAGAATTCATAACATAACAGTTAATAGGCAAAAATGTAACTAAGTTTAGCAAATGGGAACAAAGATTTTTTTAGTCCAAGGAGGTATTCCACGTATTAATGGCACTTGGAAGCTGTCACAGATCTGAATGTAGTTTCTCCCCACTTAGTTTTAAGCTTTTTGTTCTTGTCCAGTACAAAACAGGAGCCTTAGCACCAATGTGTCATGAAGTTTCAGACTAAATTATATACTTGGGAAGGTAGTATTTTTGTTAGATCCATGTACATGTAACCAGTGATACAATATAGCTTATTATACTCATTTCTCTTTTTAAGCCCTAAACTTTCTTTGAATGCTCTCATATATGAACATAAAAATCTAAAGCAGATAAAATTTGTAATTTATTTAAAGTGAAGTCAATAAGATTGAATCAGTAACTATTATATACCATAAACTCAATCAACTAGACAATTTATAGCTTTTGTTAGGCTCAAAAAGTTGAAATCCTGGTTTATGGATGATAGCATAGGCATTAAGAATTGTATTTTGTGTGTATAGTATTGACAACATCAAGCAATACCATCTTGTAATCCCAACAGACTATGTAATTCAATGGTTCTAAAAATCTGAAAGTAAAACCACCAGGAATTTATCAGTTATGTTTTTAACTTAAATTATAATAGTAACTAACAACTATTCACATTTTTTTTTTTTTTGTGAATATGAAAAGAAGTACTTAAAGCCTAAAGGAAGCATTGGATTCCTTTTACTGTGGTATTATTGGAAAACCATATACTATGTATTTTTATACTACTATTAACTTCGTGTCAAGACCTAGCTATTTAGCCAAAGGATCCCTGTGATCCTTGCCTGGTATTTAATTGTATGTGCCACACATGAACTACTAAAGCTTATCTCTTAGCACTTTTTTTTTTTTTTTTTTTTACACTAAGAACTAACGCCACCTGGGTGGTTCAGATAATTAAGCATCTGACTCTTTCTTTTAGCTCAGGTTATGATTTCATGGTGTTAAGATTGATGTCTTCTTTGGGCTCCAAGTTCAGCAGGGAGCCTAGTGGAGGTTCCCTTTCTCTTCCTCTCACCACACATACTCCCTCTCTAAAATAAATAAATTCTTAAAAAGAAACAAAAACAACTAAGAGCTAAAATTTTTCTACCAACAGGCACATTAATTACAGTTTTTAAAAAATATGTACTATTAAGGGAAAGATGATACTGAGAACTACACAAAATAATCCACATAACAGTAGTTATCATGTTACTGCTCTAGAAATTATGAATAAAATATACTTGAGTCTATATCGTCTGTTTTTATTAGACTTTTAAAAGTATTTTTTAACTATCAATTTTTTAAATGAAACTAAAGAAATGCAGGTTTGTAGACCTATTGAAGCACTTGAGATTGCAAGGGTAAACACTTCCTTCCTGCTAGAATAAATATGGCTGAAATGAATTTATCAGTGAATATTGTCGGAAGATAAAGAGAACATGATGCTGCAATTTCTTTTTCACTTTAAGGTTATTTGTTTACTGATTTTTTTGCATAGCATACATAATTTTTATTTTACCTTATATAGTTTTAATCTTTATAGTATACACTTATTTGGCATTAAGATTTCTCTCTAGTGGATGGAAAATAATTATAAATTTAGCTCTAGCTTTTTTTTCATTTTCAACAAATTCCATTATCCAGATGCAAAATCAACAAGAACATATTTTTACTTGATGTATACTTCAGAATACATGGTTCTAAAATATTTAGAATGTGCGTTCCTCAAGTATACACAGAAGAATCCCCTGGTTAAATCACCTAATAAGGGGCATAACAAATATTACAAATTTAGGAATATTGAAATCCTACTAAGTATATTTTCCAACCACAATGGAACAAAACTAAAGATCAACAATAAAACAAAGAAGAAAATCTATAATTATCAAATATTTAATATGTAAATATTAAACAACACACTACTGCACAAGTAATGGGCTCAAATAAATCAAATGGCAAACCAAATTATGTCTTAAAACAAAAGAAAAAATACAGTATTCCAAAAACCTTTGGGATACAGCAAAAGCAGATCATAGAGTAAAATTTGTGCTATAAATATTTGTATTAAGAAAAACTTTTCAAGTAAACATTACACTACAGGAACTAGTAAAAGAAGAAACATAGCTGAACATTAGTAGAAGAAGGAAATAAAGAAATATCAGAAATAGAGACCAGAATAAATAATATAACACTGACAGTAATGGCCAGCTTTTCCAAAAAAATAAAATTGACAATACTTTAATTACATTAAGAAAAAAGAGAGAAGACTCAAAAACCAAAATGAGAAATGAAAGAGAAAACAACACAACAGATACTACAGAAATATATAGTGTGTTAACAGATTACTATAAGCAATTATATACTAACAAATCAGATAACTTAGGGAAAAAAAGATAATTCCTAAAACTATGTAAGTTATCAAGATTGAATCCTGAATCTTGAATCCAAGAAATAGGAAATTTTCTTAGACCAATAACAAGAAGAAAATTTGAATTAGGAATCAAAAATTTCCACCGGAAAAGTCAAGACTATATAGTTACATGGCTGAATTCTACAAACATTAAAAAAAATAATTAATGACAGTCTTTCCCAAAGTCTAACAAACAATGGACTAGAGGGAATACATTTAAAATAATTCTATGAGGCCAGTATTACCCTGATAAACAAAGTAGGATGAAAACAATATAAGAACAAAAAAGTCTAGTTTGTCAGATGTAAGCATTGCTACTCCAGTTTTCTTTTGACATCCATAAATGATAAATGGTTTTCCACCCCCTCACTTTCAATCTGCAGGTATCTTAAGTCTAAAATGAGATTCTGGTAGGCAGCATATAGATAGATATTGATTTCATTTTGTTTTGTTTTTAATCCTTTCTGACACCCTCTGTCTTTTGATTGGAGCACTTTTTCTGTTTACATTCAAAATACGTTTCGATAGATATGTATTTATTGCCATTTTGTTACTTGTTTTGCCATTGTTTCTGGAGATTTTCTCTGATCCTTTCTTGTCTTTGTCACTTTTGGTTTCTCCACTCAGTGTTTCCCCTCTAATATTTCTTATAGGGCTGATTTGTTGGTCACAAACTCCTTTAGTTTTGTTTGTCTGAGAGACTCTTTATCTCTCCTATTCTGCATGATATCCTTACTGGATAGAGTTTTCTTGGCTGCAGAATCTTCCCACTCAGCACTTTGAATAGATTATGCCACTTCTGAACAAGTTTCTGTTGAGAAATCTCCAGCTAGCCTTATGGGTTTTCCCTTGAATGCTAAGGACTTCTTTTGTCTTGCTGCTTTGAACATTTTTCCTTTATCACTGTATTTTGCAAATTTAATTATAGTATGTCTTGATGTTGTACTGCTTTTGTTGATTTTGGCAAGAGTTCTCTGTGCCTCCTGGATCTAGATATGTTTCCATCTACAGATTAGGGAAGTTTTCTGCTATTATTATTTTTAAAGATTTTATTTATTTATTTGACAGAGGATGAGAAAGAGAGAGCACAAGCTGATGGAATAGCAGGCAGAGAGAGAGAGAGAGAGAGAGAGAGGAAGAAGCAGGCTCCCCACTGCACAGAGCCTGACCTGGCGCTCAATCCTAGGACCCTGGGATCATGACCTGAGCTGAAGGCAGGAGCTTAACTGACTGACACCTGGGTGTCCCCTATTATTTCTTGAAATAAATTTTCTGTCCCCTTTTCTCTCTTCTTCTTCTTCTGGGACTCTTGTAACATGAATTTCAATATGTTTGATGGAGTCACTGAGTTTCTTAAGTCTATTCTTATGTTCCATATTTTTTCTTTCTCTCGTCATTATTTTCCATTATGTCTTCTACATTACTAATCTATTCCTCTGTTTCTTCCAGCCTGCTACTCATTGCATCAAGCCTGTTTCCAATCTTGTTTATTGCATTCTCCATCTCTGACTCTTTTAACTCTTTTGTCTCTGCAATAAAAATCTCACTGATATCTTTTCTCAAGCCCAGTGAGCCTTCTTATGATTTTTGCTTTAAATTCTCCATCAGATACTTATATCTGTTTTGCTTAGATCTCTGGCTGTAGTTTTATCTTGTTCTTTCATTTGGGATAAATGCCACTTTTGTGCATTAGAAAAGCCAGTTATATCTCCTGCTTCTAAGTAATGGCCTTATGAAGAAGAGGTCATGTAGTGCCCAGGGACTGATGCTTAAGAGAGCGTCTCTGGTATATGCTGTGTGCATTCTGCTGCTATGTTTTGGCCAGTCTATCCTTCAGGCTAGTCATCTGCAGAGGCTCTCCTTGCCTGCTGTGGTCAGTATTTTGTCCTTGGCTAGAAGGTGGTGAGTTTTAGCTAGATGTGCTATGAGCTAGATGTGCTTGTGAAATGAGACCTGGTACCAACTTCACCAGAACTGAGGCCCTGAAGGACTCCCTGATTGGTAGATGTGGTGTGGGCAGGAGTTTGTGCTGGTTTTCTAGGGAAAGGGCCTGCTACACTGGAACTGATGCAACCTTGACTGAGAATGGAAGTCCTGCCAGAGCAGGGGGGAGTGGGGCTTTGTGTAAGCAAATTAGGGAGCCAATGTCTACACTGAGCTGATTCCTAAAGGTGGCTCTGTGTTTATGCTGAGAGGCAGGGGAGGGAAATGGTGCCAGCCAGCTCCTTTGTTCCCAGAGAAGTGCCAATGTGAACACTGCCTTTCAGAGATGTTCTTGGAAAAGAGTGAAGAATCTCCCCAATGTGTGTTCCAAGCATTCTTCAGATCACTATTTCTATGCTGTCTGCCCTCAGGTGGTTTGCCTGCCTTCTCTCTAGGAGCAAGGCAGTGCCTGCTGGGCTCTATCCAGCCAAGCCTGCTGACCTTTAAAGCTCAAGACATTAAGCACTGCTGATGGTCAGAACTCATGAAATTCAGCCTCTCTGTTTTCCAAACCAATGGTTTTGGAGAAACATCTTCCATGTGCATTCCTCTGTCTGCTCCTCTCTTGCTCTTCTCCATAACTAGTCCCTCTGACCTCCCAGGCCTTGCAATTCATTTTCTCCCCTAAACTACTTCTCTGCACATCCTACCTTCTTCATTGTGGCCATTTCTTTCCCTTTAATGTGGAGTTTGTTCTGTCAGTCTTCAGGTTGATTTAGGGGTATTTAGCCTGATTAAGACAGTTGTGTTCATGAGACAAGATAAGTCTAGGATCCTCCTACTATGCTATCGTCTTTCTTTTTTTATGCTATTGTGATTTTGGAAAATGACTATTAGGACAGTTATTTTGTGTGGGAGGTATTCTGTAAAGCTGGTAAAAGAACAGATGTTTCTAACACGTCTCAACTTAAAATATTTGCTAAATCCTATTTCTCACTGTAGTAATATATGCACTTTTTTTCCTGAGGCATAAAAAAAGCATAATAGATATGTTTCTCCAAAAATAAATGGCTGCTTTCATAAAAACAGCATATTATGGGAAAACAATGCAAAAATAATCACTGATGAAAATTAGAGAGGCAGTTTAAGAGTGAACTTCATGTATTACACCATTCATTGGCATATGATTGTGATGATAACTTCAAACCAGAAGTACATAAAATATTATAAGATGTCATTGATGCAGTTAATTTCATTAAAACAAGGCCTTCTTCAAAATGTAAAAGAAATTTAGTAATAGTTTGTAATAAAACTCCGTTTTCAACAGTCTTTTGTACCTAAATATTTATTGGTTGCCTTCTGGCAACAAACTCTATAGAATTGTTACTTTAAAAATAAGTAATACCTTAAAAAAAAACATGACAAGTAAAAAATAAAATAAGAAATGAAAACATGGCCAATGTTCTGAATGAGCTGATATTTTCTGTGATGACAATCATAGTGATATGCTACCTAGCTTAATATTTCAGAACACACACTTACTTTATCTTTTCCATTATAGCAGAACTCCCATTTGATTGATGTTTGACAAAAATCTTCTTTAGTATTTAGCTCTTGCTAAATAGAAAGTATTTGAAAATTGATGTTTTAAAAAGTTTTCATATCAATAAAGTATTTAATTTTTTAATTACAATGCGTTTTTGTCAAAACAAAAATTATTTGATCTCCACAGTTCAAATACATGGAAGCAAACCTTTCTCAAATGTTTGAGAATCACAAATTTCTTGATCTCTGAAATAAGTGTATGGTAAACATTAAATGATTAGTTTCTAAGAAAAACTAATATTAAGGAAGATGGAATTCAGTTAGCCATCTTGCAACAAAATCCTTTGTACTATAGTCTACGAGTAATTTTTTATTGGAATTAAAAATTTTATAAAACACCTTTTTTCAGTTATGATGGTTATTAAAACTAAAGAGCAAAATAAAGCAACTTAGAACCAGACTTCTAAAACACTATGTACTATTAAAAAATAAATCAAAGGCACCTGGGTAGCTCAGTCAGTTAAGTGTCCAACTTGGCTCAGGTCATGATCTCAGGGTCTTGGTATCAAGCCCCATGTTAGGCTCCACACTCAGTGAGGAATCTGCTTGAGGATTCTCTATCTCCCTCTTCTGCCTCTCCCCCACCCTCCCTCTGCTCACGCTCTCAATCTCTTTCTCTCTCTTAAATAAATAAATCTTAAAAAAGATTCAACCAAAACTTAAAAGTATTTAATAATATTTTTCTCTCAATAGAACAAAATGGTAACATACCAATGAAAATGTAATTAATTTTTAAACTAATATTGTTTATATTATCTTGTTTAATTTTCTACTTTTTTGTGTAAGTGTTGAACACATAAAACGTTGCTACAATAATGTTTCAAAGAAGTTACAAATATGTAAGTGCACATTTGTTAGAATTTCACATGGTGAAGCTGTATCTCAGTAATTTCCTTTGAACAGATCTAATATAAAGATATTAACTGCTTTAGAAATGAAATTTAATAATGTATATGTATTTATACACATCTCATATCTCTGTGTATAATCCAAAGAATAAGAACCTTGTTATCTGTTTTTCTAAAGTCAGATTAATCTTTCCTCTATCTCTTCTAGTCTGTAGTGACACCAATTCTTCTGCTGAGAGCCCATCAGAGAGCAAAGAGAAGGAAAGTGATAGATTGATTATCTTAGGTTGGTTATTCATTCATTTGGAGCTGAAAGCAGCTATTGAGGCAAACTTGTATTTTCTTTGGACTTCTTGATCACAGCCCCCAGGTAGATATCAGTGATGGCCATTTCATTTTTATATATAAAGATTGAGAGCTTAAGAACTAAATACAGGGTTCAGAAGCAGATAAGGGTCATGGGTTATTTCAAGAAGAATAGCAATGAGTAACATTGAAAACTTATTTAAATCCCTTCTTTTCTGTACATAATGATCCATGCTTGTTTTCTAAGTATATTGAAAAATAAAAGAAGGTTAAGTGGGGCTTGTCAACTAAGAGAAACAAGTTTATGCACTCAATTTTATGCTATCTTTAAATGCAAATTGTTGTTAATGCAGCTATGACTAGAAGACCATTCCATCTGATGATGCATTACTGTGATTAATTCTGCACTCTCACAACAGCCCTCCCAACTATTTCTTCAAACATTTCACAGTAGATGACTTCTGTTTGACCTATTACTTGCTAATTATTGGTGAATTCTCCTCTTTGTTTTAAAAAAAATATTTATTTGAGAGAGTGAGAACATGCATGTGGGGGCAAGGCAGAGTAAGAGAGAATCTTAAGCAGGCTCCATGCTCGGCGTGGAGCTGGATGTGGGACTTTATCTCTGATCCCTGAGATCATGAACTGAGCCAAAACCAAGTGTCCAATGCTTAGCTGAATGTGCCGCCCATTGCCCCAATTCTCCTACACAATGGAGAGATTTGAGTCTATCATAATACTCTGAACTATAAACCCTGGATTCAAAGAAAAATGTCAAATTCTTAGTCAAGTGGGCATATGGATTGCCTCTTAAAGATTGATTTGATACAAGGGGGATACAGAGAGCATCAAAATCAATCAGAAGTTGACAGATTCAAAAGTGTGTATGCATTTAATTTGAATAATCAGAATTGAAAAAAGCATTAAAGATACTTTGGATAACTGTAATAATTGTATGAAAAAAAGGAAACTATAATATAGGTACAAAGATAGAAAGCAAAGTGTCTCTAAATGTCTACCTGGTTGGAATCATAAGAGAGACTTCATCCAGCATATTTCATTAAATCTCCAAACAGACTGTTATAAAGCATAAGGCTGGTGTTTCTCCAGAGCAGACAGTTCTTTGATGTTTTCTTTTCTCCTTGTTCCCTTTTCAAGGCTGGACTCTTGGCTCCCAAATAGGGAGCAGGGCAAGAGAGTAGGGAGATCACTTCTGGCATGAGATTCTCCTGTTGGGGATTTTCTCTGATCACAATAATTACTAACATATACTCCTCTATACTGAAATTTTTCCTTATCTACCTCTTTCTTAGTCCCATGAGGGAAACGTACACTATTCTTTCCAAATCTAATTATTGAATGCCTCTTTACTAATTGCATGCTCTAACACCTATCATTGTCTATTACCAAATCTTTAACTTCTTTCTACTTTTCCCTTAATCATGTAAGCATCTCAAATATCTCCTGCCTTAAAAGTTACTGTAAAAAAAAAAAACACAAAAAAATTCACTTCATGTTTTCCAGTAGGTATACAATATACATTTCATTTGTTTCTTTAGTCAACATAGTTGTGTGTGTATGTATTATGGTCTAGGCAGTGTTCCAAGTCTGGAATTACAGAAATTGGCACAAAAAATATGCAAATGTGTAAGAAAATGATAGATGATTAAGGGGCATATGGAAAACAAATGTTAAAAAAATATATAGGTGTTGACCAAGGGCCAATTTTAGACTTGGTGGTCAGTGAAGACTCCCTCAAAAAGAGATGATATTCTGAGAATTGAGTGCTATGAAAATTATTCTATGTCATAATTTGGGGTCAGAGTGTTCCAGGCACTCACTAGCTCTACAGCTGATGTGAAGACTCTAAAACAAGAATGTGATTTGATATATTTGAAGAATAGAAGAACATTGTACCCTTTAGCTCCATCCGTATTGCCATGGAAGGCAAGAACTTGTCCTTTATATGGTTAAGTAGTATTTCATCTCCTTTATCTGTTCATCTGTTAATGGATATTTGGATTGCTTCCATATCTTAGCTATTATAAACAATGCTGTGTAAACATATGAGTGCATATATTTTTTTTGAATTACCGTTTTTGTTTTCTTTGGGTAAATACCCAGGAGAGGAATTACCATATCACATGGCATTTCACTTTTTAGTAAGTGTAATTATCATGCTTTTGGCTTGAGTACCTGGATGTATGACTGGACTTATGAATAAGATGCAAAAGTATGGATAAGAGAGATTAATGGGAGGAACATAACCAGAGATATGTTTAGCTTTGTTATATTTAAGGTAATTAGTTCTATAATTATGGAGTTAGGTAAATGGTCAGGGCTAGACTTCTAAATTTAGAGTAAACTTTTAAAATAAAGATCCCTGGAATAGATGAAATTGTGTGCAAATAAAATGCCAGCAGAGAAAATAAAGAGACCCCAAAGATGACATACTATGAATTTAGTGTTTGCAACTACCACCCTCCCCAAATTCACATGCCGATTACTGAACATAATGGCATTTGAAAGAGGAGCCTTGTGGAGGCAATTGTATCATGAAGGCAGAACCCTCATGATGAAATGAGTGCCCTTATAAAAAAGAACTGCCTGTTCTCTCCTCTTTCCTTCTCTCTACCATGTGAGGAAAATTAGGAAGAGGGCTCTCATCAGAACTCTACCATACTGGCACTCTAACCTGGGACTTTTCAGATCTAGAATCATGAGAAATGAATGTTTGTTGATTACACCATTCTGTCTATGGTTTTTGTTACAGAGCTCAAGCAGTTTAAGACAGGGCACTACCATATTTACAGGTCCATTGGAAGATGAAAATCCAGTAAAATGAGACAAAGTCAGGAGAATATGATATAGAGATTCAAAGAGGAGGAAAGAATCAGTCACATTGAATGCTACAGAGAGGACAATTAAAATGGGGACTAAGGAAGGAGGATTGTATCTAGGAAAAAGGAGGTCATTTGAGAGCCTAGGGAAAAGCAAAATTACTTGAGTGGTAGGCAGGAGGTCTTAAGTGGAGTGGATACAAGGAAATTGGGTGGTAGGGAAAGAGCTGGAGATAGCTATTATACACAGCTCTTCTGTGATTTTGCTTAAAGAAGAAAAAAACAGCTCAGTTTATAAACTTGCTATCTCAATATCATTATCTTCTACAGAACTTCTTGCAGTCACTTCCACCAGTTACAGATTTCTCCCCTCTACCCACCCAACCCCATGGTATAAAATCCATTAATTACTGGTATCTCGGTTTCTAAATGATAAAGTAACTGTTGAAATTAAATAAGCACTTTGGGACCCATCAAAATTTAAAGAATTTATTAAAGATCATATTTCTTGATAAAATGATGTAACAAAACACTAAATTGACTTGCCACCTTTAGTGAATGCTTAATGTATATGCTAAGGAAAAGAACTTTTTTTTTTTTAATTTATTTTTTCATTTGTGATAGTCACACACGGAGAGAGAGAGAGAGAGAGAGAGAGGCAGAGACATAGGCAGAGGGAGAAGCAGGCTCCATGCACCGGGAGCCCGACATGGGATTCGATCCCGGGTCTCCAGGATAGTGCCCTGGGCCAAAGACAGGCGCCAAACCGCTGCGCCACCCAGGGATCCCTGGAAAAGAACTTTTGAAACTATCACAAATTTTACTCTATTTTATGAGAGGGGGAGAGAGAATCTTAAACAGTCTCCATTCTCAGCACAGAGCCCAATGTAGGGCTCCATCTCACATGACCTGAGCCAAAATCAAAAGTTAGATGCTTAACCAACTAAGCCACCCAGGTGTCCCTTTAAATTTAATTTAATAAGCGAATGTATGTGGTAGGTGTTCTTTAGGCAGACACGGTTGAAACATTGAGCTCTTTTTTAGTGGTATTTCATTTTTTTTTAGTGGTATTTCAAATATGTCATTAAAATAATTCTACTTAATAGGGTGCACATATTTTATAATTTTTTATGAAATATGATTAGACTATTTCCTTGAAATACATACTTGTTAGTATTTATGAAGCTTACAATTGGTACCTTTTGTATGATAGACTATGAAAACCTAAAGAAGTAAATTTTAGTTTAAGTAGTATGTATTGAATTATTATTGTACCACTGTTAATTCTACAAATTGTTCTCTGCTAACTATAGTTACATGTTCTTGAAAATAAGAAATTTAAGATGAAATGACACTTGATTTTTAGAATACTTAATAAAAAAGAACAAGAGTTCAAAATATTGGATTATTGATTGAGAAATATGTGATGCAGATTAGGCTATTTAACAGTTGAAATTTTACCTTTGTAAGTAATAGTTTAAAATTCTTAGTCCAAGAAGTCTTACTTAAATCAGTAATTTGCATGGAATCAGGCTAGCAATTAGGATGAAGCTTAAATTGGATCTATTAAAACAGCCTTCGTGTTAAGATTAATCAGAGATTGTAAATTGTCTGCAGCAAACAGTGACCTCAAACATGAACATTACACAGAAAAAGAGATACTATGGCATATTACTTCGGGTCTTGCACTAAAATATTTTATAAACATCAAGATTATGATAATGGAAGAATTTTAATAAAACCAGCAACAAATATAATCAAACAAGTTACAAAAATAATAGAAAAATAATAGTAACTATCTCTAGGTGACTTAATACAGAGCTGGAATAGAATTAGCAGACAAGTAACCTGCTTTTTAGCTATTTTGCCCACTTCGGTCTCCAGAATTTTAATCATAGTTCTCAGCTGGATTTCACCTCTTTCAAATATTCCTCAGAAGTGATATATATATTAAGAAAAGATTTGTTTAAACTCAGAATTTTATGAAGCCAACAAAAAAGTAATGAAAAAAAGCTATGCTGTAGAATAGCTAGATGGTCACATTAAGCATTAAAAAATTGACAATATTGACAATATATTACAAATAATATGTAGCAGCATTCTAAAAAGCACATGTAATCTCTAATCATTAGGGAACTAGAAGAACACTCAGCAACTTTATAGAAGTAGATGAATTATCATAAAAGAGAATAAAATTTTAGAGACTTCAACACAAGAAGGTGCCGGGGTTTTCTTTCTCACATTTGAGTCTGATTTAAGTCATATAGAGTGAGGTCAGGATGGAGGAGAGGGCTCAGCTATTTGCATTTATTCAAGAACCCAACTAGTGACTCTTCTATCTATCCTTTAAAGGCCTCTGTTTCATTGAATTTTCAGGATGCAGCCAGGTGGCAGTACAAAAATGGAGTACATATTTCTATCCAATTCTAATGGGTAGAATTCACTTCTGTGGCCTTAGACGACCACATGGGAATCTAGAAAATGTGTACCCAGACTGTGTACCCAGGAGGAAAAGGATCTGATAGACCAAAGGCATTAATTCTGCTGTTGAAGATTTATAGTTTGCATCAAATATGTGGATCATGTTTTTTTCTCTTGCTTACTTAGGCACTGTCATCACATTCTTTTATGTGTGAATGAATGCTACTCATCGTTCTTTCTTAAGATTTCACACATCCACACACTTCTGTCTTTCCTGTTAATATCTTTTTTCAGACTCTTACTCTTTCCAATCAAGATTGACAAATCATCCTCATAATTGATGATCTTCCTCTGACTCCTTCCAGGATCTCCACATACATTCCTGAGTGATCTTTTGAAAGGCACATGTGATCCTGTCACCTCCTGATGAAATCCTTGAATTGTTAACCTTTTCCTACAGCAAAAATCCAACTCCTTCACAGAGATTATAAATACCTAAATACTCAGCACATTTAGACAGAGTGCTGCCATTATGATTTCAGAAAATTCTTCATTCTAGTTGTACCATGTCCTACATGTTGAAACTTGGCATATTTTTCTGAAGCCAAAGCTTATATTTCTTTTTCTACTCTCACAAATGATAAGTTCATGTGAATGATCAAGTCTTGCTCAATCTTAACTTCAAAAAGAATCATACCTATTTGATAAAAAATAACTTTAGTAATGGTACTGTTGAAACAGAAGTTTTATGTATTTGAAGATAAATAACAGGTGCTTTGGGGAGCCTGGATGGCTCAGTCAGTTAAGCATCCAACTCTTGCTATCAGCTCAGGTCTTGATCTCAGGTGTTGAGTTCAAGCCCTGTGTTGGATCCCATGCTGGTCATGGAGCCTACTTAAAACAAAACAGATGCTTGGTTATTGAATTAATCACTACTTTTAAAAATATTCTATTTATACTTAATAACACACAATAAAAATGTATTTATGTATTTTAATATCTTATATGTGTATGTATTCACAGATCAGATACTTACTGATTCTTACTAGATCTTTCCAGAAATTAATGCCCTCTATGTGTACTCTACCTTGCTTGAATTAAAGAACCATTTCCCAGTCTCCTCTGCTCCTTTTTCATTGCAGGATTTGATTGCCACTGTCATCAACAAAGGCTGCCCTTCTACTAGTACTGGTGTCTACTCCTAGTGATCAGGCAGGTGCCACCACTCTGGTTTCATGGCAGGGAGGATACACTGATTTTTCATGTATTATGTGGCCCTAAGGATAGGGAGAAACATGTTTATCATTCCCACAGCCCAGATGGGATCAGTTTGACATTTTTCATTTGAATGTAATGAAATTTGGGACATTGGATAGTACAGTGATACTAAATTACCTGTCAACTCTTCTGCCTTCCTAGATACACTTTAGAAATTTTTATGTGGCTACTTCTTTCCCTCACTCTGGGACTGCCTTTAATTAAAGGCAGATGGCTCATCCTCTATAATCATTGACTCTAGTCTCAATATAAAAGCACATCCCTGACTTCTCAGAAGAAGAGAACATTTCTAACGCTCAGTTTCCTCTGTCCTCATTTAATGCCACAGAAGTGACACAGTTCCTAACATGATATTGCAAATGGCAATTTCCTTTGGAGAAAACTCTTATCCACAAGGCTGTGGGTTAGCCCTTTGGCCTCAATAATACATTCACACACACAATTCATGCATTCATGTATGCATTTATTTATTTATTCGATCAGTATGTATTAGGCACCAGCCTTAAACTAGGCACTGGGAAAAATTTAAAGGAGGAAAACAAATCTCTGGCTTTATTGAACTTATTTTCTAGGGGTAGGAGATGACATTAAATAAAAATATTTGATGTAACACATCTGGGTATTGACAAGAGGGTATATGATGCAGGAAAAATGGTTTGTGATTAATGGAACACAGTCACTAATGTCAAAGAGTACTATTCCAAAAATCTAGGTTACTAAGCCCCAAAAGATCAAAAACTCTGCATGTGGGGACTCCAAATAGAATTGTTACAGGCTTGCTCCAATTCCTTCAAACATCTATCAGAGTATCAGAGGATCGAAAAAAAGCTAAGGATCTAATCTCTCACTTCTTCATTTTCTGTTCTCTGAATCTGGATTATCCAGGGATTTGTAAAATTATCAAAATGACACATGAAAACTCATAGTTACTTTCACTGGAAGGTTCAGACCCAGACCCCTTCATTAGTCACTGATTATTACATTTTCAAGACGTTGTTATTTAATATTATTGTTTCCTTTGCATCCCAATAAACCAATTTATGTCTAAAATACCACATCCTTGGGATCCCTGAGTGGCTCAGCAGTTGAGCATCTGCCTTTGACTCAGGGTGTGATCCTGGAGTTCTGGGATCGAGTCCTGCATCAGGTTCCCTGAAGGGAGCCTGCTTCTCCCTTTGCCTGTGTCTCTGCCTCTTCTCTGTGTTGCTCATGAATAAATGAATCAAATATTTAAAAAAAATAATAAAATAAAATACTACATCCTCTATACAATGAAAGACAATATAATAAAGTTATAAATTATCAGACCGATATGGGGTTTAGGTAGAGGAGAAGTTATTCTGGGAAGTACTAGCAAAACTCCTTATTCACGTTTTATGACAAACTTCAAAATAATTATTACTACTTTATCAGAAAGTATAGTTTCTTCACTATAAATGAAATTTTGTTTGTCCATTCTTTCTTAATATTTATTGTATTCTAGGAATTTACTTTACATTTCACTGCAAAATTCAGTAGGGAAAAAAGGATTTTAATATGCATGATTTTGCTTTAAAGATAACTTCCTTATAAAATATGCATGCCAAAATTATATATAAAATTTAACTGTCATTCTTACCTTACCATATGCTCTAATACTACAGGCATTTTCTAATATCGTTGTGTTAATATCGTTAAGTTCATTTGTATAAAACAAAATATGCAGTGATTTTATCTTGATATATTATCAAATGTCCTTTTAACAATTTGCTTTTTTCGTATATCTTCTCTTTCTGTCTTCATTAGAATTTCCATCAAAATGTATTTCTTTACACTAATTGAGTTATTGATTATGAGAAAACTTATTTACAGTGCTACGTCTCCACATGGAAAGAAAGAAGCTAGCATATTATCATGGAACCAATCATCATCAATGGCTTTGAGTATTATTATAAATATTTGTTAGATAAAAAGAATACCTCAGTAATAAACTTAAGCAGCTGTCCTCTCTATTTCAAGTCTTGTTTTAGCATACTCTCAGTAGAAGCACCAATTCTAAGGGATAGATATTTATTTCAAAAGATCTCATCAGTAGAATTCCATTAGAAGAGAAGATACATTCTGTTGTTGAAGCCATTACCTTCCTTATAAGAGTATAAAGAGCAGATAGGGCAAAGTAGAACTAATGGAAAATTATGATAGGAAAGAGTTTGTTCTTTTTCTTCTTCCCTCTTCTCCTTCCTTCTTCATATTCCTTCATCCTTCCTCTTTTCTTTCTTCCTTTTTCTCCCTCCTCCTTCCTTTCCCCTATCCCCTCCCTCTCTTCTCCTCTACCCTCTACATATTTTTCATGACGTTTGGAGAATATCTAAGACTAAAGTTGCTTATCTTATCAATAAAACCTTATGTACAAATTAAATTTGCAATTTTAAAACCAGCATTGCTAATTTTCTTTGTAACAAACCCTTTTTCCTAGAACTACCTGAGTGCTTACACTAAGTGACAAGTCTGGCTTCCTTGGAATCCAGTTTTATCCTATGTCACTTTCCTTCTTTCTCAAGGGTGGAATAACAGAGACCGGGAACAGCAACAAAAAAGTTGGGTGAGGAAGAGTAGTGACATGTGACCCATTCCTTGATGTACATTCTACCTCATAACAATTACTAACTAGGGCTGCATTTTTCACATATAATGTCTATGTATTTTTCGTTACATTCTTCACTGGGAGATGGAATCATTACCAAATTGTATGGGATAGAAAAAGGGAAGCTTTTAGTAAGGTGAAAGAATTCCAGACCCTCTCTACCACAAACTGAGTTCAATTAGCTTTTAGTGATCTTTTAATATATGGAAAATATAAGAATAAGATGTAATCCCTGAACCCAGAAGTTACAAACAGTAAAGGAAACAGAATATGAATTAGATATAAAACAGTATATAATTACATTTCAAAACAAACTCTACATTCCAGATGTGAAACAAGTCATAAACAGTACGAAACAGAAAAAAATCAAATGTAAAAGTATACAGTACAACAAATAATTGTTAGAGGAAAGAAGAAGGAACTATATACACATCAGAGATTTAAGGACATATACCATGTTAGTTTTTCAATTGAATGTCCAAAGCTGTCTATGCATTCAGTCATGTTCTCAGTCTTCAATTCAATTCTTCTGTGCTACAAAGGCTACACAGTCAGGTAAGATATTGGTAGATTTCTAGTTAAAACTCATTAGACTGCAAAGATTAGAAACTCACTTAAATTAGAGTAAATTCAAAGTGTTATTACTGAATACTTCTGGGAAATCACATGAACTACTATGGTCAAGAATATAGATGGGCCTCATAGGGTCCCAAGGGGAGAAATGAAAAGGTAATGTAGACCTAGTGGTGACTCTTCTCATCATTCCTTCTTGAATCTTCATGTTCTTCATGTCTGACTTGTTCCTTTTCCTAACCAATCACTCTCTTCAACTCATCTATGTCCTCTTTGCCAATAACTGAACTCTATACACTGCTTTGGTTTGCCATGATATGGTCTCAGGCCTGCATTTTTATATGTCTTTTCAAATGCCTAGTCATAAGTGACTCTGGTTTCTAAGTTTGTCGATGATATTTTAAGGACAAGACATTTAATTTTTATTCACTGGCAAATGGATTGCTTGAATCAGAGTGAGGAGTTCACTTCTTTTCCAGCCAGGCACATGGTTGGGGAGGATCATATGGCATGTATTGCCGCAGAAAGGCCAGGTTCTGCAGAAAGGAATGCAGAAGAGAAAGAAAGGAAGCCTGTCTTTGTCTTCAAGTTGCTTACAGATGTGTGAGGGAGAAATTCAGAGAGATGAAAACAATTTGTCAGGTACAATGAACTTATCAAGTGTTATGTATTGTGCTGAGTGGTTTTAAAAAGTGTGAGCACTCAGAACAGAAGACAATTTTAGTCAACCATACTTCTTCCCTGTGTATCCTTTATTAATCATATAGATGCAAGTACATAAAGTACATATGTACACACACACACCTCACTCATCTATTATCCCAGAGAAAAACAACAGCAATAAAAGCCTTGAAGAAAAGTGAAATACATGAAAACAAAATGTTGTTTTTTTTTGGTAACAGCATCATAAAAAACAAATAACTGTGTCCTTTCCAAATTTCACACTTAAAACACCACATTTCCTTGCACTTGTATTAGAGGTCGAGCCAGTGGCAAAGATATGGCATTTGGAATTAATATAGCAAAAGTGAGGGTAGTAAAAGACTGACCTCACTATAGTGGAGACCTGATAATCATGGTGTTTTTAAACAAAATATGTATTAAGAGGCAAGCATGGGAAAGAAAATTTGCAGAAATATGACAAAGAGCTGATACACTGAATAGGAAATTTCCAGGATGTTTTTTATGGATATTCTCACCAGGATCTTTTCTTTCTTTTTTTAAGATGTTATTTATCTATTTATACATGAAAGACACAGAGAGAGAGAGGCAGGCTCCATGCAGGGAGCCTGATGTGGGACTAGATCCCAGGACTCCAGGATCACACCCTGGGCCAAAGGCAAGCGCTAAACTGCTGAGCCACCCGGGGATCCCCCCTTTTCTTTCTTTTTACAAAAATTTTAATTCCAACGTAGTTAACATACAGTGTTATATTAGTTTCAGGTGTACAATTGAGTGACTCAACAATTGCATGCATCACCCAGTGCTCATCAGGGACAAGTGTTCTTCTTAATCCCCATCACCTGATTCCTGATTTCAACCATCTCCCCCCGCCCCAACATCACTTTGTTCTCAATAATTGAGTTTTTTTTTTTTTTTTTTTTTTAGTTTCTCTCTTTCCATTTGCTCTTTTATTTTGTTTCTGAAATTCCACATGAGTGAAATACGTGGAATTCTCTGACTGATTTTGTTTGGGATTACCACCATATTTTATAATTATAATTATCACCATATTTTATGATTACTATATGGAAAAGGGACTAACATTAAAATGCATTGAGTTATCTTTGTATCAAATAAAGTTCAGTAAGTTGATTCACTGTGCCTTATCTCTGAATCTTCTATACATCAGTGTTTATTATTATTCTTTAAGCAACATATACAATATAGCGTTTTTAAATCATTTGACCATAGTACCCAACTTTTTATGTCAGATACATCTCCAGCTAGAAGTTAATAGTTTTCATAAATGCCAAATATATACATAGATATATAAATATATGAATTAAACATTATGTAACAATAAAAAGTAACCCAATGTGAACCCTGCTACCAATAAAAAGAAAACAAATTTGAACAACACAATTTTTAAGACCAAATTAGCATCCTTTTTTGTTGCAAAGCCCAGAATATTTAGAGACCTCTCACACACCTACTGAATCTAAAAGCAATCTAGTAATTCATACCAGTAGCACTGGGAAAGGGCATACCATTTGATCTTGTAATTATATTCTAAGTATCCAGTTTGAGGGAAGATCCAGAGAATGAAAGAAAGTTTATGAGAAAAGATTTTCATGTTAGTATTTATTAATGATGAAAATTTGAAATAAGTGCTCTCAGGCAGGGAAATTATTAAATTACAGCATATATACAAATATAATATGGTATAATCACTAATACCCTGGTTTGGAAGAATATTTAATGAAGAAAGTCTCTTAGTATAAAGTTAATTAAAGAAAAAGATGCATGTATAGGTATATATGTGGATATATATAGTATTTCAAAATGTTGTATGTATTAATCAGAGAAAAAAACCCGCAATCAAATATATCAGATTTTAATATTTTTACCTTTTTATGCAGGATTATTTGTGTGTGCATGTGTATTTGTGTATAATTCTTTTTAAATTTGTATCTTCACATTTTCCAAATCTACTTTGTGCATATTTATCAGAGAAAACATTTACGAAGGTATGTTACAGTTGTCAGCTTTGAAGAGATTTAGGTCTCCCTGTTTTTGACTTACAATTAAGGGTGTTCCAAGAACCATCACATTTAAAATTCCATCTCTAAAGCAGTAAGAAGAAAGGTATTCATTTACATTATGTTTTAGCAACTTGTGTACAATCTTTTAAATGCAAATAGCTGAATGCATATTTCAAAGTTAAAAAATTAAGGCATTTTTCAAGTACTGATTTACAGGAGTGTGCCGGCAAAGTATCTTGTGGATGAAAATTTATCATGCCAGGAAATAATTGAAATTGTAGCTGAAAGGTTCCTGAAAACAACCTTTTTATCTGTGGCTTAAATAAAAACTTTTCATTTCAAACGCAGTTCTAACTGCACCATATAGCTCAAGTGATCAGTAAAAGTAGACAACTGACTTCTTCAAGGAGTCTTGATTTTTATGTGATTTGATCAACTCACAGAGTATAAATTCTACTGCCAGAGCTAAACATATGCATGGGCTTATCTGAATTCTTGTATTCCAGGCATCTGGTAAAATATGTTCATGTCACTAGCTTCTTTCAAGTAGTGTTTATCATCATCTCCCTGATTGCCTAATATAAGTTTACAGCCAGTCTCTTAGGTGTACTAGTACATTACAGCCCTCCACAGATATCATAAACAGCGACATCTTTGGTAATGAATGTCAGAATCATGCCAGCCTATGAGTATATTATCCATCTCCATGCCTCATTGCGGACACACCAAGTGAGGAGCTTATTCCAAACTCTATAGTCAAACAAACCCTAATGTACAAAGTTTCCATGTGTTGCGCAAGGAAGGCATTTGAGAAGTACAATTATGAAGACTAAATGTCTCTTATTTAAGACAATATTGGCTCAGTCACTTATTTCCCTTAACTTGTCCCCTACTGTGGATATATTTGAAAGCATAGGATTGTGAGGCCAGAGAGACCTTAAAGATTCTAGTCTGAATGTTTAAATTTTCAAGTTAAGAAACAAGTTATTTGTCAAAAATACACTGGCAGCTGGTGATGTATTTAGAAGTAGAACTGAAATATTTCAACTCCCAATCTGGTGTTAATTCCATTATACCAGGCTCACTAACCAAATAACTTATTTCCCAAATAAGTTTATTTAGAGCAACCACATTTCATTATATTTTAAAATGGATTATCTACTCTTCTCTCCAGCCTTTCCCTTCCCTCCCCTAAGTTCCCTCCCATCCTTTCCCTCTCTCCCTCCTTCCTCTTCCTTTTCTTCCTTTTCTTCCTCTCTTCTTTCCTTTCATCCACCCTTCCCTCTTTTCCTTCTCTTACCTATCTTCCTTTCTTCCTTCCACCCTCCTTTGGTTTACTCTTTGTATAGCCTGTTTTGCTCTCCCATTTAAGCAACATTGTTACCTCTCTGTATGCCCCTTACTTTCCATATGACATTTGTATGGCATCCTCTGTATTGTTTTCTCTTGCCCAACCACTGATTTTTGGAAGGATGTGGGTCAGAGCTGGTTATCATTTACTGTCCTTTAATTCCTTAGTTCATTTGTGTAAATGTAGTCTCTAGTCAAAATGACAAAAAAGTCAGAATTAATTAAATCTTTTTGAAAGATGACTAATAATAGCACTTTTTGGTGAATTTTCTAGATTATAATAGAAACAAATCTTTTATCCCACAGTGTACTTTTAAGGAGGTTATAGCATCTATTTTAGATTAAATAGCATTGATGTTTGTATTCATTATGTAATATTTTATGGATTATTAACACCTTGTCACACTCTAGAAACTATAGAATGATGTTATACTGGCATATATTAAACACACTCTCCAGCACGCTAATATCTATTAATCAATACAAATACAGAAAGCATCATCACTAATATTATGGCAACCTAGTTGAAGAAAATCATTTTAGGCAACATTGTTAGGTAGCAGTTTTATCTTCTTTTAACACAAACATAAAAACAGTTGTTAAGTATCTCCCTAACTGTATGAGGTATGTGTTAGGATGTTGGGTGAATACAAAAATTAATAGGTTAATAGTGGTCCTGTAAATAAGTATAATCAGGAATTGTGAAATTAAAGAAAGCTTTACTTGTTTAACAAAAGAAATATTAGTGTTTGGTGATGGGGCTGTGAAAATACTAGTTACTTTCTTATTGTTGATATTGAATAATGCTGTGTTAAACTGCATTTATAGTTGATGTAATTTATATTTATGAAAATTGACCCATTACAAATATGTGGGGCACTTTATTTAATTGATTTAATTAGCCTGTTATTAGAATGGCCAGACCAATTTGGCCAGTTCAAAAGTAGTAGATTTGATTGATTAGGGAAAAAGAAGGGGATGGATGTTTGGTGGAATAAAGCACCTTTTCTTTAAAAAAAAAATATATATATATAGTGGAGAGATTACTTGTGTCCAGTTAGGTGAAGCACAGTGGGATGCCTACAGGGAATTCCAGCTCATGAAGCTCCCTTCAGACATTATTAGACCAGATAAGCTGTTTTAAAATATAAAGGTGAAGATTTGCACAAATACTCATGGAATCTTTTAGATCCTGTATTAAAAATAGTAGATGAAGAAAGGTGCCTGGGTGGCTCAGTTGGTTAAGCGTCTGACTCTTGATTTGGGCTCAGGTCATAATCTCAGGGTCATTATATCAAGCCCTGCTTTGGGATCCTGCTCAGCAGAGAGTCTGCTTGAGATTTTCTCTCTCCCTTTCACTCTGTCCCTCCTCTCTGTGCACTCTCACCCTCTCTCTCAAAGTTAAAAAAAGAAAAAGTAGATAAAGATTCAAATAAATATGACCAGATACTTATAGCACATTATGATGTTACTAAAATAATATTTATGAAAATTATAGGATACTATAGAGAACTCCTGAGGTCCATAACATTGAATAAAAAATAAAACATGAAGATATTTGCTAGTAACCACAAGTATGTATTTTAAATGTTTCTTAAATGCTTATAAAGTGGTACAAGAAAATGTAGATATTGACTCCTTTATGAATGAACATGGTGTTTGACAGGGTAGGGCATGGTGGATGGTTTCATATCTATATATTGCTTTCCAATGTTTTTGAAATAGTATGTAGTAAATAGTATTATTTTTACAGAGAAAATAATAATTTAAAAGCCTAAATCTAGGGGATCCCTGGGTGGCTCAGCGGTTTAGCACCTGCCTTTGGCCCAGGGCGTGATCCTGGAGTCCCGGGGTTGAGTCCCCCGTCGAGCTCCCTGCATGCCTGCTTCTCCCTCCTCCTGTGTCTCTGCCTCTCTCTCTCTCTCTAATGTCTATCATAAATAAATAAATAAATAAATAAATAAATATCTTAAGTAAAATAAAATAAAAGCCTAAATCTAAATGGAATAAAAAGTGCAATTTGAGAAACAAAATCTTCAGTGTATTATATGAATATAAAATTAATACATTAGTTGTTTGAATATTCTTTTTTGATGATATAACTGTTAAGTTCATTTTGCTCCACTTTATTGGAGTTTCTATTTTTTTCTTATTTTAGATATGAATTATATCATTAATATTTCCTAATGGTGCCTTTTCATGAACAGAAGTTCTTAATTTTAATGAGATCTAATTCATCATAGCTTTCGTTTTTGATAGTGTTTTTAAAGGATGTCCTTGCCCATCCTAAGATCATGAATATATTCTTTGCTTTTTTCTGTTTATTTGTTATACATTTTTGCCTACGTATCTATATACAGTTCATCATTGTGTCTTGTAAATAAGAGATCAAGGTTTATTTTTATTTTTAAGCATATCCAATTGGTCCAATCTCATTTACCCCATATACATCATTTCCTCACTATATTTCAGTGGCATATTTACTTCTAATCAAATGACTAAATATTTGTGGGTCAGTCTCTGCACTCTATTCTGTTCCACTGAATTATTTCTCTAATAGTACACCAAAACATGGTGCTGGACTAATGTCAAATAAATAATAAATCTTTATATCAGATGTATAAGTTCTTCAACTCTATTTAATAAAGATTATCTTCACAGTTCTTAGTTCTTTGCATCTCATAAATGATATAATTCATTTATTCAATTTTCATAACAAAATTAATGCACAAGGAAAAACATCTGCTCTGAATTTTATTGGGATTGCATTAACTCTATAGATCAATGTAGCAAGAACTAACCTGACAGTATTGAATGTTCCAATTCATGAACAAACCATCCTTCCATTCTTAGGTTCTCCTTAACTACTCTCTGAGGGGCCTTATATTTCTATACTTTGCATATTATATTTCAATCAAGAGGAGGAAAATAAATGACATGTACCATTTACATAATAGTAGCTAATAAGTGTAAATGTCTATTGAGAATTTACAGTGTATCTGACCCTGTATTTGTTCATTTTGAGTACATCATTTCATCTTCACCACAATCTTATGAGTAAATATCTTGATAATTCCCATTGAATTGATGTCAGTCAGAGATTGCATAAGTTATATGACTGATGGTTGTAGATCAAACAGCTGGTATGATAACAAGATCAAATCCAGACCTGCCAAATGGGAAAGTCCATGGTCTTAAAACCTACACAGCAGTTTCCAGTAGACTCAACATCTGTACTTTTATAATGTGCACTACAACAATAGTTGGATTTTTAGATTTATATTCCCAGTGTTTATTGCTAACTCCATTTACAAAGATTAATAAACTTTCAGGTAAAAATGTTTTACAGTATAATGTGGTAGGCAATGCCAATTTAAGTATAAAGTGTTCTAGCCCTTCTTTGCTCAGTTACCAAGTATCTGGATGAGCATTTGAACTTATATATATTTTTTTCTCTCTGGGATCTTTGTGTGTAGCATGGGAATAATAATTCCTAAGCTACTTTCATCAGCAACTATTGAGGCTATTAAATTATGTGTTTAAGGTGAAAATACTTTAATAGCTTTTTAGAAGATACATTATTACTTTAAAAGCCTATTTGTTTAATACATGTTTCAAATATAGACTATGTAAAATGATTTTTTGCCCCAGATTCAGTACCTCTTTCATCAATTTATTCTTACTAATTGTACAGAAGAAAAAAGCATTTACTGTTTTTATGTTTCCTATTAAATAGAGTAACCATATATCCTGGTTTGCCTTGAAGAGTCGAAGTTAATTCCAATTTCCCCAGTATAATAATTAAAAGAACCTCCTGTAACTCTTATCAGGAAAGAATAAAAAATTTACATGGACACCTTAGTATCCAGTGATGATTTGCCTTTTCATTTTTTTTGACTAAGCTAAATTTATTTAAATTTGCCTTTTTCAATGTATTTTACTGTATATCTCCAAAGAATTGCTAAGACTGCTTCCATATATTTTTTTAATTGACTTAAGACTCTCCAGTGTTATCTTTTTTTTAAAAGATTTTATTTATTTATTTTACAGTGAGAGAGAAAGCAAGCAGGCCTGAGAGCACATGAGTAGGGGGAGGGGCAGAGAGGGCGTACTCAGAGCTAAACCAGGAGCCCCAGACCAGATTTTGGCCTAGATGCTGGGGGTGGGGCTTGCAGTTTAATCCTAGGACCCTGAGGTCTTGACCTGAGTGATAACAGGAGTAGGATGCGAAGGGGCTGAGCCAGAAGGGACCCCACTGTAGTGCTATCTTTCAAACAGATTGCAGTTTACTTTGCAGCATAAAAATGCAGCTCATGTGTGTATTTAAAGCACTAGATGTATCAGTTCCTATATGCATATAAAATATGAGCTATTTTTAGGTTGCTGAGTGGTTTTTTTTGCATTTTTTTTTAAACTAGATTGCCAAGCAAATTTCAAAATGGCAGACAGGAGTACTTTTGATGTAGTGAACATGTATTGAAGTAGAGATGAGCAAGTTACTTGGCCATATTGACTAATGCCAACCATCAATTATACTCAAGCTGGACAGGAAGAAAGGTGTGCTACATTTATGCTAGATTTAAATCACTTTTTCATAATGTTGGGTTCCTTTGGTAGTCTTGCTTGGTATTCCCATAACCACATGTCCTAGTTGTGGTATTAGAGAGTAAACAGATGTTTGAAAGGAACTAAAATCTGGGAAAAAATTCTGTTTCTACAGCCACAGGGACTCTTGGGAAACACATTGACATTTCATAAAAGAGTGCTTTCTTAACATTTTTTATGACTAAAAACCCATTTCTGGGGTTGTCTCATAAAGAGCTTATCAGTGCTCAAAGAACACTTAAATTTACCCTCTTACCAGAATAGGATGGTAGGGAATATCTATAGGATAATTTCTTAAGTTATAGGATTTGGGCTTTATTTTTGTTTTTTTTTTTTTTGTTTTTTTTCTAATCTTCTGTTTTGTTTCTGTTTTCCTCAGCTTATATCCATTTTATATCCTAAAGGTGCTTATTGGGTTTGTTTGTTGTTTGTTTGTTTGTGCAACCCATGTGTTGAATAATGAATGAGCTACTTGGTCCTCTCCTTTGTTTGATTCTATTGAAGCAGTTTCTCACAAATTTTGTTTTCCTAGTACTAAAGCAGATTTTACTTTCTTAATCCTTTTTATATCATTTAATGAGCTTTTAGGAGGAAGGTTACGTTAATTGTGTGAGCTGAAATAACTTTTAAAAAATATTCTATTTAAATTCAATTTACCAACATATAACACCCAGTGCTCATCCCATCAAGTGCCCCTTTTAGTGCCCATTACCTAGTTATCCCATCCCACCCCACCCTCCCCTTCTGCAACCCTTTGTTTATTTTCCAGTGCTAGGAATTTCTCATGGTTTGCCTTCCTCTCTAATTTTTCCTCACTCAGTTTCCCTCCTTTCCCTTATAGTCCCTTTCACTATTTCTATATTCCACATATGAGTGAAACCATATGATGATTCCCTTCCTCCAATTGACTTATTTCACTCAGCATAACACCCTCCAGTTTCATCCATGTTGATGTAAATGATAGGTATCTGCCCTTTCTGATGGCTGATATTCCATTGTGGGATATATATATATATATATATATATATATATATATATATATCACATCTTCTTTATCCATTCATCTGTCAAAGGACATCATGGTTCCTTCCACAGTTTAGCTATTGTGGACATTGCTGCTATGAACATTGGGGTGCAGGTGTCCTGTTGTTTCACTACATCTGTATCTTTTGGGTAAATACACAGTAGTGCAATTGCTGGGTCATAGGGTAACTCTATTTTTTACTTCTTGAGAAACCTCCACACTGTTTTCCAGAGTGGCTGCACCAGCTTGCATTCCCACCAACAGTGCAAGAGGGTTCCCCTTTCTCCACATCCTCTCCAACATTTGTTGTTTCCTGTTTTGTTAATTTTAGCCATTTTTAGTGGTGTAAAGTGGTGTCTCATTGTGGTTTTGTGAAATCACTAACTTAAAGGAAATTTCGTTTCCTTATCATTCAAACATTCTTAAAAATTTTGTTTTAAGATTATATGATCATGAAATATTTTCTTTATGTAAATGGAGAGGGGAAACAATGTATTTTTTTATTCAGTGTCTAGAAATTTCTCATTTCAAAGATAATCTAGACTGATGATTCTAGGTAAGCTGCTGAGAATAAAACAGCAGAGTTTTAAAGGAATTCTGTTTTTACACATGGCGAACTTGCTAACCCTCAGACTGGATAAATTAATCATGTTCTGATAGGGCAGCCCCAGACAGCCAACCTTTGAGTGTCTATTCTTTTCTATAATCAATATAGCAATTTAGCATTTAAACCTGCCTCCAGGCTACAGGGCAGAAAAGTCATTGTGAAAATTCTTGTATTCTATTTATAATTTTTGTTGATAATGTGAAATGATTTTTTGTAAGGAAAAAAAATCCAAAATTAAAAACAAATTACAGTTATTGCTATTATTTCTTTCATACTGAATGTAAAAAATTGGTTGTAATCCACATAAATGAGAATATCATTTTTGTAGGTCATAATTATTCATTAAAATGACAATGTCATTTTTAAAATCAAATACTAACAGCAGATAAACAAAGTGAGAACTATATAATCAGAGCTATCAAAGTGACTTGAATGATTTCATATACTGGGCCATTCCTCTATATTTAAGATATATAAATTATATAAATATATATGGTACCTTATATATAAATGTATAAAATAGTCATATTGTAGCTCTGCCTATGAGCTAAAGAAATTCATTTATTATATTGAAAGAAAATCTCCAAGTCTTCATCTTTTGTTTGTCAAATTTCACCTACAAAAGTTCTTAAAATTAACAATAATTCCAATGTTTAGAAATACTTAAGTATAAGATTTATCATGTTTTAAGGAAAATAGATACAAACTTCCCAATGGAAAGGGGTGACCAGTTCCAGCTTTCTTTAAAAAAAAAAATATGATGTATCCTCAGTTTGATTATCTTTTCCACTTCATGTGGCATAATCTTTACACATTATATATTTCCATGACTTTTCTAAACATTATAATTTCTTGGTTTTATTTCTTTGTATATTTTATCAATACAGAATCATTTTTTTCAAATTACAGAGTGCTGAAAGTGAGGTCAATCACAGCATAATAAGTGAAATTTAGAAATAAGCATTTAGGGATCCCTGGGTGGCGCAGCGGTTTAGTGCCTGCCTTTGGCCCAGGGCGCGATCCTGGAGATCCGGGATCGAATCCCACGTCAGGCTTCCGGTGCATGGAGCCTGCTTCTCTCTCTGCCTGTGTCTCTGCCTCTCTCTCTCTCTCACTATGTGCTTATCATAAATAAATAAAAATTAAAAAAAAAAAGAAATAAGCATTTATAATAAATAATTGCAATACTAGGTATTTACCCAAAGAATACCAAAATACTAATTCAAAGGAATACATGCACCCAATGTTTATAGCACTATTATTACAACAGCTAAACTATGAAAATAGCCCAAGTGTCCATTTATGATAAATGAATACAGAAGTTTGAGGTGTGTGTATAGGAGAGAAGCAAACCATAAAACAGACTCTTAACCATAGAGAACAAACTGGTTTACCAGAGGGAAGGGGGCGGAGGGTTGGGCAAGGTAGGTGATGCGAATTCAGGAGAGTACTTGTCCTGATGAGCACCAGGTATTGTATGGAAGTGTTGAATCACTGTATTGTGTACCTGAAACTAATATTGCATGTATGTTAGTTAACTGAAATTTAATTGTAAACTTAACAAATTAAAATAGATAATAAAACACACATCCAAAGAGCGGTCTTATACTAGCGCCCACTATTTCTTTCTTACTGTATATAAAATGATAATACTGTCATTTTCAAAACAAACAAACAAATCAATCAACCAGTAAAACTGCCTTTCCAGGTGGTAAAATAAATAAATTGTTTAACTAATGGGACCTCTCTAAATTATGAGCTTTGTTTATTGAGTAAGGCCCATACTACAAAGATATGAGTACTGTGTTTGTCATGCAACATCAGGCAATAAAAAATAGTACATAAAACTAGGACAACTGTACCACAGCTCATTTCTATGTGGTTCAGTTACTTATTTTATCATGCTAACAGAGACAGAAAATTTTCTTTATTTTTTTGATAATGAAGTTTATGAATGATCTTTATTTCTTGAGGAACCTCTAGTCAAAAAAATTCTGACTGAAATTAATAATTCTCATTCAAGAAAAGCTAATTGGAGTCCATCTCTTTGCAAGCTGTTCTCTCTATGGGTTTGAAGGCAGAGTTCATCTCTGTTCAGAGACCTTGAACCAAAACCAAATCAATTTAGAGTCTATCTGTATTTTTCACTTCATCTCATGCCACTTTCTGGAATTGAAATGAGTTTATGTTTGTTTGGACCACCATGATACATTAGTATATATGGATCATGAATAATGAGCAAATGTGAACCCCCAACCCCCAATGGACAACTCTTAGCTAGAACTGATTGCCCATTAGCAGTCAAGGATAAAATTAAATCTGTTACAGAACAAAAAGTATCTTCCATTTTACATTCCCAAGTAGTTTGCTTTTTTTTTCTCATTCTGATTTTCTGGTTTTAAATGGTAAAATAGTTCTCTGTTAAATAAGTTCTTTTGGCAAGATGGTAGGGGGTGAAAGGGGCAAGGTTGGAATTTTTTAACATGTTTTGGTCTTGAAGGGTTGCTATAGCTATGTTGCTATAGCTATTTTTCTGTAACATCAAGTATCACCGACAACTACAATGCAATTATACTAAATGTTCTTGTTTTTTAAGCCAGAAAATCTGTCCTTTGAAGGAAGAAAGGAAAGTGTTTTTATTTTTAGTAGGTTTTTTAAAAAGATTTTATTTATTTATTCATAAGAGACACGGAGAGAGAGAGGCAGAGACACAGGCAGAGGGAGAAGCAGGCTGTCTGTGGGGACCCTGATGCGGGACTTTATCCCAGGACCCCAGGATCTTGACTGGAGCCAAAGGTAGATGCTCAACCACTAAGCCACCTCAGTGCCCCTATTTTGTGTTTTTATTTTAAACAATTTAAATCTATTGGTTATGATATTTTTTATCTTTACATGTAATTAGTTTCCAGTTATTTTACATATTATTTGAATATATATATCCACTTATGTATCATTTCATTCCAATAATAGAATTATCATTTAAAAAATAAATATATAAAAATCTTACCAATGTACATAACCAATACATTCTAAGTAAGAAATAGAAAGTATTATTATTTAAGTATTCAACCTGTTACTACTTATTAAACTATTCCAAAGGATTACATTTTTCAACCCCAAAGAAATATGTTACCTCTATTCAGTATGTATGCCTCTGATAATACTTCTGTCATTCTTAAAAATAGAAATATCTATAAAGTTTATGGCATATAGGGAGGCAGAACTGTATAATAAATTAATTTTTCCAAATTACAGCAATACTGGATGTCAAAATCATCCTCTTTTATTAGGATCCAGAGGCCAAAAGTAACATATGTCAAGTAGTATGTTCCAAGGGCAAATGCAGTATTGTTTATATGAGACTTGTAAAGTCTCATATAAACAAAAGGCTTGTTAAAAACTTGTTTGGGGGCTGTATCTTGATTGGGGTTTAGCTTACACAGTGTATGCATTTGTCAAAACTCAGTAAATGCACACTTAAGATGTATGCATTTCATTTATATAAAACCAACTTGCTTTCTGGCACTTAAAAAGAAAATATCAATAAGTATATATCATTAGCAGCAGCAGCATGAACAGCATAATCATTATCCTGGCAATATTTCAGTCAATGAGAGGAAAAACACACATGCTTACTTCTGTTTTTTCTTTTTCTTTTTCTTTTTCTTTCTTTCTTTCTTTTTTTTTTTTTTTTTTTTTTTGAGATCGACTAAATAAAGTCAGGTGATTGTCCTTACAGATGTTACAGATCTACTCTTGGAAAATGATCAAATAATGCTTTAACTCTAAGTTGAACACAGTGTGTCCAAAAAATGTTACTGACATTGTATTTTATATTTTATGTTATTAGTATTACATTCATCTTCCTGTTCCCAGGACCAGGCATTCAACAAATAAAGAAAAAAAATGAACACTGATTTTTGGATAGAATTCTTTGCATTCTAAAACGAAAGGGATTTCACTGCATTCTGAATCAGAGTTAAAGAACTGAAGTACACAAAATAGCCCCATATGTGGTAGATTAAGAGTGGTGTGCCCCTTTCTCATCCAAACTATGGTAATTATCCCCAAATACTGGTGGTATAAACCCATTAAAAAAACTAAATAAAAATTGAGCTGTCAAAAGCCTTCTAAATATTAAAAGTCAAAATTGGTCAAATTAAATAGAAACTTAAAAGAAAATACAAAACTTTCTTGAATAAAGACAAGCACTTGAGGTGCTTAGGCACCAAGACATTTTTCCAAAGTCATTTATTTGCAAGAACAGAGACCTGCCATATTTACCAGCACATAGAAACACAACTTGAACTACGGAGCTACAAAGACTAAGACAAAAGCTTAGTGTGAAGACATGAAGAAAGCAATCTGTTTTGATTTTGATTTAGATTTGGCATGGCAGAGCATGAAAATTTCTTCACTGGGGTGAAACATAAGGGATCTTGAGATGAAGTCTAGATGTTAAACTCATTTGGTGTTGAGAAACAGTAGGAGGTAGGAGGTGTAAGAATATATACTGCCTGTGCAAGAATAATGTGAGAAGAACAAACAAAAAAATGAAACTAGGAAGCCCTCCGTGGGAATACAAAATTAATCAAAATGTAGATCAGTTGGTGGGAGAAAGTCAAGTAAATGTCTCGAGACTTTGCTTGAAGGACAAACTAAAAATACTTTTTAGGTGTTCAAAAAGTTTATAATTTTCTAACTAGTATTATAAGATACTACTCCACATTACTTCAAAATATTAAATGATTCAGGCTTTCTCTGAGATTTTTCTATGCTAATATATGTTAAGAATTCTCAAAAAAAAAAAAATGAAATAACATATGATGTTTCCCAAAATTCTTTAAGTAGGATCTTTATTTAATTTTAAGAATTTGAGCAGGGTTCCACAAAATCCTCTTAAAAATCCTGAGTGAAATTAACTGGAAATTTAAAGGATAAGATTAACATCTGTCAGCAATTCCATTTCAATACACCCATATTGAAATTGAGGCACTTAGCTCAGTGCTGTGAAATTAAGGAAAGGAAGATAGAATCCTTGCTCTTAAGAGCATATATGTGGTCCCAGAGAGATGTCACAAAAGAAAAGATTGATAAGCGAAAAAATTAAGGACGAAGGAGGATATGCCTTTCTATTTCTATTCTGCAACCTCTGTGTCTGCTTCAAAGTCTTTTTTATTTCCTAAGATTTTCATTTGGAAGTTTTCTTCTCACTCTATTCTTATCCATGGCTGAACTAGTCTACCCTGACAGTTTCATTTATGACAGCGTCTTGATTAGACTGTGTTCATATTTCCAGTACATAATACTCTCCTGATCTCCAGACTAGGTATCTACAAATCTACCAGTCACCTCAACCCACACTCCCTACGTAAACTCAAACACTGAGTAACTGATCTTGCCATTTTATGTCTACTGTTTGTTTCTGCATTTATAATATTTGGTATAAATACAATTTTCAGGGAACTTGCCTGTTAAGACATACCTGTTAGACATCACTGGCTTTGATGTCTACCCCATCAGAGCTAGTTTGATCTCTAGCCCATTACCAAACCTGTCAGGTTTACCTTGTTCTCAACACTGATTCCTGCTCTGCCACTTGTGTTACTGTGGCATTAGTTCAGTTCTCATCATTTCTCCCTGAGAGGACTGCATCAGTCACCTAAAGTCTTATTTTGATATTGTAATGGCAGACCTATTTTTATTTGAGGTAACTATTTGGAAGCAGCCCTTTTGATACATGGACGTTATGATACAAATACACATAAAATTGTGGCTTTCAGTAAAATTAGATAGTAATGCTCCCAAATATTTCCCCTCAAGCCATACCCAACTTGTGAGTGTGGAACCATATGGGACTATCACAGGCAGATATGGGAAATGGGTGCAGGCTGAAGGAACAGATGAGGAACCATCTGGCAGATAAATCACACATTCAAACCAGGAGATCCATTAATCTTCCTAAGAAAAATTATGACAACTTCCCAGGACCTTGAATGGTGTGCCCTTCAAGTATTCTGATTTCTTCAGCTCAGTAAAAATGTGGAGGAATCTATCTGGGCAATAGCACGAGTCATGCTTTCCTCTCCGGACTTCACAGGAATTCCTCAATTAAAATTTTAACAGTTCTCCCCTACGTACAACCTTCACACTTTATATTTAATGAGGTCACACTTTTATAGGAATGGCATTTGAAAACATGATTGATTCCTTCTCAAAGGCAAATGTATTTCTAACTAAAAATTTAAAAACCTTCTTGTGGATCTTATTCTGATTATAAAAGACAAATAATTTATACATATGCATATATATCCAAGGAATATAGAAGAAAAGACAAAAATAAAATTTCCCTATATTCATGGTTGAATTAAGGACAGAGGAAGAGGACACAGTGTGCAAATATTATTTGATAATGAAAAATAGTGAATTTGCATTTTAACACAGTTTCACTTAAACTGCCATGTCACAAATGTTTTGAAAGTTACCTATGAATCAAATGCCCTACTGTGAATTCTCTACCTACCTCTATTTTCATATAAATGATATTTTTAAACATAGTATTCATTGCTATAACAGTGTTACATGCCAATTCTAGATAACATCTGAAATATAGAAAAGCTGATGGTAAAAATTATAATCACCAATAAGCCAACTACACCATACTTTTAATTTAACCCATTTCCTTTCATTGTTTTTTTTTTTTTTTCCTATACATGCAAATTTAAGCCAGAAGCTAGAAAAAGGAAAGGATAATCTAACATGAATAGAAATTAGGGCATCTGGCTGGCTCAATCAGTTAAGCATCTACTTTCAGTTCAGGTCATGATCCCAGGCCCTTGGGGTCAAGTCCCACACTGGGCTCCCTGCTCAGCGAGGAGGCTGCTTCTCCCTCTCCTCTTCCCCACTGTTTGTGCTCTCTTTCTCTCTCACACCCTTTTTCTCTCTCTTTCTCTCTCAAATAAATAAATAAAATATTTTTAAAAAATAAAACAATAAAAGTTAGGAAACAATCAGAAGAAAAAACTTAATGAAATGGAAACTCACCTCAGGTAGACTTGGAAAAAAGTTTACTTGGAAAGGCTACTAAAGAAAATCTTTTACAAGTATAAACAAAAATAGAAAGAAAGGCAGTATTGATATTAGGAGATAAAAGATGCAACTACAGATAAAATATATTAAATAGATAAGATTTTATGCAAATTGAAAATTTGATAAGAAAATCACTTGGAAGAGACATTTGTATGGATGAGTCTATTAAATCTATAAGAAGTGATACTTTTTAAAACAACCTTATTGAAATGTAATTTATATACTATAACGTTCACATGTTTAATGTGTACAATTCCATGCTTTTATATTTTCACAGTTATGCCAATATCTCTATAAGCTAATTTTAGAACATTTTCAGACTCCTTAAAAGAAATACTGTACCATTAGCAGTAATCCCATTACCTGTTTCTGTTATTTTAAACAGTAATAGAATATAGGAAAAAATGCAAAGTTTCCAAAAATATTATATGAGGCTATGAAACTAGCAAAAGAAACCCAAACAAGGAGGTGTGCAAACATTGTCTATGTGTATCTGTCTAATCTGTTCCTGTCTACCAAACTCTCACTATGAACATAAGTATAAAATACTAGATAAAATACTACCGAATTGAAATCAGCAATTGTTGAAGTAGTGAAACATCCTTATCAGGTAGGAATCACTCCAGGAAAGCAGGCAATGAATGATAAACTTTAGAATAAATTTTTTAAGAAACTCATTTAAACATATTAAAAATAATAATCAAATGATCATCTTCAAAGATACTGAAGTACTTAATAAAAGTCAAACATCTATCCCTTATTTTTGATGAAAATTTCTGCAAATTTTATGATGAAAGTCAATAATCTTATGTACATATGCAGGACAAGCCTATGGAAATGAAGAGATTTCAATAAAGTCAGAAATGAACAGATTTGCCAGTACTATTAAAAATATTCTCTGCTTATACACATAAAGTTAGATAATATATTATAATTATTTTTAACATATTATAATTATATAAATATATTAAATAAAAGTAAATATATAGGGGTGCCTGGGTGGCTTAGTCAGTTAATCATCTGCCTTCGTCTGAGGTCATGATCTTAGGGTCCTGGGATCGAGTCCTGAATCAGCTCCTTACTCAGCTGGAAGTTTGCTTCTCTCCCTCTCCCTTTACCCCCTCCCCATTTATGTTCTCTGCTCTCTCTCGTACACTTTCTCTCAAATAAATAAATAAAACCTTTTTTTAAAGTAAATATAATTTATTTTTAAATTAAAAATTGTACATAAAATAGAAGTATATGAATACATATTTTTATAATAAAAGCACATATGGAGTAAAACACAAATATAAATGAATATATGTGAATTAATATATTAACACAATATATGAATATACATAGTCCATATATTAACAAAATACATCTGCTACCTGCATTGTATCCTGACCTTAGTGAAAGCAATCAGAATAATACATGACATTATATTCAAGAATAAGGAGAGTATTAAGTCTGTAATATCACCAAGTATAAGAGACATATTTTATATACAGCTGTTTCCTATAATGGAGAATATAGAGATTAATATATGGTTTGGTCTGTGGCTGGATTATTTCAGTAATCGTATTTGATTTCATTCATGAATGCATACATCTGTATTTCCTCTTATTTCCTATACATTGTATATTTGGAATTCATAAAATCTACAAGGCTATAAAGAACATGATTGGTTTTTTTAAAAAAGATTTTATTCATTTATTCATGAGAGACACACACAGAGAGAGGCAGAGACATAGGCAGAGGGAGAAGCAGGCTCCATGTAGGGAGCCCGATGTGGGACTTGATCCCAGGACTCCAGGATCATGCCCTGAGCCAAAGGCAGACACTCAACTGCTGAGCCACCCAGGCATTCCCCGTGATTGGGTTTTATTTGTTTTTTTGTTTGTTTGTTTTGAAATCATGGTAATATGTCTTACTTACTTTTTATAATTATTCTAGGAAGACTGTAATAAATCTACATTTATGCCATTGTTCTGTGCAATAGTATGTATGTCAATTTTGATAGGCAAAATTTGTATTTAGTTGTAATTTTTATTTGAAATGAGAGTAAACATTTAGAAATATTTTATTAACAATTCTTAGCATCTTAATAATATGGGCATTTAAACATTTTTCTACTAGAAAACTGATGTTTTCTTGTTGGGTTGCAAATTTTCTTTTTAAAATTTTAGTGGTATTAGAAAAAATCATTTATGAAATATTTATTGATATCCAATATTTGACAGGCAATAGGTAGAGGCCAGAGATATGTAGTTTGTGATCCTTAAGAAGCTTACAGAATGGAAGGGAATACATACCTGGGTATATCCAGTGTCAATATTCCTGTGGTAAGTGCTTTGAACTGAAGCAAATGATGCTAGGGAGCAAGGGGAAGCATCAAGCCAATATATATTAAATGTAATCACCTTTTTTTTTTTAGAATTACATTTTTAGAAAATCATTGCCCATGTAGAAAGCAATTAAATATGCACCTATATTTTGTTCCAGACCCTTATGTTTCCTCAAAATTGTGGTAATAATGTTGTATTGCGCTATGGCTGGAAATGTCACCTGTACACGTATATCATCTTATGATATTCTTAGATGGTGATGTAGTTTATAAATTCTATTTTAAAGCGCTTTAGAAACAGTAGGAGTAAAGAGTTTCTCACTGCCATCTCTGAAACAGTATGGAAGAATGGGTAGCAAAGAAAAGGAGAGATATGGAGATGATGTTTTTAACCTCTAAACAATTGTCAGAAACAGGGTATAGGGATGGCTACTCTAGATATTTTTTGTTTTGTTCTTGGCACATCTTTGTATCTCTGAGCAACAAAGGAGGTAACATAAGAGGAATATAGTGCTTTCCTGTCCTATTTTGATGACTTGAGTCTGCATTTTTTGTCACCGAAGTTATAAGTAAACCACCAATCATTTCTCTCAATCCAGCTGCATCAGTCACCTAGGTAGAATTTTTTTGCAGATTCCAAGAAATAGGTTTTCTGTCTTGGCATGTGATGGTTCGAGTTTGTTTTTTTTAGAAAATCTACGTAGATATTCTAATAAGTTGGGAGAAGGACTATCAAGTGTGTTAGCAAGATCCAACTTATGTGAAAAGTCCAACTAGATTTTATAAAAAGTAAGTCAGATATGTTCCCCCTGTTTGAAATCTTATTGTTGTAAAAAAAATATGTAATGCCTTTATATGGCAAAGTAAGTAATCTTAGAGCCCCTGGTGCATTTTCTAACCCATTTCTGGTCTTTTTCAATTACAATCAATATTGAAACCCAGGTAATTACGTTCAGTTGCCAAAAATTCCATGTTTTCTGTATTCTGTGAACATCTTCACATGTATTGAGCACCTCCTATAAGTCACAATCCTTGAATGACTAGCTTCCACTAATGGTTTTAATCATTTCAGGAATCATTTCCTCAGGCAAGCCTGTGCAAATTCTTCTCGCAATCAATACCTCAGGTTTACCTAGATGATAGAATTGTAATGGCTTGTTTGCTCTCAGAGGACTGTGGGTAAATATTTATTTCCATGTCTCCAGAGTCTGGCACAGTACTTGGAACATCAGAACATATCCCTTGATAATGAAATAGTAGGACAACAGAGGAAAACTGAGCTTGAGGAATACAATCACATTCTATATCCAGATAAGATAGGAAATGGTAGGTAGAGACAGTTTGAAATTCAAGATAATGAAAAGATGGGAATCAGGTTATGAAAGGAGGTTTCTTTTCATCAATCAAAGCAGGTAACTGGAAAATCAAGATGGAGCTGACAAAAACAATGGAAATATTTAAATATTAAATAGATGAGAGCTGTTACTTAGAGATTGGCATTGTCCTGATTTCTAATAGGGCAAGCACATAGGACTTCAGTGAAGCTGGTGAGGATAATTCTTTCAATTAAAGCTCTATTTTACAGCTTTTTTTAAAAAAATACCTTTTGTACATAGACTATAAAGTCATTAAGTAAATTATAATGATTGCCTCTCTCTTCCTTTTATATAGTTAATTAATGTACTGTACGATCCAAAAAATAGGAGAAACAAAGTAGAAATTATTGTGTAACTTTTTCCAAAATGTTAGTCCAAAACACAACTCCATGAAATATAACCACCACCTTACTATATCTACTAATGCTCACTATTGTAATCAAAATATTTAAGAATTTAATTATTCCTGGACATAAATAAGGCTGTTTTCTCAACTCGGTTTTTATTTGCTATATATGCACCTTTTAAAAAAGCCCAATAACATGAAAACTTTCTAATGTCTATGAAATCAGAACATCATTGGAATGAACAAGGAATGCATATTTAAGTGCTACAGGTGATTCTCCTCTACACTTCTTAAAATCAGAGATAAAACACATAAAACAAAGAGAAATCTGTTGCTAACTCTTTGAACATAGTCTAGGACAATATTTAGCACATATAGTAATAGAAAAAAGATAAAACAAATATCTGAATAAAAATATTTTTTCACCACATGCAGGCAGTAGTGTACTGAAACTCCCTGGTGTCTCAGGGCTGTGTGATCCTGGCGCTGTGAAGCCAGCATGATGGAGTTCCCTTCTGACACATCTGATTTCTAGAAAGTGTTTTTTAGGCATGATCAGCAGGGAGCAAACATCAAAAGACACACTTGTAGTAATGGTGTTCCAGTCCATTGGACGTTCTATTTTAAAAGACTATGGACCTCCTCTTTAAACTCCTGCTCAGTTTTGAAGAGATCAAGGTCCACACTTGGTTCCTTGCTTATTCTCTCTCAGAACCACATGGGCACACTTCTCCTGATGATTGATGAAATGAAAGTGACAACTCCAACACTATGTCTTCAAAGAAAGTACAGACTCCTTAGATTTAATGGATAGGAGTACAATGCAGTGATGTTAGAGGTAGGCTAAAAATATATATGTTAGCAACAGTATGTCAATCTGGACAGCTACACTGGCTTCCCTCAGAACTTCTTTCTCTGGTGCCCTGTGTAGGCACTAGGAGTCCAGCATTAACTTCCAAATGCAAGCAAAGTACTCCATTTATTTTTCTACTCTCTTTCCCACCATAGTATCACTTTCTAGCAGAGATTCTTAACCTTTTTTTTCCCTGGAATAATAATTACTTTAAATGCATAAAGTAAGTAGAGTTATACAATAAAGCAATTATATTAAATATCACTATCAAAATATAAAGAAATTGTTGCATAGCCTATACTTATATTTTAACACATTAAGCAACAAAACAAAAACTAGCTCTGTTAGTCTAGGAGCTACTTTGATTACAAAATAATGATGTGTGGATATGGAATTTTGAGAGCTCTACAACAACCATGATATGAAATTATCTAATTTCTACTAGTGACAAAGTCACAAGTCCTGATGATATAATTGTGGCTTGTGGTCTTCCCTGATGGTTGAAGGAAAGAATTAATGTCAGCTAAAAGTTAATGAAAATGGAAGTGCATTTTGTTGCCTTTGAAGTTCATGCCCTTCCCCACAAATTCCATCCATACACCCTAATAGGACTCCAACTTAGAAACCACTGCCTCTTGATTTTTCCTATGTCCATACTCCAAGTCAGTGGCTTCTGCCTCTCCTGTATTTCCTAGTCCTGCCATTTCTAATAAGGGAAGGGACCAGAAAAGTCTTGGATTAGGCTGAAGCAGAAATGGTTAAAGTTTAGGATTGGCTGTTATGATGATGTGAATAGTGAAGTAGTAGGGAAAGGAAGTATATAAATCGCATAGGCCTGGAATCTAACTGGTCTGTATCACTGGTATTGGAATATGAAATCGCCACTCAGAGATGAGAATCCATACCAGTCAGGAGGAAGGAGAACTCCAGATAAGGCACAGCCTTATTTTATTTTATCCAGGAAATCTTTCTTTCTCAGATTCAGGGAATTAACTGACTTCCCTACCTACTAGGAAATGCCATTCTTAATAAGGGCAGAAGGCAGGTGTGTGTCCATTTTATAGTGAGCATTCAGAAAGGCTGGCCTTTCTCAGTGGGTACAAATGTTAGAAAGGAGAAAAACTATATATAGACCCTATCCTGAGGGGCATGTTATAAAGAACTCTGGAGCAGGGACGCCTGGGTGGTTCAGCGGTTGAGCACCTGCCCCTGGCTCAGGGCGTGATCCGCGGTCTCAGGATCGAGTCCCACATCAGGCTCCCTGCCTGGATCCTGCTTCTCCCTCTGCCTTCATCTCTGCCTTTCTCTCTCTGTGTCTTTCATGAATAAATAAATAAAATCCTTTAAAAATAAAAAATAAAAAAATAACTCTGGGGCAGACAAAATCTACCGTATGATTCCAAATTCCTTAAGTACATATCAAATAAAACACACTATAACTTATACAGTTAAATCCTTTGTAATTCAGTCATAGTATTGGAAAAAGTATTGCTGTCAAGACATGACTTTTGTTTGTCATCCATGGCACTAGCCATAACAACATCCTCATCTGGTAAAGCACTATACCCAATCTAATAAGCCTACTTAAAGCAATTACATCTTTCAACAAATTCTGTAGCACTTATTTATATACAATAGTTATATTAATTGCCAGGATATATAAATATGGAGAACATCCAACAAGAATTTTAACCAGACATGTAATTAATTTCAGTCAAAGGCAACGTATGTGATCATTGGGTCTCAGAATCCCAGCTCTGCCATTTACCAAATGTGTGAACTTGAAATAGCCACCTAAAGTTCAGTGCCTCAATTTCTTTATATGTCAAATGAGAATGATCCCAGCAGAACCTACCTCATTCAGAGAGGAGTGAAAGAATTAATCTGTGTGATGCCAGTAGCACAGATTTGGCACATAGTTAGCATTCTGCAAATGACAACTATTAATTTCTGTATATGTTCCATAGTCATAAATAGAGAAGACCTCTAGATTTCTTTGAAATGTGTAATAGTGGAGTATTATCATTAATTCCAACCAAACTTTTCTTTTCTCCCTACAACTATTTTATTAGAGCTATTGTTTTGTTTGTTTGTTTGTTTGTTTGTTTTTGTATTAGAAATGCTGCCTTGCATTCTTTTACTATGAGAACAAGATTATAGGAGAAGGTCTTCCTATGGCAGGAGGGGACTTCCTATGGCAGGAGGGGAGCTGTTTTTATACATGTTAGTGCATCAGTCTCTGCTGCTGAGCATGATCCTCACAGGAGATGAACTGGGGATGATTAGGAAGGAAAAATGCCCCAGATGAATAACATTATCCTGATTGGCCATAGTGTTTAACTTTTTTTAAACATCTGCTAAAAGTAGCATTGTACTTAAAAATCACAATATTTTTACCAGGAGAGATTGTTTAAATGGTAGTCTCAGAACTGCTGCTGTATGACAACAGAAGATGTTGCTGAATGGTACACCATCAGATTATTGACTGTAGCATGATAGAAGAATACAGATGATGTGTCATAATATGAGACCATTTACTGATGACCAGTTCAAAACCACTGGTATGCAGCAGGAAAAAAGGAAAAGATCTTTAAATACCAAATGTCTCCACCCTAGTCTGTTGATGGACAGGTACCAATTAAGGTCATTTTTTATAGTGGCCTTCAACTCTTAAAATCCTGGCATTCAGCTAATATGTTTAACATGAGGCTACTTTCTGTTGCCGATTTTATCTACAGAGCCTGCAATATTGCTTAGTGCTTTAAAATTATAACTTCCATGTTAAGTTCTCATGTAAAATAAAAAAAGGATCTTATTAATGTGTGCATTATTTACAAAAGAGCTTCTCCCCATAAAAAGGCTCTTGTCGTTTGACTTTTTCCTCTCTAAGCTTTTTATCTAATGGTTTTTAGAAGAGAAATAATAAACAACTACCCATAAAAAAATAGCAAATGCAATTTCTTTTATTTGAATTCATCACCTTTACTTACACGCAGTTTTCTGCTTAAATTTAACTTGTATGAAATAATTTTATGTTGAAAAAGGCTTGGTTAATGCATTGTCTCTTTGACATGTACAAAGAAAGGATGACTCTGTGCTCTAGAAAGACAAACCACTCTCTGTAAAATCCAGTGCTTAGTTATAGCCTGAGTTAACTAATATAGGAAAATAAGCATTTGTCTAATGGTAAAGTAAGATACAGGATAACCATATTTTAGGTTTCTTTTTTTGTTCAGAATGTAGGATTCAATCTGAAGTGGCAAATAGGATTAAGTTCCTTATAATAATGATGCTATCTACTTCTGTGTCTTATTGACTATGGTAATAGGAGATACGTTTTTCTTTGATACTGCCATTTTATTTAGTAGTTATATAATTAGTATTATACAGTCTTACTATATCCTAAACATTTTCATCCATTAATGTAACATATCTCTTTTGGATCTAGAAATTTGCTTGCAAGAAGAGAAGTGGTTTTCTTTGGGGCGGGGGGGTTCTTGTTTTTTTTTTTTTTTTCTAAAAAAAAGAAGTTTTGAATGTTCTATTTCATTATGCATTTAATTATCCATCAATTTTCCATCACACCTGATTACTATTACTTTATTATTTAAAAAAGAAAGAGGGATTGAGACACAACCAAACTACAGAAAAGTCTTGCATTTTTATCATGTTATTGCTAAATATTGAGGAGTAAATAATTCTTTCAAGAGATTTGTTTAATAAAAGCACTTATCATATAAAATATGCTTTAAACATATGCACAAAAAGATGCCTTCCAGGCACTAGTGGTCAAATGGTCATATAAGAGATAATAATACCATTTTTTGCAGGTAAATGAAAATCCAAAGCAGTTTATTCATGTCTTGTTTTTAGGCTTTGCCTGTGTCTATCACTGGAACAAGAGTGTAGCTTAGTCATCAGTATCACAATATTGAAATTACACAATTAGAGCTTTTTATTACTTTCTTTATTCACTGGCCTAGTGAAATTTCAGATATTAAAATAGATTTGTCTGTGTGTTTACGCTTTAATGCAGTATGGACAGCACTGTTATTTTGAGGCTAATTTACTTCCAGTCAAATTGGTTTAAATCCAAATTAAAGTTTTTATCCTTTCTCCATCCTAATCAGAAATTTTTAGGAGTCAGTCATGTAAAATTTATACCAGGCCAGTCAAGGGGAGATTTGCATTAAATATCCAGTTATAAAAGAAATGACACCTCTTACAGTGTTCTTATATTCACATTTAAGCAAGAAAAAGCACGGTCTTTCAGTAAGGTGGAAATTCACTTATTTCTTTTTTATGATTCATAAAACATTGTGGAGTCTATAAATACATATTGAATATTCACATATTAACTACATTTTTGCCTGCAATATTAAGTTTTAGGAACAAAAATTTAAGGGAAAATAGATTTTGAAGAAAATCAACATAGTTCTATATTAGTCATCTGAAACAGGTTATATATAATTTCAGTAAAGGAAAGGAAAACTAATATTTATTTAATGACTACTATGTGCCGTGCATTTTCACATGTATTTGTTTATTTGAACTCTTGAAGATTAACATTGTAAATTCTTTTTTTTAAATAAAGAGAGTGAATTTAGGTAGTTAAGAACTTTGTCTATGGTCATACAAATAAAAAGTAGGCAAGCTAATGTTAAAGCCATAGTTCTTCCTCTGGATGATATTGTCAAATAACATGGATTGTTTTTAGTGCTACAAAGAGTGGTGAACTGGGGGTGCCTGGGTGGGTCAATCAGTTAAGTGTCCAACTCTTGGTTTCAGCTCAGGTCAAGAGCTCAGGATCTGGCTCCGTGCTCAGCATGGAGCCTGCTTAAGATTCTCTCTCTTCAGGGATTCCTGGGTGGCGCAGCGGTTTGGCGCCTGCCTTTGGCCCAGGGCGCGATCCTGGAGATCCGATCAAATCCCATGTCGGGCTCCCGGTGCATGGAGCCTGCTTCTCCCTCTGCCTGTGTCTCTGCCTCTCTCTCTCTCTCTCTGTGTGACTATCATAAATAAATAAAAATTAAAAAAAAAAAAAAGATTCTCTGTCTTCTTCTTCCCATCCCTACAGCTGCTCATACTCTCTTGCTCTCTCTTTCTCTAAAACAAAAACAAAAAACAAAGAGTGGCAAACCAGCATTCTCCGTACTTTGTGATTACACTGGTAATTACATTAAAGGGTTAATAATTCCCTGTTCTTCCTATTTCACAAACTAAGACTAAGCTATAAAAAATCTTCAGTAGAATTTATTTTCAATTAAATATCTAGAAATGCACTTTTATTTGCCAAACATTTGATTAAACCAAGTTCTTTTTTTTTCCTCCCTCAGAATGGGTCTGCTTAATTGGATTGGAGTTTCACTTCATCTTTCTTACAGAAACAACAAAAATTCTTTCAAGTTGTGTTTTTAAATTTTTATGTTTTTAAAAGATTGCTTTTAAAGCAACCTAAGTATAGGTTTTATCTCTTTTGGTTAGAGTTGTCTCTATATTCCCACTAAGCTTTTTAGTGACTAAAACTTAGACTTTTCAAAGTATTCAATAAAATTTCTTTGTAATAAGTGAAATGTATTTCTATTCACAATCATTTAATAATTTAATAAATTATACATTTATAATAACAAACTAGTTAGGGAATAAGTAAAACCCAAATAATGGAAGTGGAGATCTTGAGTGTGGGACATATCATAATTTAATCTAGTTTAACTGATAAATAGAGTCCGTAGAAAAGGTTTACCCCACCTCAGACAACCAGAGTTCCTATTTGCTATAGAAAAGCAGATTTTCCAGGCAGAATTTAATAAACATGATCCTATGTTCAGAATCAGTGAGTAGTTATCAACTTAGAAATCAACATCCATCTTCTCATGAGTTAAAATAAAAGTTATTTAGAGATATACAGAACTTAATTTAAAAGAATGTAGCTTCTAATTTCTCAAATCCCCTTTTGATTTTCTTTAGAGTAAAAGAATCAAGGATACAGACTAGGAGACTGAACAGAATATTGAAACTAAGCTGATGCTGCCAATTGATTACATCATGACCCAGGGGTTTAAGGGACCCAAGAGATTAAAAGTTTCAAAACTATTGATCATGGCCCTTGCATTTTAAAGTCAGTCTGGCACCATTAGCAAACAAATAGACTTGTACTCAAAAGCATTTCAACTTTTCCTTGATTTTCATGATAATCTGGCTAGTTTGGCCTTCTGTGGTAAGAGAGTAAATAAACATCTAAAAATGTCCCAATGTATACTACTTTAAGACCTTCCAAAGTAAGAATTCATTTTTTTAAGTATGCTACTTTAAGACCTTACAAAGTAAGAATTCATTTTTTTTTTTTTTTTTAATTTATCCATGAGAGACACACAGAGAGGGAGAGAGAGGCAGAGACAGGCAGAGGGAGAAGCAGGCTCCATGCAGGAAGCCTGATGTGGAACTCAATCCCGGGACTCTAGGACCATGCCCTGGGCCCAAGGCAGGGGCTAAACGGCTGAGCCACCCAGGGATCCCCCATTTTTTGGTTATTTTGATGCACAGAGAAGTGCATCGGAACAGCCAAATTGTAAATATTGCCATGATATTTTAAAAATGTAAATATGTAAATAATATCAAAGATATTGCCATATTTGTCAAATTTATTCTCCTAAATTCAGAGTTTATTTGTGAAGGAACATCTTTTGTCTTTTAGCTGTTATTTAAATCATTGTGATAAATTCTAGACTACACAGGAGACTATAATATACAACATATTTGATGACACATTGAAATTCTCTATGATTGATCTTTAAGATCTACTATATTAGCAGAACTTTTGGGAAGTCTTTGATACCATCTGCAAAGACAGCTGCCACAGAAGTTTATAAAACTTTGATACTCAGCTGCCTTTATTTGAAAGGATGAGGAGGTCTTTGCCCGCATCACATATTCACACATAATGGACACTGTCATTGCCTTAAAGGCTGTGTGAAAATCAATCCTTTTAATCTTGCTCCCAGTGCTAAAAATTTCCCTAGGCCAAAATTTCCTCCAAATTTGATGATATTTAAAAGATTTTTTTGCATTATCTGCTTCAACTCCTGGACAGGAAACCCATCATCTTTACACTAATCTTCAGCATTTTTAGCTGAATGCAATTTATCACATAATTGATACTGTAATGACCCAGTTAGATACAACATTTCATAGGCTAGTTATGGTCACTGACTGTGATGGACAGAATAATGTTCCCTTCCCAAAGATATCCATGCCCTAATCCTAGAAACTGTAGATGTGTTAGGTTATGTGACAAAGAGGAATTAATGTTGCAGATAGAATTAATGCTGTGAATCAACTGATGTTAAAATAGGACGATTATTCTGGATTAACTGGGTGGGCCTGGTGTAACCACAGGATGATTAGTAGTCTTAGAGAGGAAGAAGAGTCAGTGTCACAGTGATATCATGAGATGTCTAGCTGCTAGAGGAAGAGGTCCAGGAGCCAAGGCATAGAAGGGTAGTGTGTGTGTGTGTGTGTGTGTGTGTGTGTGTATGTGTAGCAGCCTCTAGAGGATGGAAAGGCAAGGAAATTAATTTTTCTCTAGATCCTGCAGAAGGAACACAAGGAACACATTACTGTCTTGATTTTAGCCTCGTGAGGCCTGAGTTGGAATTGTGACTTACAGAACTGTGAAATACTAGCTATTATTTTAAGTCATTAAGTTTTTCAGTAGTTTGTTATGGGCCACAGTATAAAACTAAAACACTAGCTTCTTGGCATTTCATAATTCAGTCCAACTAATTTTTTCGTAGCTTTATTGAGATCCAATTAATTAATGTGAATGATCACAGAAGAAACAAGTTGCAAAAGAAATACTCAAATTATTACTACTATTTATTACCAATGAAAATAATGGTTTGCATATATCTATTATAATCAAAATTAGGAAAAATCAATTCATTATAGTAATTTTACTCATTTTTTCCAAGTTTTGAAATAATTGACATTGAGCAGTGTATAAGCTTAAGGTGTACAGCATAATGACTTGACTTACATATATATATATTGTAAAATGATGACCACAGTAGGTTTAGTTTAACACCCAGCATCTCATACAGAGAAAGAAAGAAAGAAAGAAAGAAAGAAAGAAAGAAAGAAAGAAAGAAGAAAGAAAGAAAGAAAGAAAGAAGAAAGAAAGAAAGAAAGAAAGAAAGAAAGAAAGAAAGAAAGAAAGAGAAAAAGAGAACTCTTAGGCCTTACTCTCTTAACAGCTTTCAAATATACTATATAGCAGCATTAACATAGTTGTTATTTGTATGTTACATCCCCTAATACTTATTTATCATATAACTGGAAGTTTATACCTTTGATCACCTTTAGCCATTCCCTCTCTTTCCACTTCCCACTTCTGGTAACCACAACTCTGATCTCTTTCTCAGATCTCTTTTTTTTTCTTCCTTTGATTCTACATAAAAGTGAGATCATGGTATTTACCTCTCTCTGTATGACTTTCTTCACTTAACATAATGCCTTCAGGGTCTACCTGTGCTGTCACACATGGTGTGGGGGGGGGGGTTTCCTCTTTTATATGGCTAAATGGTATTCTGTTGCATAAAAATACACCACAACTTCTTTATCTTTCCTTCTATCAATGGTCACTTAGGTTATTTCCATGTCTAGGCTCTTATAAGTAATACTACTCTAATATTACTCTAAGTAATACTACTCACGGTGTTCTTATTTCTTCAGATATATTTGCCAAAGTAGAATTACTGGTTCATATGGTAGTTCCATTTTTAATTTTCTGAGGAACTTCCATACTCTTTTCCATTGTGGCTGCACCAATTTGCAATCCTACCAACAATGCACAGGGTTCCCCTTTCTCCATATCCTCTGGCATCTATCTCGTCTTTTCCGTGATAGCCATTCAAATAAGTGTGAGGTAATATCTCACTGTGGTTTTAATTTACATTCTCCTAACATTAGTGATGTTGAACATCATTTTTATGTACCTGTGAGAGTAATTTTGTTTTTTTAAAAAAAGATTTTATTTATTTATTCATGAGACATAGAGAGAGGGAGGTGGAGACATAAACAGAGGGAAAAACAGGCTCCCCACAAGAAGCTGACCCTGGACCCCAGGATTTTGCCCTGAGCGCAAGGCAGACATTCAACTGCTGAGCCACCCAGGCATCCCTTAATAGAGTAATTTTAAAATACTATGAAATGGGACGCCTGGGTAGCTCAGTGATTGAGCCTCTGCCTTCTGCTCAGGGTGTGATCCCGGAGTTCCAGGTTCAAGTTCCACATCCGGCTTCCTGTGAGGAGCCTGCTTCTCCCTCTGCCTATGTCTCTGCCTTCTCTCTGTGTCTCTCATGAATAAATGAATAAAATCTTAAAAAAATAAATAAATAAAAATAAAATACCATAAAACAATCATAAGCATTTTTGTTTTACAGTTCTCAAATCCTTAGAATGAAATATTCTTTGTCCCATGTTAAACAAATTAAAATGACAAGAATGACAACTAGTTGCAACATTGGTCAGCATGGAAAAACAATTTTTTTAGCATCAAAGTATGACAAAGATCATTCTAGCTTAACTTGTTTAAAATATATTTGTGTTAATAGAATATTTAGTTCAGTTTGTTATATGTTTATTTAGGTTCCTAAATTTCAAAATGTATTAATACGATGATTTTTAAGTTTTACCAACAACATTCCATTTGTTTTAAATAAATACATGATAATAATAATAACTCACATTAGTATGCTTATGACTGTATTCTTTAATTAGCAAATACTAAGTGTTGGTCTTATACAGAGTGCTTTATAAACATCAATTCATTTAGTCCTCATACAAGTGTATGAATGAGGTATTATTATTAATCCCGTGTTATAATTGAGGAAATCAAAAGACATGTTAAGTAACTTGCCCAAGGTCAACAACAAGCAAGTCTTGGAGCCAGGATTAGGATTCAAAAGGTGTGTTCTTATTAAGTTCAGCTGTCTCTCTAGGTCAGACATAATCTATACATCTCACATGCCTTGTCTCAGTGATTCCTTAAAATGTCTTTCTATAAGTACTATTATTAACTCCATTTGCAAAGGAGAAAATTGAGGTTTAAAGAGACAGACTCATTTTGATTGCTCCAAGATATTTTAAACTTCACCAAATGAGCCCTCATGTCTTATGGTGCACACCTCGATGAGACAATAGGATCAAATTTTACTACTTATTTAGTTAGTGCTGTTATATGATTATTCAAATGAGAACCCCTCACCAACTCTAATCTTGCCTCATCCAAGAGGGTTTACTTGTACTAAAATTGTCTGCCATTGTTTTTGGGAGCTTGGGAATAAAGAAGGAAGTATCACAAACATCTGTACACCTAGCAAGAGTGGGCAGAGGACACACTGGAAACATCACTCAACACCCGCCCCCAATATCCAAAAAAACAAAACTAAATTCTGTTATGCAAGTCCAGTACACCATGGTTCTAAATGTCAAGGAACAGAATTTTAATGTTGTGTTGAAATCTGTAAAAACTTGGTCTCTCCTAAAAAATAAATCACAAATATATTAGTGGCTTAAAAATGGACTTGTATTGCTCACTTTGATTATGAACTGATAAAACACAGAACTATCAGAAGTCTGGCTCCTTTTAAAATACAGGCTGTTACAGTGTGTTCTTTCCTTCCTATAATCTCTTTATGATCAAATGTAGAATATTTCAGTCTGCAATTTCCAATTTAATTCTTGTCCTTATTTGAGCTATTAAATTGGACTCCATTTCAGCAGCCACTGAGCAGACACTTGATCCTCTGTTACCAGTGACTGTGGATCGCCATCTGCTTGAATGATTTTCACCATATGTGTTTAAAGAAAGGCTATGTTTTAGACAAGCTTGATGTAGGTAATATTTGAAAATCATAAAAGAAAACCAAAATTAAAGTAAACTACAAAATTACAAGCAAAAATGGAAATGATAAAACCATACTATAAATCCCAAGAGTTAGTACAGTTTTGAGCACATGTTTTCTATCATTTTGAAGGAAATTCAGGTACAATTTGAAAATAGTTCCCAAACTGGAAAGAAATAATTTGGTGTAGATAACTACCAATTACAAATTAACATTGTGAAATTTATTGTGATCAAGCCAATAGTGATCTGAAATATTATTTTCTTTTTGTTTTACATATTTTAAAAATATATACAATATTTTCTTTTTGTTTTACATATTTTAAAAATAATTTTCTTGGGAGGGTGCCTGTCTGGCTCCATCAGTAAAGCATGCAACCCTTGATCTTGGAGTTGTGAGTTCATGCCCCATGTTAAGATTACTTAAAAATAAAATAAAATCTTAAAATAATTTCCTTGAGCATTCAGAACTCCACTTTTTCCAAAATCTTTTCATAACATATAGTAAAGAATTTAAATTAAAAGCTTTTAGCAAATAGTTTTATAATCTATTAATACTTTGACTTATTTCTATAGAAAGATATATTTTCCTTACTCAGTATAGTTAACTTTCCATTAACTAATACAACGGGATCCCATGATATGTTGGGATATGGACAAAGGTAAAATTAACCCCAAAAATGAATACAGGAGAAAACCTATGTAAAATCAATATAGTAAGACATAGCTGATATTTTTAAAATCCTTTATCTAAATTCAATTTAGTTAACACGTACTGTATTATTAGTTATTGGGGTAGAACTTAGTGATTCATCACTTCTACACAATACCTAGTGCTCATTACATCAAGTGACTTTCTTAATGTCCATTACCCAATAATCCTTCCTCTCTCCACCTCCCCTTCAATAAATATTTTTAAAAGAGTATCTGAATTGAAATTTATAATCTGTAATTATATCTCATAATATTGTTTTTATAGCATATCTATTTGGATGATTTGTAAAGCACTTTCACCTACATTGCTAGAACTGATCTTCATAACAGCCATGCCAAGTGCTGAGTTCAAATATTATCTTGAACCAATGAGGAAAATTAAAATCAGAGCAGTAAGCAAAATTGCCAAAAGCCACATATTTAGTGATGATTGTAACACTTCCTATTTTTTTCCTACTTTTGATCCGAAATCAAAGGCTCTTTCACCATCTCTGTTTAATCTTATGTCTACTGAGTTTGGGAGACACCTCCACCCCTAAAGTTTCCCTTGTGAAAATGTGCAGTATATTATGTACATTATTTTGGAGGGCCGTTTCATCCATTTCCAAAAATGAGGGAGGAGCAGTTAGGAAGCTGAGGTAAAGATTCCAAGGAGGACAATTAGAACATTGTCTGAAGATTCAGGGATCCCTGGGTGGCGCAGCGGTTTAGTGCCTGCCTTTGGCCCAGGGCGCGATCCTGGAGACCCGGGATCGAATCCCACGTCGGGCTCCCGGTGCATGGAGCCTGCTTCTCCCTCTGCCTGTGTCTCTGCCTCTCTCTCTCTCTCTCTCTCTCTGTATGACTATCATAAATAAATAAAAAAAAATTAAAAAAAAAAGAACATTGTCTGAAGATTCATGAATTGGGGCCACAGACATGATTCACAGGAATCATGAAAGATAGTGATCATGATTATGCATATTTCCTAACAGAGCAAACTGAAACTGATAGTAGTTATAAGACTTACACAGGACAATTAAATAAGTAAAAAGAGGAGTCAGGGAGATCTGTGAGCTTCGTGACCTTTTCAGTAATATGTTCTCAAATAATAAAATAATCTAAATTTAAATGTAAATATGAAACTTATGAATAACATTCTATTAAAAATTGATAAGTCTACAATGGTGGAATTTTATCAAAAGTACTATGACAGTTATTAAAATAGAATACTTTTTGTCTCTCTTCCAAGTGGCTGTAAGGACTGTGGCTACTGGTCTGATCATCAATTATGGTCAGTAAAGTATATGTGTCAGTTTCGTTTGGTGTGAATAATAACAGACCTAATTCAAGTTTGTAGTAGGCAGTGAACAGGTTGGTACATCAAAGGGCACCCGGCAGTAAAATAAATGTTAGCCATCATACAGATAGTCCAATCGCAAGAAAATTTTAAAAAGAAACTTAGGTTGAATATTTAATAATTCCTTCATTGTGCTGCTCCAGGGATAAAAAAATAGCAGTTATGCAATTATTTTCCAATATGATTTCTGGATTCTGTTGCAGTTATCAATTCATTGCTTCTCAGCTTTGAAGCCATTTTCAACTCATGCTCTGTGATAATGGATGGGATTGATTTAAGGATTTCTCCTTTTATTTTCTTTAAAGATTTTATTTATTCACGAGAGAGAGAGAGAGAGAGAGGCAGAGACACAGGCAGAGGGAGAAGCAGGCGCCATGCAGGGAGCCTGATGTGGGACTTGATCCCGGGTCTCCAGAGTCACACCCTGGGCTGAAGGTGGCGCTAAACCGCTGAGCTACCCAGGCTGCCCAAGGATTTCTCCTTAACCGTGAGCACAAAGTTACAAATATCTCATCAGAGGGTCATGGAATGACACTGCTGAGGGCCGAGAGCTTCCCTAGCCTCTTCCAGCTGCTATACTCTGGGTCCCCAGGGCAGATGTGAAGACTGCAGGAGATGCTCTGCTCTAGTCCAGAATCTGTGGTCCCACAGCAACATTGCAGTCCCATCCTGGTAACCCCCTTTCCCACAGCGCTTTGGCCATGAGCACTACATGCCCCTCATGTCATCCTGGGTGCACCAACTCCTTCATTATTCCTGCACACTAGCTACAGTTTGCCAGCACCCAGCTCCTGGCTTGTGTAGTGGCTGCGGATCAAATTGGGTCTAGTCAAATAAATAAGCTTATCTGCTGTCCAGTAGATGGAAACTATACTTTCTCCAACAAGATATGAACTCAAGTCCTGGGAAGACTCCCTTCCAGGTTTTTGTTGGTTTTTCCACGTCTCCCTCATGCCTTTTACCTTTCTCATCTGATAGTTGTTCTCTTCTTGCTGCTTAATAATTCATGATATTAAAGCTTCCTTGTTTAAAATACAATGTTGTGGGATCCCTGGGTGGCGCAGCGGTTTGGCGCCTGCCTTTGGCCCAGGGCACGATCCTGGAGATCCGGGATTGAATCCCACGCCAGGCTCCCGGTGCATGGAGCCTGCTTCTCCCTCTGCCTGTGTCTCTGCCTGTCTCTCTCTCACTGTGTGCCTATCATGAATAAATAAAAAAAATAAAAATAAAAAAAATACAATGTTGTGTCTATCTTCTCTCAGACTCAAAGCAGTACAAATAGTAAGGATTATTTTCGAGTTAATGATTTTTATCTAAATCCTGAATGAGAGTTGCTCTTTTGATATAGTCATGCTAGAACCTGTCCCAAGAGCTGATCTATTAACTCAATTAGTCCATTCACAACTCTAATTCACCAACAGGGAAAATGGAGGCAGTAGCTCCTTGAAATCTTTCTCAAGATGGTTATATGAATTTTCTCAAAGATTGTTTTATTTATCTTTTATTTTTAAAAATATTTTATTTGAGAGAAAGAAAGAGCATGAACAAGGGGAGAGTGAGAAGCAGGCTCTCCGCTCAGTGGAGCAGGGAGCCCAGTGAGGGGCTCCCAGGACTCTGGGAACATGACCTGAACTGAAGGCAGATACCCAACCCACTGAGCCACCCAGGTACCCTTCAAAATTTGTTTTAACATGAGTATTATTTAGTGTCTAGTACATAGTAAGTCTATTTATGTATTACAAATTATCATACTTAATATGAATTATCAGAAAAATCTTGACATTTTTCTTCCATGGTATTGGCTTTTCTTCATGTGTCTGATGGTCTGTGATTTTCTATTCTTATTCATGTGTATAGACTAGCTTATGTGAGATTTTGTTTCAGTTGTAGATGATTTTTTCCAACAGTAGGACTTTCTTCTGAGAAGGAAGTTTGGCTCTGTATATGGACAGGTGTGTCAATACCACTTGAAGTCAGGCAGAAGAGGAGCAGCCTAGATTTCCCCAAAATACTAGTGTGACTCTGACCCAAAAGACTAATCCTCCCCAGAAAGAATTTGTATTACCTGACAGTGAAATTTTCTGGTCTTCACAGGCAAGAAGACCAAGAGTGAAAGTCATTGATTCCAGTTTTTTTAATTGTTTTTGTTTTATCCTTAGAATGGACAAAAAGAGGGGGAAAAGTAGAGAAGCTGGAAAGAAGGATGTAGCTGGGCATCCATAGAACTTCCATAATTTCCACAATTTCTCTAACTTCCCTATTCTTGCTCTACTCCATTACTCACACAGAGCTTGGAACCCCTTAAAGTTTTATCCCCAAAAGTGGTTCCTGCCTTCATTACTACTACTTATTCCTCATTTGCAAATTTTGGGCAATTGGTTTCTCTATTCTGTTTTATACTGTAATAGTGTAATGAGTTGAATAGTGACTGCCTTCCCCCCCCACACACACACCAAAAGATATGTTTAGATCTTAACTCCCAAGCACTCTGAATACGAACTTTTTTTGAAAGAGGTCTTTGCAGATGTAATTAAGTTTTGGCATCTCAACATAAGACCATCATTGATGTACCCTAGTCCCTAAACCTAGTCATTGATTTTTTTTCCTTAAATCTCTGGGGGATATTTGCAACACAGACAAATGTGAAGACGGCCATGTGACGGGGGCAGAGACTGGGGTTGAACAGCCACAAATCAAGGATCGCCTTTAGCCACCAGAAACTGGAAAAAGCAGAGAAGGATTCTCCCCTAGAGTCTTTGGAGGAAACAGGGTCCTGCCAACACCTTGAATTTCGGACATCTGGCCTCCAGAACTGTGAGAGGAAACATTTCATTGGCCTTTAAATCATCAAGTGTGTGATAATTTGTTATGGCAGCCCTAGGAAATTAACAAAAATAGAATCCCATTAACTTCCTGTCTTTCAGAAGTCCTCCAAAATCTCTGAGCTGCTCATATAACCCCTGGCCCCATCCTTTTCTCAGCACTATGTATTTATCTCATTTTGTTTCTTTTGACTGGAACAGAAGCTAACTATTCTCAATCTGCATTGAAAATTTTAAAGTATTTAATATTAAACTCCAGTCTATCTTCAGTATTGCCCTGGTATCCAGATTCAGGCTAGACTGAAGAAAAAGCATTTAACTATCAGAAAGGAGATTTAATTTCAGTTTCATGGCACAAAGAGTATGCATTCCCCAGATACAGTGGAGTAGAACCAAATGCATTTAAAATGAAAGCCAATCAAGACTGATGGGTTTGACAGCTTATTTATTCAGTTTCATTACCCCCCATGCCATTTCAGCCATCAAGGTGTGTATATGTGTGTATATATTAAGTTCTTAATTTTTCCACCAATATTGTTTCATAAGATCCCTTTAGAAATACCCAATATTCATTTTAATTTCAGTCAGAATAAGTATAAAATCAGTTACCCTTATAACATTAATTTTTAACTTCAAACCTTTAGAGACATAAATGTGCTTTACAAAAATCTCCTATCATTTCTTTCCTGCAGCAAAAATCACACAGTGATCTGTTTCTGCCAGTGAAGAATTAGATATGTAAATGCGAAGAGGGCATTGGAAGGCAGACAGCACCTAGGAATAGACTAGGTGGTCACATGGGTTTTTCTTCATTAAGACATTTTAAAGTTTAGTTCTCAGTTTGAAGATAATTTAAATTGAAAGAATTTTTGTACCTTGCTACTGCAATAAGTTCCCTGTAAATGCATGAAGTTTTACAAATGAGAAGCTGTGTGGCACTTCCGCCAAGCAAGGTGCTCAGCACTAAGGCAACAGAACATTCCTTAAATATCTCCCTTTGATGTCAGAGCCTGAAAATTAAGCATTAAAAATGAATAACCCTGCAACTCTACAAAAAATTAGAGCAAGTAAAATATAATTTAATGAATCCCTATGTGATAGGAAACCATAGTTCAAATCATTTGATATCAGAAAATACCCCCCATTCCTTAACCTCTAAATATGTTAATGCCAGTTCAATTCTTGTGTCTCCTACTAAAACTTCTTAAGTAATTTCAATCCACATTGATCTCTTTCTTCAAAGACCTTATCTGTATCTGTTTCAATCATCAATTTATGATCATAAACATCTTGTAGCAATATCTAAACTCCTTCAACTCTATATATCTTCCTACCTACTGAGATTACAAATTCAATGAGGTCATGAACTATATCTTAATCTTCTTTTGTACTCCTCACTGCAATAAATACTTTTAAAAGCCAAAGTAAAGTAAACCTCAACATGAAATGAATCAGACACAGTAGATTTTAACTAGCAAGTTTCCAATATAATAGGCTGGATCACTTCATCTGCAATATTAAAAATCAAAAGAATCACCTACTCTTAGTCATCAGTCATGGGGAAGTCACATGGCTACATTATGTTCAAATCCACATTCTACCTGCCACACTTCTCTTGTGAATGTTCCTCTTGTGAGGTTTTAATGCCCTTTACTTAAAAAAACAGTGAAGGTCTATCTGGAAAATAATTGACAAGACCTGTGTTTGCACCAACCTATCACCCAGGTCATCAATCTTGCTTCAGCCCAGAATTGGCAAGCTATTAGTAACTATCATTTTGGAGTACTATGTGTTCCAAGTACTAGATGGAGAGATAGATGATAGATAGATGATAGATAGATAGATGATAGATAGATAGATAGATAGATAGATAGATGATAGATAAATATAGATGTATGTGTATGTTATGTCCATATGTGTATATACATGCCAATGACCTGGAGATCTTGGTATTATTAACCTGGTTCTGTAGATATATAAAGAATCTCCTCAAGGTCACAGACTGACTAAACAAGAATTCAAGCCCCAATTGAGAATTTGTCTCCAAAATCCATGTGTTTTTTTATTAAATCACCCTGTATAGCTAACAAAGGTTCATATTTCAATGATAAAAAGATAAAACTATAATGAATGTAAGTCTTTGAATTCTTGAGTTCAAACACTTTGCTTTTTTATTAATTTAATTAATATTCTGTAAGTCCTGGCTACAAAATCTCAATGTAAAAAGCAGTGAATGAAAGATACCTAGAAACATGTCAGCCCAAGTTGACAGAAAAAAAAAATAGCATAAGAAACAGTAAGATTTGGGCCTGGTATGAGAAAAAGGGAATAAGGAAAAAGAATACCAGTGCATTAAGAATAAAGAAAATAGCATAGTGAGTCATTTTTCATTCAAAATGATGTTATCTATGTATACAGTTCAAATTTCTTGGAAGATTTTATAAATAATGTGCCCTTGTTACCCAATAAAGAACAGATAATGCTATAGCAACAAAGGTTACCTGTAAAAATGCTGGTAATTACAAATATAGTAATGCTGTAAAACAAACAAACAAACCACAAACTGACTTATGATAAGATTGGCCACTGACTCTTGGATTCATCTGTCCTTTTTTTAGAGGGATGAACAAGCCTTCTTATCTTCTTTTGTAGTTGCTACATTTGGGCCTTTGAAGAATGAGATAAGGGTAACAGGGTAAAAGGCAACTCTTTTATATGTGTTAGCCCCTGAGAATACTAAAAACAGACAACTGTGTGTCTGGAAAAGGAGAGTCAAAGAAAGAGTCTCTTGTTCCTAGTATTCTCTCAACCCAAGGTGCTGGATCAAGTCAATAAAATAGGATATGAGCAGGAAATTGGTGAAATCATTGTTTGCTCTCCTGAAAGTCCTTTTCAGCTACAGAACCCCTACAATTATCTCCAAATAGTTCAACAGGAGCAAATAACTCCCACAAACTGGTGCCAAGCTTCAGGTGGAGCCTGATTTAATTTCGAATCTCAGAGCCTGAACTTTAGACTGGCTAGGTGAGCAGTCTTCCCTGGGGTCATTTTATTAACCATTCAACAACGCAACAACACATCTTAGGAAAGTGAACTTTTTGAGCCTCATTTATCACTTTTTCTTTTTGCCATACTTAAAAACAGCCCAAAGAAACTGTTACTGTATCAGTTAGATGCAGTGGTCCTCAAACCTTGCTGCATTAGAATTATTAGGAGAACTTTTAAAATCTTGGTGTGTAGGATGCATCTTAGATCAATTATATTAGAATCCTTGGGATGAAACCTTAACATCTTAACTCTTTCAAACTTCAGAGGTAATCCCAGTAGGAAACCAAATTTGAGAACTCTTTTAATTAAAAAGGATGATATCAGCATATATATTTGGTTTAGAAGAGAACATGGGTCCAAGTCAGGGGCTCCAGAGCCAAATGGACATCTATGTCATTAGCCAGTCATCTTGGAAATATATCATATGATCACAGTGGTGATAACCCCAGAAAATTCATATATAAGGACTGAAATTCTGTGGTAATTCTGAATAAAACTAAGAGCATAGCAATTTTTATTCAGAGTAAGTACAGCTGTTGTGTGGAAAGTTACCTTGGTGTAATAGTAGCTTCCCAGAACATTTTAGGAAAGCAATCTCAGAAATCATGAAACAGAAAGTCTTATGGTCAAAATTCTCCCATCACATAGATAATAAATCAATTTTAAATGCATTGTAAAAGGTAAAAGGAAAGAGTTGAGGTAGGATAGCATACACGCAGGTAGAAGAACTATGTTACATGAGTTCTAGATTCCAGGTTAGCAACATTTACTAGGTCTCTCTTTCTCCGTCTCTGGTTCTGTCTCATCACCTTTACCCATGGATGGTATAGGTTTGAAGACTAGAGTTGATATGTGTATAAAAATGACTAATAATTGATAACCTGAGGCAACAGATACTTGCTATATATGAGAGAACAGGCAAGTGTTCCTGGCCACAAATCACCAGGAGGCCTATTGAACAGGCATGGTTGTATTTGCATTTCTTAGAGCATATGTGGAGCCAAAATGAAACGATTATGTATGCTACAAAAGGGCAGCCAATTTAGGGTTAAAATAACTGTGAGTTAAGAGAATCGTACCTTATTACTTAGCCTTTTTATCCCTCCTTTCTAGAAGAAACACTCTCACCATGTATCACATTTGTTTTATTAACACATCTTATAAATTATAATCTTACTTTCTCCAACATCTCTTTTGAGTTCTATCTATATGTCATAAGCTACTTGCTTATTCATACCTATACTTAACATATATTATGAGATTTGTCTCTCTCTGATAAACTACTACCTGTTCACTACCTTGTTTAACATTCTTACAAGCTTCATTACTCCTGTTTGTTTTTCTTTTATAACAGAATTGAATATTTTTGAATAATAAAGTAAACACACATTCCAACAACTTCCTCCATAATTGAAGGACAGGAACTTGTTATAGAGGTAAAAGAGACCTCTGTCACTTTCATTATTCACTTTAGATGACTTTATACATTTTTAAGTGGGAATATAACTGCTGTGTGGAACCCTTTTTTAAGGACAATATGTTCAAGGAGAAAATGCTGTAGGCAAATCAGAGAAATGTAAATTGAAGGAAGGTCAACAAGTTAAACATTAAAGTATGAAAAAGTATATCTCAAGAGTGGATTGGCCCAGCAACCTAAGTGTCTACCAACAGATGAATGGATAAGGGAGACGTGGTATGTGTGTAAATGTGTGTATATATATATTGTGTATACACAAATACACATACATACATACATACATACACACATGCAATGGACTATTATTTAGCCATAAAAAAAGAATAAAACCTTGTCATGGATGATTCTAGAGGGTATTATGCTAAGTAAAATAAGTCATACAAAGAAAGTCAAATACCATATGACTTCCTTTATATGTAGAATAAAACACTTAAAACAGGAACCAACATATAGTTACAGGACACAATCTATTGGCTACCAGATGGCAGGGGCTGGGAGGGACAGGCAAAAATAGGTAAAGGGAATTAAGAGATACAAATTTCCAGTTGTAAAATAAATAAGTCATGGGGATGTAATGTATACCACTGGGGAATACAGTCAATGATACTGTAATGATTTTGTATGGTGACTAGACTTATTGAGGGAATCACTTCTTAATGTATAAAAATACTGAATCTGATAGTTTATTATATGTCAATTATACTTAAAAAAATAGAATGGCCCATTTTAAGCAAAATTTCAGGCTAAGTACAAGCGCAAAGCATAGTGATGTTTTCCAAAGACCAGCAAATATCATTAAAGAATCATTATCCAGGACCTGTGAGTTTAATCTCTCAAATCAGTCCATTAAGTTGCACACTGAAGTAGCATTTGTGTCATCAGAACTAGTAGCTTATATTTTAATAATCAGCATAGTATGGGTATAAACAGTGAAACTTGACATACATATGTGTATAACATGTACAATACATATATGCATATATACAGAATTAACCAAATTTATCTTGATATGATGAATGGTAACTCCATAACACCTATGTTATCAATGTAGCAACAAGAAGAAGAAATCATATACAAATAAGGGTAGCTGGAGAAAATTTTTAAGGACCTATTTACAAAGGTAAGGGTAGGATGTAGGAAAACACAGGGAGCAGTGACAGTATCTACTGTGCTGGTGATTACAGAGCCATTGTAACCTCTAGGCCTGAATAGGCTAATAGAGGGGTTTCTAGAACCTAGAATGAGACAGTCCTAAGGAAAGGGTCATCTTGAAAGGAGTTATCACCTTTCTTTGAAGGGCACATTCAGCTTGAGGTTATAAGACAGGATTGGATCCACATGAAAATGTGTTGGTCTTATGTCTTCTGAAACCTGACCAGGGGGTCCCTCTGGCCAAATGCAGCTAGAAGCTGGAAACAAGGGAGTCTATTGCTGTCATTTACATGGATTGGCTCTTTGGAGCAAAGAGCAGAGGAGTGAGACAAGAAGGATATTAGTTATCTGTCCTAACACCCAAGTCATATGTGTAAATATATTTATTCAATGGACTCCTTTCATAACGGGTGAAGAAACACAGGGATAGAGAATGCAGATTATTTTCTCCAGAAGGTCTTTTACTCTGAACAACTCTAATAAATCCTTGGGATGTAAAGATGATTAAGACAGAGCCCAGGTCTCACGATCTCACAGTCCACAGGGGAGATAGCCATATGTAGATAAATATTTAAAGCGGTATTACATTTGAAAGGTGACTGCTGTGTGAAGCCCTTGTTAATGATAGTATGTTAAGGAGGAAATGCTGTATGTAAATCAAAAGAAATAGAAATTATGTAATATATATTATAGATATAAAATTGCTGCAACACATGTGGCCTGAGGTGGCAACATGCAGGACATATAAAATCAGTTTCTTGTTGACAGAGGTACATGAAATTTTCTTTTATATTGATATGAACAAGTGGGGATTCATGGAGTTATGTGATTCACTCAAAGTTTACAAGTAAATATCACAACAAGGACTTTGAATTTCTACCTCTTTAACTGTGGGCATTAATAAAACCATATCTCTTAAGTATTTCATAGGAAAGACAATACAAACAATGATTAGAGATTATAAAACTATATTTTACATAGTCTCGTAGCCTAACAACATAGGCCAATTTTGAGGTATGTGATTCGGAAACTTGCTTTTCTGAATGTGAAATGTGAACGTAAAAGAGATAATTTGTCTCTGGTGATCCAGCACTTAATTCTCATGAGGATATTTTATGTAGCCCAGCTCACCTCAGGATGGAACCAAGGAAAGTGAACATTTCAACTGATGAAACTATAGTGCTAACATCCCTGCTTCTACATGTGGCGAAATAAAAGCCAAACAAATAATTATTTCATCTCCAAAATGATATAAATTTCTAGGTGATGTTTACTAAGGAAAATTAGCTCTAAAAATGTCACATCTGGTAAATAATGATGTTGTTGAATTGGTTTTGCAATTACATTTCCAGCTAACTGTAAATGTATGACAATTAGGTTCTCTGAATACAAACAGTTTGTGGTCTAATCCTCCCACTGCCTCTCACTGCAAACCAAGCTCTGTAACATTACAATATCTTAACAATGTAATTTACCTCTTAAAGTTCCTTTGCCAGTTCTTAACAAAGGTATCGATATTTCAAATGATAATTTTAAAATGTCACATGTAAATCAACTTCTCTGGTTGAATTTTAAAGTGTAGCCTGAAGCAACTGTATTGATGAACACCCACTGATAAACAATTTACTCTCAAGGTATATCATTTATATAAAAACAGCCCCTTTATTACTATGAAAACCTTGAAGCCATGGGCTAAATATGTAATCCTGTTTCAGTTTTTACTTCACTTTTTTTTTTTTTTTTGGAAATAGTTTTATTGAGATACAATTCATTCACCTGGAGTAGAAGTCATCCATTTAAAGATTGTTATTTAATGCTGTTTAATATATTCAGAGTTGTGCAACCATCAGCACAATCAATTATACATATTTTGTGAACTTCAGCAAATATTTATTGAGTAAGGACCTCATGCCCGACATTGTTCTGGGTACGGAGCAGACCATCAGCAGGGTATCATCTTGAGTTCCTGCTCATATGAAATGTGTATTCTCCTGTGGGGAGACAGACAGTAAACAGAGAAGCAAACGCATATGTAATATAGCTCAGGCAATCAATGTGCTAAGAAGAAAAGCCAAACAGGAGCAAGAGTTGCACAGAGGTAGATGCTCAAGCAGGAAAAGCCTCTATGAGAAAAGGTGTTAATAGAAGTGAGGGAATATATCTGGTGGCCAGCTAAACGAAAAGACTTTGAAGCAGAGGAAAGGGCAAGCACATGACCCTGAGAGGGATTTATGCTTGGCAAGTCTGAAAAAGAGCAAGAAGGCCAGTACAGAGCAATGAGACCAAAAGAACAAAGGTGAGAATAGAGAAGACCTGTGGGCGCAAAGGCTTGTAGTCCATACTCTGTCCTTACTCTCAGTGCAGAGGGGCTGATGTGGGGTTCTGAGCAAACAAATTGCAGGTTCTGATTTAGGTTGTAAAGGAATCATTCTGGCATCTGTTTGAGCCAACCCTTACCTTCTGGGTCAAAGGAGGAAGGAAGGAGTCCAGCTAGGGAGCTACTGCAGTGGTCCAGGCATGAGATGACAGGGCTTGAACTTGATTTTTTTTCTCTATTTTACCACAGATATATTAGCACATCAGTCATGTGAACATGATCATCAGTAGCTAGGTCCAAGTGATACCAGCATCTTTACATTTGCGAAACTTAATAAAAGTTGCATTTATTTTCAGAAAGTAAATGATTTGTATCTACCTGTTTTTAAAAGAAGAGAATCTTACATCCATATTATTCTCATTCTTATTATTATTTTTTTTAATTATAACTCCTGCAAGTGAAATTCTTTGGTCTTCCACTGTGGTGTCTTCCATATCTACCTCTTGCAAATTCCTTGAGGAATTCCTATCCACCAGATAAGCACATGGTTTCTTCACCGAGAAGGCCTTATCTTTCAACGCAAGTGTTTTTGCTCTTTATTAGTGGTTTATAGATGTGTTTAACTTGTCCCTGAGAAATATTAGTGAATCTTTCCCTGATTCACAGAGGCCCTTGATCAGACTGGATTGGATGGGGACACTGGTTTATGTGCTAAAGCTCTTGCTGTTTGTTTTGTCATATAGACTTTAAAATTTTAAAAGAATAAACCATAATGGACTTTGCATAGCATAGTTTCTTAGATTTTTTTCCATTAGCCTCTTTGGATCTAAGCATGGCAACATAGACAACATCACATCCCAATTGTTTGCATTTATTTATTCACTCAATACATGTGTTTGTCCTCCATGTGTCATTCACTATTCTTCGAGTCGGGAGCACAAACATACTTGCCTTCAAGAAGCTCACCATCTAGATGGGGAGACAAGCAAGGATACAGGCATTTACAATAGAGTGGAATGAATTACAGCCAAGTAATATGATGGATAGAAAAGAGGGTCCCTGTGTGGCACAATTCCCTGGGGCTACCATTTATACAGAATATAATTTGTATAATTTGTGTCCCGTGAGGGGTGCAGTATCGTGACCTGGCCGGCAAAAGTAGTATCTGTGCCAATGCTAATTAACTGGTAATGAGTGCTAAAAACCCAATCCAAGCCTGCACCCAGTGAAGATACTGTGAGGAATTATCAGTGCCTGCCTTTAACACGGGAGGGGAGAGCGGTGGCAAACATGCCACATAGTTTCTAGTACTTGTCGTGAAAATAGTAAAGTGAGAAAAATGATAGACGTCTGAAAAAAATCTGAAATGAAGAGCTGATTCTCATAGATGAGGGAAGGATACTCCTGTATAAATCCTATCACATGCAAATATCTAGAGAAATAAAAGTCCATGCAGTATTCTTAAAATTGCAAGTAACCCTAGGATGAACAAAGAGCATAGCTTATGAGAAGAATGTGAGAAACATGTTCAGAAAAGCAGGCTATAGATAGTGAAAGCCTAGAAGACTATGATGTGAAGTTGGATTTTTAGCCATGTGTTGTCATGATGAATTTTTGTCCTTGAAGCAGCTACTTTGGTGTCAATGTACAGGGTGAATTGGAAAAAAAAAAAAGTAAAGGAAGTAAAGCCAACCAAAAAGACTCAAAACAACAGACAAGTTCAGCTTGACTCAGTTAAGTTTCACACTTAAGGATGGCCAATATGTATGGACACTGGGCTAGACATCAAATAGACAGCCCTCAATATGACACACACCTGAATTACAGAGCAGAGAAAGAGGGAAGAATCAGGAACAAGGGTGACAGGGCCAAGCAGGACCATTCCCTATCAGCACAGAGGGTACCAACTCCTGGGGCTTACAGGGTCCCCCCAGAGCTCTCAGCGTTTCTGCCCTATGACCTTAAGACAACATATTGCTTACTATGAGATCCCTTCTCCCCAGCCACACACAAATACACACACACACACAAACACACACACACACACACACAGAAACCTATACACAGAGACACGGTTGTATCCACCCAATTATTTTCTTCTCTTTCCTTCCTTAACCATGGAACCCTTCATCAACCTCTCATGATCAGCTGAAAATTGAGAAACGTGCATGATTTGGGAAGATGATTGTTTTTCTGCTCTGGAGTAAAATATTGAATTTCCTACCTTGGTTTAGACGTGAAAAAAAAAGAATATCACACTTTTTTTATAGGTTCTCCTTCAATAATCAGAATTGTCATGTCACATAGGGGATGCAGATACCTACAGAAAACTAACAATTACATTTTTATACTTATGAAATTATAAATAATAATACATAGGGTATCTTATTTCATCCTTACAAAACTCTGGAAGTACAGGGAGTTAATATTCTTATGTCAATATAAAGAAGTGGGGATTCATGGAGTTGTGTGACTCTCTCAAAGTTTACAAGTAAATATCACGGCCAGGACTTTGAACTTTTCTCTCTCCAAGTTAGCTAAGTAAATGTTGCATGAATTTGGTTATGAAATGCATTTTTATAGGTCCTAGTTAGCTCTAATGGTGTTCTGTTATTGCGAAGCTGTTTTCAGCCCTCAGTAGCACTGGAAATATATTTTTTCAGCCCTCAGTAGCACTGGAAAGATATTTTTTCTGCCATCTGTACCAAGACTTAGAAGAGGATGGAGGAATATCCCTTTTCTTTTGCCCTTTCAAATGAAATTATTTAGTTGAAATCTTGAGAATCATTAGTTAAGTACAGCAAGAAAACATTTTGGCATTTACACATAGTGCTACAATTTTCTCCTGTTGTTTTTAATTCCCGAAGATGGAAGCAATATTCTCTTATTCACAAAGGTCCTTTTTTTCCAGCATTCTACAAAATTAAATTTCATTTCTGCCCCTTTATGCCCTACATTTCAGATCAGATCTTGGTTCTTTTTATTTTGAAAGCATGAAAGACATTTTTTTTCCTCTTAGATATCATGAGATTGTTAGTGAGTAAAGAAATAATTCATTAGGTTTTGCTATAATAGCAAGCGTGTTATTCTCTAATTCAAATAGTTAATTTTCTAAAAACTGCTTACCAAATCCCATTGTTGATTTCATTCTTACAAAAAAAAATAATAACTATAGTGCAAGGTAATTAAATCTGTTGTGATTCAGTGAAATTCTTCAACTTGTGTAAAATTAGTTAAGCCAGAGGGCAGACCATACACTGCTTGAAAGTAGTTTTGTGTGCTAAGGCAAAACCTCATTCATTATTATCCCATGCATTTGAAGTATGAAGACTCTCTTGAAGTCAAAGAAATTATGAGCACTGGTATTAGAATTGGTACATATGCTAGGAACCAATTTAACTTCTCTGAACAAAATTTTGACCAGATGTCCTCACTCACTTCCTTGGCCCCATCCCATTGCCTATTATTTCCTGGTTGTCTGTCAGAACTGCAATCATGGCATTTGATAATTTACCCAAACTTTCCTCGTGAATTCACTTCCCCTTCTTCCTGTTCACAAAACATCTACAAATGAGTCTCCTTCACCAATTCAGGTGTCATGATAAAGGTCTCAACCGTGATCTTACTGCAGATTCAATATTATGTATGTTACATTCTGAAATAGATGCTGAAATCTATGCTACCTACTCACTGTTTTATTTCCTCACTGAGCTTATTGATTGAATGCTTGTGTTTGTCAAGGTCTATGTTAGACGAATCCTTTCAAACCGGTTTTGTTATCTATTTGGCCATTACCTTATTGTTGTTCAATGGATATTTTTATTGTATAATGCTTCTTCTAAGACTGCTCCTCTCTTAATGCTGGCCTTTCTACATGTCTATCTTAAACCAAAACAACACAAGTCACACCAAAATGTATAATTCTATAGAAGATTCCCTGATGTCAATTCACAATAGTAGTTGAAAGCATGAAAAATAAACACAAGGCTTTTTTTTAAAATAACTCTTCAGGACTTTTTCATAAGCCCTTTCATGTTAACTAGGAAAAAATTGTTTAAATGTCTCAATCAGTTTAACTTAGTTCAATCAAATATCTTTTCCATCTCTACTGCTGTGTAGTTGACAAATAAAATGGCCTATATGTTTAAGGTATACAGCAAGATGATTTGATATACATATATATTATGTCATGATCACCACAATCAAGTTAACACATCTACCATCTTACCTAGTTACATCTTTGAGTGTGTGTTGAGAATGCTTAATATCTACTCTCTTAATAAATTTCAAGTACACAAGATAGTATTATTAACTCTAGCTGTCATGCTGTAAATTAGATACTCAGAATTTACTTATAACTGAAAGTTTGTGCCTTTTGACCAACATCTCTCCATTTGTAAAAGTTTAACTTTTTTAAGATCCCACATATGAGGAGCGACTTGGTGGCTCAGTTAGTTAAGTGTCTGCCTTCAGATTAGGTCATGACCCAGCATCCTGGGATCAAGCCCTACATCATCCAGATCTTTGCTTAGCCAGGAGTCTGCTTCTCTCTCTCTCTCTCTTTTTCTCTCTCTCTGCCCTGCCCCCCACTTGTGCGTGTGTACTCTCTCTCTTAAATAAATGAATAAAATCTTTAAAAAGGATACCATATGAGTAGTATCATACAGTATTGGTCTTTCTCTTTCTGGATTATTTTATTTAGCGTAATGCCCTACAATTCATTCTTCCCATCATAAATTGTAAGATTTGCTTCTTTTTCGTGGCTAAATAATGTTATACTATATGTATATGCCACTTTTTAAAATCCATTCATCTGTCAATGATGCTTAGGCTGTTTCCATATCTTAGCTATTGTGAATAATTCTATAATGAATGTAGGAGCATAGATATCTCCTTGGATACTGACTTCATGTTCTCTGATGTATGTCCATGTATATATACATATATATTTTATATATCTCTATTTTTTTGAGGAATGTCTCTATTGTTTTTCATAATAGCTGTGCCAATTTACATTCCTACCAACAGAGTAGAAGGATTTTCTCCTTCTACTTTCTCCTTCTGCTTTCTCCAGAGTAGAAGGCATTTTGGAAAATGCCTTTTCTGAAAGGTCACCTTTCCCTCCTGAGAGCTTTTCTCTCTAGGATGATATTTGGGTGTAATGACTAGAGAGCCAGTATCTTTAACATTAGTGGTCATGGACCTTGAATTTCCTCTACTTCCATTATAGGTTATGTCCAGTGTATCATCATGTCCAGGACAATGTCTCTTCTCACCTGATGCTTTGTCCACTGTTGGCTTATCTCTTTCTCATCTTTGGCAGTGACAGAAAAGAGAATGGAGTCAAACTCCAGTGGGCTTTATTTGTCAGTAAATATGAATCTCTGTCAAGTCATTCATCCAACTCATTGACTGAGGGGGCCACCCCTAATGCCTGCTGTGGGTCAATTTGTGGCTGACACCATTTTAGGCTTACTGATTGACCTACACCATGCAAGGACTGATGACAGGCTATAAAAGCAAAGTCTCAGTTTAGCTTTCCTTTATATAAATGTATGATAAATATACCAAGTGGGTTGTGAAATAATAGAAAACAAAATATATACAGATCTACTCATGATTACCAGCACATGGATCCTAAAACTCTTGAATATCCTAAGTGATAAGAGCACTAGGAATATCTTCTGTTCTAGCATTTCGTCTTTGACCCTGGTTTCTAACACTGAGGTCCTAAATCCCTTGGAATATTTTTGGGTGATAGGAGTGCCCTTATTTTGGCAACTCTTAGTGGGCTCCTAGATAGATAGCTTGAGGATGAAGCTGTTCATCCTAAAACCAAGCCACAATTATAAGCTTACAACTTTAAGGCCCAATCCCCATTATCTGGAAACGGAAGGAGGGCATAAGTGGAGTTCATAATTCATTATGTCTTTATGATGAAGCCTCCATTAAAAATACCACTAGTACAGGGTTTAGTAAGCTGCTGGTTCAGTGAACACCTCTACATGCTGGAGGGGACTGCACCCAAATTCCATGCTGACAGCATCTTTTGTGCTCAGGACAATTCCAGACTTAGTTCTATGTATCTCTTCATCTGACTGTTCATTCATATCCTTTATTATATTTTTTATAATAAACCAGTAACTTTAAGTGTTGCTTTGAGTTGTGTAGCCATTATAGCAAATTTTGGAATCCAAGGAGGGAGCCCTAGGAACCCTGATGTATGTTTGGTCTGTCAGAAGTACTGGTGACAAACTGGGATTTGCGATTGGCATCTGAATTGAGGGAAGACCATCTTGTGGGATTGAGCCCTTAACCTGTAGGATCTGATGCTATCTCTAGGTAAATAATGTCAGAATTGATTTAAGTTAAGAATACCCTGCTGGTATCACAGAGAATTGCTTAATATTTGAAAAGCCCATACGTCTAGTATCAGAAATACTGTGAACATGTGAGTAGGGGAGAAACACAGGAGGAATATATGTTTCATTTAAGTGAATGGAGACCATATCCCACCATTATTTTTTAAGTATATATCTATTTATCTATCTATCTATCTATCTATCTATCTATCTACTATCTATCTATCTACTATCTATCATCTATCTATCTATCTAGAAAGGGGAAAAAAGAGGGAGAGGGAGAGTGTGTATATGAGTAGCAGGAGGGAAAGAGAAAAGGGAAGAGAGAGAGAATCCTAAGCAGACTCTGCACTGAGTGCAGAGCCCAACATAGGGCTTGATCTCATGACCTGAGCCAAAATCAAGTGGCTTAACCCACTGAGCCACCCAGGTGTTATGCCTACCCCACCATTATTCTTTCATCAATTTGTATAACCTTCAGATACCCATATTCTCTCCTAGCCTAATGTAAAAGTAAGCCAATTTGGGATATACATGTTTGACTTCTTTCCTCACTTCTACTTTATCACCTCCCTTCATTCTTTTATTCATCAAATGTTTCCTTCCTGTCCTAAATTCTGGAGATAGAGTACCAAACAACACAGACACATTCTACACTTTTGTGGAGTTTACATTCCAGAGAGGAAAACAGGCAATAAACAAGTAAATAAGCTAAATAATATCAAGGGGTGATAAAATCAGATGAGGAAAAGTGAGGGAGTAAAAGTGATTGGAAAAAAAGTAGGTTGATCATGATCATTCCTCTTTGAGGAAGTACTATTTGAGAGCAGATACTTGAGCATCATGTAGGAAAGAGCTAGCTCAAATTCTGCAGGGATGCTTTCTGGTCAGAGATGGTATTGTTTGCAAAAGTCCCAAGATTGGAATACATCAGGCAGCCTGGGTGGCTCAGCAGTTTAGTGCCGCCTTCGGCCCAAGGTGGGATCCTGGAGACCCCGGATCGAGTCCCACGTCATACTCCCTGCATGGAGCTTGCTTCCCCCTCTGCCTGTCTCTCTGCCTCTCCCTCCCTCTCTCTCTCTCTCTCTCTGTGTCTCTCACGAATAAATAAATAAAATCTTTTTTTTTTTAAAAGGAATACATCTGGCACAATAGAGGAAAAGCAAGATGGCCAGTGTGCCTAGAGCAGAGTGAGGCAAAAAGGAGCTAGAAATAAATAGGAAAGGAAAGGGCAGGAGAGACCAGATCAGATTCAACACTACTGGAATGTATTTGGGCATGAGCGACATGATTGATTGAAGTTTTAAAGCTATTTCTGACTACCTAGAACTGACTGTAAGAAAAAAGGATGGGGAACAAGAAGAAAAGGACACATCTCAAGAGTGTCAGACGGTAGCTAGTTTCATGCCGGAAAATGATTACATCTGGGATATACACTGAAAGTAGGCATGAAGGTGGAATGAATGTGTAAATGTTGAGTGAAAGTTGATACCATGCACTGGAATAAGGAAGACTGGAGGTTGAGGCATTGGATGAAGGAGAAGGGAATCAAGAGGTTTATTTATTTTTGTTTTTGTTTTTGGAAAGAACATTAGAATGCCCATTAGGCATCCAGGTAGCCATATCGAGTAGGCAACTGGATAAACAATCAGGAGCTCAGAAGAGATATCAGGCAAGAAGAAAATACATAGCATCAAAGGCCAGATGAGATCAACCACAGAGTATGTTGAAATGGGGAGAGAGAAAGTCCTGATCAACTTGACCTTCTAGAGAAAAAGGACATGGTGAAAGGAAATGGAGAAAAAACAGCCACTCAGGTGAAGAATGCCTGGAAAGTGTGTCTAACAAGTCAAGGACAGAAAGTATTTCAAGAAGAAGGTGATTAGCTTCATCACGTGCCCTGAAAGGGCAAGTAGGTGATGACCTTGACAAGAACATTTCATTCGATTTGTGGGCATGCAAGTCTGATTGGAGAGAGTTAAAGAGAGAGTGGGGAGAACTTCTAATTGAATTCATCTATTTCCATACCCTCCCAAAACACTACTAAAATGTATGTAATGGAATCTGTTTTTAAAATGTATGCATTAGATACAAGGACAAAGAGCATCAAAAAAGAAGAAGAAGAAGAAAGAAGAAGAAGAAGAAGAAGAAGAAGAAGAAGAAGAAGAAGAAGAAGAAAAAGAAGAAGACAATAGCAGAAAACTGATGTCAACAAAATTTTATCATCTGGAGACAAATGAAGTAGCGGTAACTAAAAACTAAGCAGACCAGAGAAGCTGAAATTTAACCCATGTCCAGGATGCCAGGAATACGCAAGTCTATTTCCTGGTAGACCCCAAGAAACCTCAGAAATCCAAGAATCAGATGGCAGAATTGTGAGATGGTATTGAAAACAGGAAGATTGATTGAAAGTCTTTGTAGCTAACTTGACACCAGGCCCCATTCTGCAGACCTGTGAACCATGAAGGTGTCTGTCTGGACTCCGCAGAGGACTAAAGGAGCACTCTCTGGAAAAGTCTGACAAAAGATAATGGGTTCTGGAAGCAATGGCACCAGACATTTGTGAGGGCAGGAGTGCAGTGACTTACTGAAAACACAGATTTTAAGTAAAATCTTTAAAGATTTTATTTGAGAAAGAGAGAGAGAGGAAAAAAAATGGAGAGCAAGGAGGAGAGAGAGAAGCAGGTTCTACGTTAATCCCGGGACCCTGAGATTGTGACTTGAGCTGAAGGCACATAACAGACTTAGCCATCCAGGTGCCCCACATTTTAAGTAAAATTCTTTAAAGAATGATAAAATACCTTATACCCCAGATCCTTGCCTGTTTTTCTGCTTCACCTTCACAAAAAGGGCTGTCAGGCCTATATCCATGCCTTCCCACCTTGAATCAATCCACACCTCACCTTTAGTTTTGAGCATTGTAATCCTCTTGTAGTAACCCATTTTCTCTGTGGCAGCTTTGCTAATCTCCTCTTCACTGATACCATCCAATTTTCTGCTACCAATGACACAGTGTGATCTTCTCTCAGACTGTTCCCTATATTTGGAAAAGCCCTTCTTTAAATTTACCCAGATAATTTTTTCTTCTTTATAAAAAAAAAAAAAAAAGAAGAAAGGAAAAAAATCACTTGAAATGAATATCCCCATTTCCATCTACTTCCAACCTTAGATAGAATATTATATCAATCAAGAGACCATTAACAGCTAAATACATATCACTAATTACTGATTTTTGTTTCCAGCTCATTTTATTGTTTGTGGGTTTTGTTTTTTGTTTTTTGTTTTTGTTTTGTTTTGTTTGTAAGTTGGCTGTGATTAAAATGTACAGATATTATAATTTAGTCAAGTCAGTATTTCTGGTGTGAAAACATATGGTCTAGTGTGATGGATAGAAAATCTGGCACAACACATGCGCCTAGGTGTTTAATGATATTTGATGACATAAATTAAAAAAAAAAAATCTCAGTTTTCCAAATCATTACTTAGATCCAAGAAGGCAGAGATCCAGCTGCTTTACCACAGTTTGCACGTCATTATTAAATTCACATATTAGCTGTTCTTTTAAAATAAATTGTCATAGAAGACCTTCAGAATTAACCACACAATGCAGTTATAACCTTTATGTCCCCTTTCTAAAGATTTAAACAGAGATGTAAAAGCCAAGCACACCAAACACCTAGACCCTCCAGGCCAATGCATAGATCAATAAAATTAGAGAGTGTTCATTCAAATCTTTCTGCATAGAATATATGCACAATTATATGAGCTCATAGCTAATGTCTTACACTGTCATAAATAATGGTTTTAGAAGGAGTTGACTATCTTATATATACTTTTGGTTGTGAGCTGTACATAGACCTTGTCTGAAAGTCAGAAGATCGCACTCACTCTGATTTTATGGAATAATCTTTTTGGTAGTTTTGACAAAGTCATACATCTTTGGCTAAGCCTCATCCTCATTCCTGTAAAACAGAATTCTGCCCCTGGGATTTCTCAATGAGTCATAAAATCAAAGATGACAATGTCAAAAAATATTTTTTTCTGTTCGTTTTTCCTTGCCCACTAGTTTATTTATCTATCTCTGTTCTCGCCTGCTTTTCTTATACAAAGTTCCCCTACCTCGTCCTAAATATATACATTCATTCATTCAAATAGATATGTTTTGAGTACCTTCAGTTCCATAATCTAATTAACCTCCTTAATTTTTTCAGATGAATAAATGTTCACCCATCAAATTTAAATGACAACCAGGGCAATACCTATAATTGCTGGCTGGCAGACTTTGGACTAAAACTCAGGCCTCTGGTTTTCCTGTTCATTGGGACCTATAGCCGTTTCTAAAACAAAACAAAACAAAACAAAACAAAACAAAACAAAACCCTTAGATTTGAAAGCACCAAAAATGTTGCTAAGAGATAAACACAACATGAACTGAAACTGTGTGTGAATGTTCAAGATGACCCATAACATGTCCCAAGTAAATATTAGAAAACTCTGAAGGGAAGATATTGTCCTAAATAAGCTTTTATTCAAGGTTTCATAGAGACATACATCTTTTAATTCTTAAGTCATAATACTGATGAGTAATTTAATTCTAAAAATGTGGCTCCATACTTATGAGTCTTTTGTATATATCTTTAGTGACAATACGGAAAGGAAATTTAATAATTGAAAGGATGCTCAGAAGGCACACAGAACAGAAGACTTTCTTTGGCATGAATGACAGCTCCGAGGATTACCAGTGGGTCTCTGGTCACAACCCAGAAAGACAAGTGCTTCACCTGTTTGTTTATATAATGTTAATTAATCACAAACTCTCTGTTAGAATGCTGTGTACAGTGATTTCATCGTGAGTCAGGTCTTATTTTTTTTTATACTTTCCAAAAATTAGCATTTACTTTTATGTTTCCCAAGTTCCAGAAGTATATTACAGCCTTCCACATCCTCACCTCCTGGAGTTTCAGCATCTAATGCCATGGGGAGAAAAATGCTTTCAACATGAAGGTAGGGAAAAGGAAATAATCCTAATGCTTATTTGTAGAAAAACATGTTGTAACTGGGGCATTTACTTCCATGTTCTGAAGACATTTAGGAGCCAGACAGATACTTTATCTACATGATATTTGACTAACTGCATCCTCAGAAGAGACTATAAAGCTGCATTTAAGTCTGACATCCTCCCGGCTAAAGTGTTGAGTTTATCAAATAAACAAAAAGAAATCAATTATATTTCCACAGACATCACGGAGTGTGTCTGGGTGATGAGTAGAGGAATCAGAATCAGGCTTTTTACTTTCTTCACAGGAAAAATGGAAGAAAATGTCAGAAGCAAAGCACTGCAGTTTTTCCAAATAATGCTAACGAAAAAAAACTAGATCCTATTTTCTTTCCTGGCTTCCATTTTACTCATTGGTACTTCTGTATGGAGGTTTACTTTGGTGTTGGAGGAAAACAAAGATGAAAAGGAGTACAAACTGAATAGTATAAGTGGATCCATCTTTATATGAGTACTGCTCTAGCTCTAAAATTTTTGTACTATGGCATCTGGCCTTTATACATTTTATTTTGTGTTCTGTTCTTCCAGTTGTCTTCTTGCAGAATTATGCTATAGTAGTGCTGAGGACGGCTCTATACCTGCATTCCCTTTGGGGGTTCATGTTAAGTAAATTGACATCAAGACCAAAATTGGAAGTGCAGGGACCATTTTCAGTTTATTCATTTGGTATATTGACTGAACTCTGGGTCAAGGTGTCTAGGTCATTCCATCCAAATTTAGCGTATCTGGATGTATTTGAACTTGACAATTAAAATCCTCTCTTACCAAACACTGATGACACGACCATTAGTAATGTATTTTTTTTTTTTAGGGGAATAAAATGCTTCAAAAATAAAGATTCAAACTGTGAAATCCTCAATAGCCTCAAGGAGCTGTATTTATAATTGTTTTTAATTAAATTTCACAGTCAAGCTATGGCATATAAAATGCATATGGATGCAAATATTTGCTAGGGAGGTTAGACTATAGCAAAATGTGTTTTGTTGTTTTAATTTTTAATTTCATCTCACCAATCGCTCATGTGCTTAGAATGTCAGATCAACTTATTTTTTTCATGTCTTCTCTGATTTGGATATTTTTGTTGTTCTTGTTTCATTAAACTTGTCTTTCATGGGGATTTTAGTTTCTAGAAGATGAGGATTTTTATAGTTCTGATCTCTTATTTCACTATTTTTTAAAAATGTATTAGATAATTGTAAAATTATTTTTAAAAAGTGCAAGTGTAATGTGAGGTTGGTGTTTGTTTTTGTCGAACAGCCTCCAGGAGAAGGAGTTTAAAGCCATACTTTTGATACCATCTCAAAATAAACTGAGATCTAATTAATCATTTATGTTGGGGGAAAATCATTTAAGATTTGTTCCCCTTTCTGCCTCTTGATAAGAATCAGGAAAGATTTTAAGTCAACTTTTAACCCCAAATGTTGTAACACCATTATCTATTTAGTGCTATTTAATTATCGACACAATTACTATTATCATTCCAGAGATTTTTTTTTTTTGCTTCAGTCTTTGGAAAATTATAAATAACATTTTCATTGTATAAACAACATTTCCTTGACAAATAATTACTTAGCACAGTGTTTGATCCAGAGATTAAATACTCAACATGACAGACACATTGCTTGGCTTTACTATTTTCAATATAGTGGAAAATACAAACTTTTAGGGAGGTGATTATAATACTGCAGTAAGTGCAAATTGTAAGGTAAATATGCACCTAAATTGTATTTAGGCTCATCAAAAAAGGTTTCTGGGGGAACGATGCCCATGTTGAAGTATGTAGATTAAGGAAGTGTTACCTAGAGGAAAGGTAATCTTGAGATGAGCAAAGAAGAGTTGAGGATGGAAAGGGGGAAGGGAAAGAATATTCTAGATAGAAGGAAAAGACTTACAAAGCTTTGATTTGAAAGATAGCATGATGCATTTGAAGAATGGAATATAGTCAAAAGCATAGATGTGGAGGAGGTTATATCAAGGGACAGGTCTGCAAAGATAAAAGATAACTGTGCAAGGAGACCAGTTAGGAAGTAATTACAGTTATCTTTGTGAGGGGCCTCAACTAATGGAGAAGTTTTGGGAACAAACAGGGAGGTTGAGTCATAAATTTTTGAGCTATTTAACATCAGAACTTGGCGGTTTGCTGGGCGTAGAGTAGAAGTAATAAGTAATGATGTGAAGATTCTGGCTTAGAGAATTGGAAGGTTGGATGTCCAATTCACTCAAAAACTTCAGATGTTGCCTATTATTACTCCTACTATCATAGCTGTCAGCTTTTTAATTTAATATTTTCTTGAATTTTCTATCCTGTAATTTACGACCTGTCAAATCCATACACTTTTCAAGTAGCTTTGTAATCACCTGTAGATTGCTTTGCTTTTTATCCAACATAACAACCCTGAGGGGTATTGATATATTTGAACATATTCCTTCATCTATTATGTGTTTTGATCTTATTTGGACTTCTGGGTTTTTGTTTTTGTTTTGTTGTTGTTCTTTGCAATATTATCAGCTCAGCAATTTATTTTAAAATATTTCTTCATTTTCTTTCTCATTGGTAATTACTTTTTTTAAAGAGGACATTATTTAGAGTATATCTATCACCTTTCTATACTAAGAATTATTTCCATGTTTCTTTTCACTTTGTTTTATTTTTTGTTTGTTTGTTTTTAAAAGATTTTATTTATGAAAGAGAGATAGTGCAAGCAAGCTAGAGAGAGCAAGCTAGGGAGAGGAAGAAGCAGCCCCCCGCCCCCAACCCCGCTGAGCAGGAAGCCTAACTCAGGGCTCAAATACAGGACCCTGAGATCATGACCTGAGGTGAAGGCATTAACTGACTGAGCCACCCAGTCACCTCATGTTTCTTTCAATTTTAATCTTTTGCTGTCCATTGGTGCATTCTCTGCCTATGAGCATATACTCAGATTTATTTGTGAAAATAACCATCCCTTGGCCTTAAATTCCCCTACAATACTAACTCATGACTATACCTCTCAAACACTAAATTTCTTGACATATATTTTACATGCTTCATCCTCCCCAAACTTGTACTCAAATGTCTTGCGGTATAACTTCTTTACCAACCACTCAAATAAAATACCTTAGGGGTGGTTAATTCAGTTGTAAGTTACAGACTCAACATTTCAACCTGTCTTCTTTATACTATAGTATTTTGAAAAATTTCTAACGTGTCTAGAATTTAATTTCTCTCCTTACTTCATTTCTAATACTAAGTTTGTTTCATTGTAATACAGTTATTTGTACCTCCTAAGAGCAAACTATGAAGGAGAAGGACCAAGATTTACTTATTATTTTATCTTTCACAGGCATTATGTAGTTCATGGAACATAACAAGATTTCAGTGTATGTGTTTTAAATAAATACATTTTAGACAATATCAGTGTAATAAGATGTTTTATAGGAATGTATTAATTTGCTCTAGCTTAGTGTTTTTAGATTTTAAAAGTAAGCCAACAAAAGAAAGATCTAGCTAATTTTCAGAAGCTAAATTTGTGGGCAAGAAATTCAGAAACTTGTGAATCATGGTGAAATGCGCTGACTCCCTGAAATGTCTTTCATGGCATTTTCTACAACTTAAATAAGCTTTATTAGAGATTATATTTTTAATATTTTCTTTTTATTGCCACTTGTTATACTCAGACCTATGTTATAAATCAGTTTTATACATACCTCACTTCCATTTTATGATGGTAGAAATTGTAGTATTTATATATACTACATCCCCAGAGCACAATGCTTTGAAAATAATTGTTGGCTTGTATTTATTTTACTTTATTTATTATAATTACTTAAATTATCATTTATAAGAGAAAATATGCATACACACATAAATAGCTTTTTGATTGCACTATAGTGGAAAATTTCTGAGCCCCCTGCCACTTTCAAAAGACTAAATCATCAACAAATATTCAGTAAAATTATTATAAATTTATTCTGACTTGCTCTCTAATTTGTTAGGCTTCCCTTGTTTAGGGCTTTAGTGGCTGGAGTTAAAGAGTATGTAACCTGCCTTTTGGATTTTTGACCCAACCAGCTCTTCCAATTTCTCTTGGTCACCTTTAAAGAGCCGCTGAGGCAGTATTTTTTATTTAATTTATTTATTTCATCTATACCACTGTAACCTCTCACTTCTAAGGACTCTAAAACACTAGCTCTTGGAATACTCCAGCTTTCTGAGAATAGGATAAAGCAGTAATGAAGTCAGTCAGGGATCCTTCCTGGAGGCGGACTATACTTTTGAAATTTATCTGGCTAGCAACCAGTTCAGAGAAATTGGATCAGTGACCTAGGTCACTCTCAAAACAAATTATTAGGAAAATATCTGTGTCAGGGTTCCCCAACACTCAGGCTTGGTGATTAACTAGAAATATATACAACACTCAGACGTTTTGATACCCATAGTTTTGGGGTTTTTTTCAGGAAGGAAAAAAAAGCAAAATAAAGAAAAATCGGCAAAAGGAAAAGACACATGGGGCATATTCTAGAGAGGATCAGGTACAAGTTTCCAAGTGTCTTCTCTCACTAAGCAGGACATACTGGATTCCTCCAACAGGTGGAACAGCGTATACAAAGTGTTGTCTACCAAGGAGGCTCTCCTGAGCCATATACATAGTGACTATAGGACTGACTTTCATCACTAAAGCTCCAGATTCCCAAAAAGGAAAACACCCATTCACCATGGATAGCACTGTTTGCTTAAATTGGTCTGACATAGCTTGAGGTCTCAATTCCAAGAGGTCGATTCCCAAGAGCTGTTCAAGGGCCAGTATTGAAAACGGGCCCTGCTTGGGAATGTGCAGGATTGGAGCTCTTACCTACACAGCAGTTTTTCCTTATTCTAAAGTCTAAGAGAATTTCTTTCTTCTTAGCAACTTCTTCCCCAAAACCCTAGAATGCTTTCCTTTCCATGGAGACTTCTCAAGGGACTTTGAGGGTTTGGGTTCAGTTTTGTTTTACTTTGTTTTCCTTTCAAGGACACTTACTACACTTGATTATACAAGTTAGAAATGAAAATTCTGTAGAGAACATCTGGATTATCTTATAGCTGAGGTATCAGAATAGAAGGAAATGTTTTAATAGACTGTACCCAAGAGGCATAACACATCCCACTTAGGAGAGCTCCAGGTATATCAAGGGCTGAACGTACCTCTTTCAAAGCCATATTATTTAGAGTAAACCTAGACTGTTAACAAGAGAACAATATTAATTCACTCTCCTAGAGAAGAAGACTAGATCTCTTGTATTATAACCTGAAGTGAGAAGTTAAGTCTGTAGTTCTGCTATATGTAATCACTCAGTAATGAAGCTTCCTTCCACTGTGTTGTGACATCATTCAGAGAATCATCATCACCTGCACAGCTAAGGCTAAATGAATATGGGTTTGAGACAAGAAGAGGAAAGAGAAAGCGCAGGAGGTATTTCAGTGTCTTAAGGATCAGGTCTACAAGTAAAAAGCAAATCCCTTCACTGGGGAAAACTTAGTGACATGAACATACTTAACTGTAAAAGGGGCTGGGAAATGTAGTTTGCCCAAGTGCTCAAAAGGAAGAGAATGGATTTTGATGGTCAACCTGCAGTCTTCATCTTATGTGGAATTTTTTTTAACACATGTAAATAAATACATTGACTAAAAGACCAGCCATGTGCCTTTTAAAAACAGAACTCTCACACTTTGCCTCTCCTGAGGCATCTGGAACTTTTTAAATTATTGTTTTCTTCAAATAAACCACTAGTGAAAGAGACTGAAACCAGTGCACTATAATTGCACATTGCAAAGATTAATTCCATACTCCCTTTTATTTTTATGCTAATTTTTCCAAATTGAGTAGAAAGAACCTGTTCTATTTTAATCAGAAAACTACTCTTTAATGAGCATTTATAGCATTTAGTACAAGTCTAGCATTTTTAAGGAATTTTATCTCGGTGTTGGTTTTTAAGATGTCTGCAAAGAAGATATTGATTACTGTGTATTTCCATTTTGTATTTGTTTTTCAATATCACATATAGACTTTTCTTCACAATAAAAACGGCTCTCTCTTCTTATTAGTATACATGGTTTTCTATTTATCGAGATAGTGTAGCAGTAAGTGCCTTCGTGATTCTTGCTGATTCTTCATTAAGGAATTTGAGTGCAATTTGGGCATACAGTGTTCGGGTGCTTTCAGCAGTCAATGAATGTTCACCCAAACTGTGGGACCCATTACATTTCCCAGACAGATCGCTGAATTATTGAACACACATGAATGCTATGCAACCTTGATTAGAGAATTGTTAATCAACCTATGCTGGTATGTAGGTCAAAAACCAATTAAAAATCTGTGACTGGAATATATGATTAAAAACAATTAAATGCATAGTTTTAAAAGGGGAGAGAAAAGGAGACAAATATGCTGAATTATTCTTTTCTGTACTCTACAAGAAGTGTTCTTAGTGATATTAATCCTACAATATTATCAGATTTATAATTTTTTAAAAACGGTTTGGCTGATGAAAATTATATTCATTTCCAAGCAAATACTTTGCACTTTGCTTTTCACTATGGCTTCTTTAAAATACCATTGTTCCCGGTCTAGCCCTGGATTTTATTGTTTTCTTCCCTAAAATAAATTATGTATGATGTTTTAGGGAGGCTTTGAAGTTCAATCAGTTTTGGCAGAGAGTAGTATTTTGCAAATAGTTAAATTAGAATTCTGTCTGTAATTTATCCCTTTGAAACATTTCTGCATCAGAGAAACCTGAAAAATAAATGAGCAACCATTTCACTAGTTTTGCAAAATATACTGTTAGGACACCAAGGGAAAATGGCTTGCTTAGATTTTTGTTAAGGCAGCATGAAAAGATTGGGGGGAAAAAAGAAATGTAGTATTAGCTCTTTAATCTATAATTTAAAAGAGCTAGAAAATCAGGAAATGCTATCTGATATAAGTACTTTATATTAATGTAAATGTAAGGTGATGAAAGAAAGATATTTTTAATTCATATATATTGAAATTTTTAAAATTGTATTTTTTTATGAAGCTACTTACAAAGGAATTAAACCTCTTAGTAATTTGGTCAGGAAGTCTAAGTTGGATGAAACTGTTACTTCTTCCTTTTACTTTTAGTCTTGTAGATTGTTAAGAGATTGAAATCAAGCCTGGTGCTTTCTCTTGCAAGGGCTCATGTCTAGATTTCCTTCCTTAGTGTTCGGAGATTGTGATAGTTTATATTAACTACAAAGGTCAGGAATCCAAGTCCTAGATACTTAACACTGCTTTTTCCGTTTGTTTCTTGTAAGATGGGCATCCCAAGGAGAGTTTTCTTATTTTGCTTTTATTTCTTTGCTTTGATTTTTTTTTCTTTTTCTGGAATAGCATGAGTGTCCTCTTGAATAAACCTTAAATTCAACAATATGGTACAATGTGAATTTCATTTTATAAATATTTCATAAGCTCTAAACTCACATATGTTTTGCCCCATTCAAAGTAAATGATTTGGTTTGGTTCAGGTGAAAACTGACTTCACTTAAAAAAATGTTATACCTTCTTTGGGATTTCTGTCAAATCATATTTTGTAGATAGGCTTAATGTTCTGAAATTTCCAAATGTTTTAATGACCATACCTGGTTATGTGGAAAATATATCTGGTTGATAATAGTTTGAGACCTATAACATAATAAGATTAGGTGAAGAGAGGAATTTGGAGATTTTTTATTCTTGTCTTTTGAAAATGAGTGTCCCATAAGAAGAGATATAAAACACTCTGTCTTGTTTTACCTTACTCTTCTCCACGACCTAAACAATTATTTTTAATGATCGTGTTCTGGAGCAGAACACAGGTACCTGCTAGTGGTACCTACAATTCTGTTTATAATGGATTAAACAGATTATCTCACATTACAGAAATGACAATTACTTAAGAGGATTTTTAAGATTCTGCTGGTTCTCTAGTCCCTCCAAGAGAATGAGAGGGTACAGAAAAGATAATTGAAAATATCAGACATAGAAATGAGAGCACATGTGTTTTATTCTATCCCTTCTAGCAGAAGGCAGATTTTCTATTTCAGTCCATTAAGTAGAGCTTCATATTGCACACAATCCTTTGCAAGGACTATGATTGCACACAATCCTTTGCAAGACTGCATGTATGTGTGTGTGTTTTGACTGGGTTGAGAACACTAGAACACTAGAGGTGTTTTCAGATTTGAGAAAGAGTAATCTGATAATTTTCCTTGATAAAGTTACACTTTTGTAGGTCAAGGTGAGCTGTCTAGTGGGCATGAGAGAGTCAATAACTATACTAACCTAGATTTTTAATATGAATTTCCCTTTATTAATAACACTTTTGATCACAAAGTGAAGTGATTAAGAGTTTGAAAGCAGACAGAACGAAATGTGGATTCAAGTGCCATCAAGTATTAGACTTATTTATTTTTATGTTATTTATTGACTTTCTTTTTTTCTTTCTTTCCTATAAGGACTAGATGGAAGCTCTGTGAGAGTAACATTATTATCTGTTTTGGCCATTTGTGTTCTAAGAGCCTAGAAAAGTAGTTGGTGCATAGTAAATGCTCCATAATGTATGTCAATCATGGAATAAATGTATTATTGTATTGATATTAGAATATTTAATTCACCCTTCACATACTCTCTTATCGGAGGAAAGGATTTTAATAATACTTGCCTTACAGACTAATGAAGTTTAAAGTAGATAACATTTCTAAAGATCTTAGAACAGTGAACATAACAAGTACCCAATAAATGTTAGTGTCAATGTTAAAAGTTAAATGCATGACTCTCATGCAAATATAAAATAAATACATGTCGAACATTCATTTAATTCATTAACGGGGACCTAATAAGATGCCAAAACTGGCTTTAAGAGCACTACAAGAACTGGATATTTATTGACATTTTAAAAATAAAAACTACTAGGGTACCTGGGTGGCTCAGTCATTTAAGCATTCCAGGCCTGATTTTGGCTCTGGTCATGATTTCAGGGTTCTGAGATCAAACCTCCTGTTGAGCTCTGCACTGCACATGGAGCCTGCTTAAGATTTTCACTCTCCCTCCCCCTCGGAGACTCCCTGCAGTCTCTCTCTCTCTCTTTCTCTCTCTCTCTCCCTAAAAAAATAAAATAAAGAATACTAAAAATATGGATATATAGCTGGCTAATATTGGACAGGAGTATTTTTTTCTACTACACAGAAACCTAATGTTAACATTGAATTTTGCAGTCAGTATGTGGGCTGTAGTCAAATAGTAAAGACCAAAGTCAAACACAGTTGTATTCTCTTAAAGAAATCAATAATTGGTAGGTGGGCATGTTAAAAGTACCCAGGGATGATGGTGAAAAATGTGCTTTACTCTCTTTTGTATTACTTTCACTTTGAAATATTTTTCTTGATAGTTGTTATTTTTTTAAGAGGGAGTTCATCAGGGGTGGCTGGGTGGCTCAGTAATTGAGCATCTTTGGCTCAGGTCGTGATCCCGGGGTCTTGGGGTCAAGTCCCACATTGGGCTCCCCATAAGGGCCCTGCTTCTCCCTCTGCCTATGTCTCTGCCTCTCTCTGTGTGTCTCTCATGAATTAATAAATGAAATCTTAAAAAAAAGAGGGAGTTCAGCACATTGGTCTCACATACAGTTTAGTGTCACATATAGCTACTACTTTGACATCCAGTATGGGTTGGGGGAGAGTCCCTAGACAGAGTGCAGTACTAAGTGAATAGATTGATTATCGTTGTTGGATATTTCTTCTCCTTCTTCTACCTAATGGTAGTTATGACAGAATGTATGGGTAAAGATAAAGTATTTGAAAATCTATATAAATATATATATATATAAATATACATTGATAAATGCAATAATCACAATATAACCTGATTTGGTTTACTGTATGCATTACTGTAGAATGTAAATGAATCATATTTCTATTTGATTAAAAAGGAATTGACTCTCCAAACTTGTACCCTCTGCATTATTTACAGATGTTAACTTAATGATCTATTACTGAAAATATTTTTAAAAATTATTAAATACGTTTTTAAATGTTACTCTGTATAGCAGGAAAATACAAGCTTCAACACTGTTACCTGGAAGGAAATCTAACTAAATCAGTAAATACCTTAGTCATGCTCTATATCAGTTTTACTTGTATATAATTGAATTAGTAGAGTTTCTCCTGCATTTTAGAATTTTAAAGAAACGTGGATCACTTAATCATACTTCCTCATTATACAAATTGAAAGTTGGAAACCCATACAGATTAGTTTAGTTATCTAAAAGTATTTAACCATATAATTGCCCAGCTCAGCTTGGAATTTGCTGCTTCTTCGTCCAGACTATGACTCTTATCTAGAAGTATTTTTATTTTTTTAACAAAATCTTAAATCTTATGTGGTTCTCCTTTGTCTAATAAATGTTACTGAACCCCAGATATGATAGGTAGGGGGAGAAACTGTCCTATAGAAAGAATGGATGGTTTAATTAATGACATTCAAGTTCAGTTTAAAGTAGAAAATTCTCAAAAATAAATAAAGTAGGAAATTGTCATCCAAAGCGTGTGTGTGTGTGTGTGTGCGCGCGTGTATATGGGTGGAATGTGAGCCCCGATTCTACCACACAACACTGTGAGATGGGGTACAGAGTTGTAATCCCAACACTCATTTGTTACACATGATCAACATTATCCTAATGACTTAGCTATATCCACACTGTGTTATCTGCTTCATTCTGTTTTTTTTCCTATGCTCCGACCATACCACAGAAGCACTGGTTGTACTATTCTCATCATATAGCCTATCTCATGCCTCTGTAACTTTGGATCTGCAATCTTTTTGTCCAGAATTTTTCCTCACCTTGAAAAGCAACTACTACTTTCTTTATGGGTCAAAGTGGCTTCTGTCTGCAGTTTTCCCTGATTCCCCTCTGTGCCAAAGCATTAACTATTTACTATGTGCAACAAATTCTATGCATTATTCTATGTTGATCTGCATATGACATTCAAGTTTATCATTTGTGTTTGAATATTAATTTCCTATTAGTCTTTCAGCAACTCGACTGTAAACATAAAAGTGCCAAATCTTCAAAGCCCTGGAAATTAAAAAACAAATCTTTTAGCACATAGTAGGTATTTAATAAATGTATCAACAGGAGAAAAGGATGGGAGGAAAAAAGGGGGATAAGGTGGGGGTGGTGTTTTAAGGAGATACAGATTCTGACAAATACTTTAGACAAATCCTTACCTCCTTTCTTTTCAGCTTTCTGAAGGGTAAAATAATACTTATCTTACAGATTTGTCCTAAGATAAGAGTCAAAAGAAAACCAAAACACACTAGAAGTGGCCGTTTCTTTTGCTTCACTAGATAAAACTTTATCTAACCTCCATTTACTATTCAGTGTATAAGCAAAAAATAGAATGCTTTGTGATGAGACTGGTTAAGGTAATGGACCTGAACTGATCCCAATAATGAGGTTTATGTTCCTGCTGTGTTGACCAGCTTTCATGCATGAAAACCCTATGTGGCACAGGCATCTAATCTTGGAATGCATTTTATTAATGCCTTTAAGTAAGGAAAACATAAAATTCACACTAAAGTATATCGGAGACTTCAGTGGTATTAACATTGAAGTTCTATATAAAATCTTAACATTTCCTTGGGTAAAGTTGAATTTTCTGTTCAAAAAGAAAAAAAAATAGAAGGTATCTTTTGAAATTTGAGCTAAACTATAATTCATGCCAGGTAAAACAAACACTTTCTGGGTTTATAATTGTTACAGATATTTCATCATTTAAAGAACAACTATTTCATTAAAGAAAATAAATAGGAGCATTGTATTTCATTTTAGTACAGTTAATCTAGAGAGTTCACAAATTTTTTTGTGAACAATTTCACACAGTTGTAGCATCTAGTTTATCATATAATTCAAAAATTTCCCAGGGAAATCTTGATAATGGTCTATAAATGGCTCCCAATTTCAGCTAGATAAAAAATCAAAAAATGCACTGATATCTTGCTTTAAAACTATATTCATGACATTTCCGAAGTTATATGCTATATCTCAATTATTTGTCTCACTTTAAAGAAAAGTATCACTTTCACTGTGTCACACTGAGGCAGCTTAGACACATTTTTCTATTGCTAATCTAGAAACAACATTCAGGCCTTTTGAAGGGAAAGAAGAGGATCAATATCAATACATTTCCTTAATCTAAGTAGATTTCTCTGCCCTGAAACATCCTCTTCAATACATTCTACAGAATACACCAAAATCACAGAAGTCCATAGGCAGTCTTAATATTTCTATGAGATATCTGGAAGTCTAAAATACTTTTATGGGCATAATAAAATCAGGAAAAAAGAGCTAGCATAAATTCTGATAAACCATGTACCTTAAAAATACAGTTACAACCAATGACTCCCAAGTAATAAATACGATGAATTGTAAGGGGACTCATCACAGTAGGGGTCAGAGGGAAATAGAGCAGTTTCCCTTCCTGTAACCCATAGGTGTAGTCTGTGATCCCATGAACAGATCTCTCATTGAGAGTGAGGCATCTTCCATCCTGACTCTTTCCCCTTACCTAGAAACAACTGCTGAGACTGGAGTTAACAACCAATATTTTAGGAAACAGATGTCCATGGCAAGGAAGTAATCAATATTTAAGTTCCAATAAGATAATCTATTCAAAATATTTTTTGTGAGAAAAATTCACCTTCAAAAAATTATAGTATTATTCTTAAATATCTTTAAAATGGTATCAGTAGCTCTCAGGATTCTTATTGTAATGGTCAGTAGGCCAATGTTCTTCCAGTTATTAAATAACCCAGTTATTTTTAAATACTTTTTAAAAAAGTTTTTAAAATTTTTAGGACTTTAAAAAATTATCTATATAACTTATTCCAAACATTGCTCTAATAAATTTTAAAGGGAAAAATTCTAATTATTATTAAAACACTGAAGGCATTCTATGCCCTCTCTTAAAAACATTTGTCCTCTTGGGCAATATAACTAAACAAGTGGTTCCATGGGCAAAGAAGTCATGTTTTTGGTGTATATTTTATGCCAGGATATAAAACAGGATATTCTTACTATTTCTACTTTTGTGAGGCCCCAAATATTTAAGAGCTTTAGTTTTACAAAAGTTTCAAAGAATCAGCCATTAAAATTGCATGGGAGGCTTATTTGCATTGGGTACCAGGGAGAATATTTTTAGCTCAGAGCTATTTTAGACATGACTGGGTAAAAGTGAACTCCCTTACTACCCCAAGAGTATACATACATTTCTACAATAAATAATGAAGAATGAAAAAAAAAGGCATAAAGAATAATACTGCATTTGGAATTAGCTCTTTTCTCTGAAATCTTTGAAGGGAGGTTAATGTGTAAAAGGGCATCCTTATTCATGGCAATCTGAATGCTGATAAATAATACATAATGCTAGCGATTATCACCTAATTTCAATATTTATTGAAAACTGCCATTTCAGAGCAATCAAAGCACATCAAGAATTGTGCCATTATCTACATTTGTGTAAATTTTCCAAAAATACTGAGTTTCAGTGATTGTCATTAGAATAATTTATTATTGACTTTCAGGAGACTTGAATACATATGGAAAACAATTCAAATCTTACATCACAAGATTTTTCTATCTATTGTATCCTTCCTAAAGTTGATCCAAATAAGAAATAAGTTATTCAATAAGTTCAATAAAACAAATTTCAGAGAGAGGAATGTTTCTGAAAAAAACATAAAGTTGCATAAATTTGTGTCTGATGCCATCATATTTCCCCATTTACTATTATTTTCTGATCACTCCTACATCAGAGGCAAATATACACTTCCTCCTATAGAGTTTTAAGCCCCTCATATTGGTCTTATAGTGCCTCGCATTGCACTACAGAGACCTTCCTAAGCTGAAAGTAGTGCATTTACTCTCCAAGCAAAATTCAGCCATGTAATCAGTGAAAAAATATTATTGTTGCCAACCCTATGCCAGACATTATGATAGGCACAAGATATACATAAAAAATAATAATTACTGGGATACAGTACTTCCAACAGTCTTTGCCCTAATGTAGTTCAAGGTTTAGTGGAAAAGATGGACATATATTAATGTATATTGTAATAAAAGCAATAATAACAATGTTTAATTGCCAGGAGCTCTTCTGAATCCTTCACATATATTGATCCTTATAACACCACGGAGCAAATGTTATCCATATTCCCATATTATACTGAGATGTAGTGTAAGTAAGTTCAAGGGGGTTACTGCAAAGAAAGAGGACATCTAACTTTATCTTCAGGGTTCAATGACTAAGTAACAAAGACTTCATGAAGGCAAGGAGCCTGAGTTAGACTTCAAATTCACATGATGAGAAAAAATAATCAGACAGGAGCTGTATTTACAGGATGTGAAAAAGTCAAAGAGATATGAGAAGATAGATCAAGTGAGTATACAGCACACTCAGAATGTGAGCTAGAATGGGGATGTGCTGAGGAATGAAGCCAGAGAAGGCTCAGTTTATAAAGGTCTGCACTCTACCAAAGAGTTTTATTCTATCCCAGGATTTTCAGTAAAGGAAAGAATCTTTTAATCTTACCAACTCTCACTTACCAAATGTAAAGTGTTGTCTCTCTCTCTTTTTTTATTGTCTTGTGATCCTTGGCTGACTAATACACAGATAGAAAACCGTTTGATATAAGTGAGTATCACTCAGTTATTATTCTCCAGCAGATATTTGCAATTCATTAAGGCATATTTGAAGACTACAAATCCTTTGAATTTTCTGCTACTGCAATTTTAAGCCAGTTGGCAGAATGATGAGATGCTTTTGGGCATAGAAGCCATTTTCCTACTCCTGCAAATAATTCAGATAGTTGGCTACAAGTAGTGTGGTAGAGTGACAAGTTAGGGGTACTGGATTGAATTCCCAGGTCTGTCACTCACTTGTATGACCTCAGGGAAGGGAAGTCTTTAGTCTCATTAGCCTCCCATTCCCTTAACAATAAAAGGAGAAGGAGAGGAACAAGGAGAGACAAGATCATTTCAAATACCTTTTCAACTTCTTATACTTTATTCCATGATACTAATCTTATCCCATACAAAAGACAAGTTCTGATCAGAGACCTAAATTTCTTTTAGAATTATCTTTTGCAAAATAGAATTAACTCTACAAAAGGCCAAAATGTTGATGAAAGTGCCTGAATTTTTTTTTTTTTTTTAATGACTTTGAGAGAGAGTGTGTGTGTGTGAGAGAGAAAGAGCTTACAGAAGCAGGGGGAAGAGACGAAGAAGCAAACTTCCCACTGAGCAAGGAGCTCACATGGGGTTCAATCCCAGCACCCTGGACCCTGACCTGAGCAAAGGCAGAGGTTTAACTCACTGAGCCACCCAGGTGCCCCTGAGAGTGCCTGAATTTTTTTACAATCTATACACATCCGACAGGTGACATTCCATTAAATACGGAAGCTAAAATGATATAATGGTAATGCTTTTCTTCTTAAAAGGGTCATATAATTCAATCTGTAAACATCATTCTATCTACATATGATTACCTCCATTTCATATTTAAGGAAGCAGCATCCAGTAATTTAAGTAAGACATTCTAGACTTTAGGACGTCCAAACATCACATAGCTGGAGGCTAAACTCTGTCTTCTGATTCCAAGTTCACTGCTCACTTTACCACAACAATTGTTTTATGCTGACAATTAAGACTTAGTGGTATAGACAATTTCATAAATGATAGGGATATTCTATCTCAAATGGTGCTAGAAAGATAATAGGCATAACATCAAATATATTGATTGCTTGAACCACAAAAAGAGAAGCTTGCATTTCCAGCACTGTGTGAAGTGTAAGGTAGGCAATGAGGAACTGCCAATGTGCCCACATTTCTATCGTACCTGTGGTAAAGCAGCAGCACTGGGAAAACCCACCACAGCAATCACAGAAGGAGGCTGACCTCAGGATATTTCTATTTATTTGAGTTTACAATCAGAAATGATCTATTGACTTCAAGAATCTGCATACTCTTCCTGGACATGCTTTTAAGATACACATATCTATGGGGCACCTGGGTGACTCAGTCAGTTAAGCAACTGCCTTCAAGTCAGGTCATGGCTCCTGGGATCCCTGCTCTGAGAAGAGCCTGCTTCTCCCTCTCCCTCTCCCTGTCACTCCCCCTGCTTGTGCTTCCTCTCTCTCTCTCTCTCTGTCAAATAAATTTTTTTTAAAAAATCTAAAAAAAGATACACGTATCTAGAGTAACATTACCAAAGCATGTTCTCTGGGATACTAAAAAAAACACATATTTTGAAAAAATAAAATTTATGTGAAATATTACAAAGGCAATAAAATAAATTTCTTTTAGTCTTATGTATGTATAGTCATTTTAAGTTTTTGAGCAGACTTATAAAGATATAACAAATGGAACATTTCCCTAACTTCTTTGACCAAGAAAATTCCCCCACCAACCACATATATACCCAAAAAGTATGTAAAGCAAATGAAAAAGCTGAAATAACTAAGAATTTGCTTTTTCTTCAGTGAAATTGAAAAACCTTAAAGAATAATGACAGAAAGCTAAGTTTTCTGAAGAAAGTTATGGTGATACCTACAAGGTATGATAAAAATTTATGCTTCTGTTCTCTTTAATTAAACTTCTATAGAAATACAGAGAAAATGAATTTCAATGTCTTTAGCCTTCTGCTAATGTATAGCAATCAGAATTTACATATTTAAATTAAATATGCTTGTTTAGTAAGACTACAGCATACTTTGGAGACAGGCAATGATAGGTGAAAAAATCTACATATACACTGTGGGACATAACTAGTAAATGTAAAACAGACTGTGTCTGTAGTGATTTGTGAACACTGATGTTCTCTTTTTAAATTGAAGTATAATACATGTAATATTAGTTTCAGGTGTACAACAGTGATTTGATGATTCTATACATTGCAAAATTCTCACTATGATAAGTGTAGTTATCATCCATCACCATACAAAATTATTACAATATAATTGACTATATTAATAATAACATACTTTTAATTTTCAAATATAAGTGATCTTGCAAGAAATGTATAACATTGTTGACCTGTTTTATTATATTAAAATTTAGGATATGTATCTTTTTTCCCCCAGATATTAGGGGGTGCGTTTTTAAACAACCACAACCTAAATCCATCACACTGTTAATGTTATTGGGTTTTTTAAACAAAAAAAATTATAGGATTTTATAACTTAAATGGTCAACTTTAAAGATGGGCACTTTAATTACAATATGACATAAAAGAATAATTGTAGAAGACTCTCTTTCATGAATCCTTATGTACCAAATAGTATAGCTTCAAAATACATAAAGCAATAAATATATTAACTGCAGGAAGTACAAAGAGAAAAAGACACAAAATAATGTTAAAAGACTTTACTATTCCTCTTTAAGGCCATGAAAATTAAAGTAGGCAAAATATTAGTAAAGTAGGCAAAATATTAGTAGGGAAAATATAAATAAAATCATGAATGTAATACATAAATGTAAATACATATGCTCCTATATTTTGATTGTATAAAAAGTAGGATACCTTTATCTCAAGTGCTACAGAATATTGAAATAAATCAGACAATAAATTCAACAATGGAAAGGAATACACATGATGTTATAAGACTTTAATAATGAAATTATAAAGTATTGACAAAACTCTTACAGTTGTTTAATTTTTAAACTCTCTACTAAACAACTCTAAGCCAAGTAAAAAACACAAACTGAATTTAGAAAATATCTTTATAATAATTGTTGAGAAAGTATTTTGTATCAAGAATATGGATGACAGAAAAATTGTGCTCTGAAAACAAATACAAAATAGTTTTAAATGTTTATGTTGCTTATAAAGAAAAGTATAATATAAATGAATTAAACATTTAACTTAAAAAAGTGCTAAAAAGGTAAAGTTGACCAGAGATGAAATACCGATTGCTAAATTTTTCTTAAAAAAGGACAAAAAATATCAATAAATACATCCAGAAACTGATTTTTCAAATCAACAAAATTTTCAATAGTTAAGTTGCAAAGTAACTTCATAGTAGGGAAGAGACTAGAGGTTGGGGAGCAGGAAAGGAAAAAAGCACATATGCATCACAAGATGAGAAACTAAAGATAGGTTGCTGCAAGGAAAGATTAAATAAAAAAGATAAATATTTAGGTTCTTTGACACCTCCCTCCACTCCCTCATGTTAGTCACTCTTTATGATCTGAGAAACCATAGAAGATTTAAGAGTAAAGAGCTAACCCTTCCTAATATTAATTATGGGGAACATGGATAGCATGGGTAATTAGATATACCAGTGATTAAAAACAGGTCATTTTAATTTGCCCTTTCTCAATTTTAAATAGATTTTTAGAAGAAGAAGTATTTCCTGGTTTTAACATATGTATTAGTAGAGATACTGCTGACAAACTGAATCACTCCAAATTAAGTTGTCAAAAATATTAATAGGAAAAAATATATAAAAAATCTACTGTGACAAAGTGAAGGTTAATATCCATATCCTCAATGATTATATTGACCACATGCATGTCATAATTTGAGACAACCATGTAAATAAAGATGAATATTGTTAGGTAATGGGTCACTACAAAAATATTAACTTAGTTTTTTATCTTTCTGACTTCCTTTATACTATTAATGGTACTTTATTGAAGTAAACAAATTAAGAATTTATTAAATTTAGCTTTGTCTTTATTGGCTCACATATTCAGTATCCGAGAATGAATTGTCATATCTATGTTAATTTTTTTTGTTGTTGTTGTTAAATCACAACTGTCCCTTTTTAAGAGGGAATGCGAACGTAATTGCAGAACAAATGGTCATTAATTTTCTCAAAACAAAATCACTCAATTTATACTTAAAATAAAAAATTTGGGGCTTCTTGTCAAGCAATGGTGAATAATGTTTTCTATGTCAGTAAACACATTATTATGCAGAGAGATAATATGCTGAGAATTGGTAGTGTTTGTTTAAAAGGGCATATTTCATGTTTATGCCATATTGAGTTTCCTTATAACCCTGATAACTGCATTTGTATCATAAATACCTGCATACATGCATACACTAAAGTGCATTTATTAACTGAAAAAGAACAACACATTTTAAAATAGAAGTATGTGTTGTATAGCAGCTTTATGAAATGACTCACCAATTATCTTTAGGTTGACACATTCTTTGCAAAGATAGTGTGTACATATTCAAGTGAGTTCATTTAAATTCAAATAACATGTATTTCGTAAACACCATGGAGAGTACTAAGATAACTAAGATAAGATTCTTCTAAATAATTTTGATTGAATTGTGTAGGTGGATCATACAAATTCTAAAATGAAAGGTAAAATTAAATTGATTTTAAAATGAAAGAAAATAATTATTAAAGATAAAATTGTGGGACATAAAATGTAGGAGAGGTCATTGACAAGCTAGTGATCAATCATTTGAAGAATGACAAGGCTTGGCCAGTAATTAGGAAAGTATGTTGAAAAATAAAAGCAAAACAGAGTAGGAAATTTCTATCTCTAGGAAAAGCAGAAGTTCTACCAAGTTATAAAGAAAATAATCTTTTAATACCTGAATTAAATAATATTTGCTAGTCAAAAGCACATTAATATCAATTTAGTTGAATATTATATTATTTAACCATATTACTAATCTCTAGAGGTTAAATATTATTTATTCATATTACTAATCAACAATCATTACAGTACACAATGATTAAACAAATAAATAGATGTGTCACAATAATCCATTTTTATTTAGAAAGATGGTAATAAATACAAGAATAATAGCTATGAGAATTAGTATTATTACCTTTGGAGATCATAACTGGACTAAAGAATAGAAATTAATAACTTATTATTAATATTTTATTATTACTTGATTTTATTTTTAAGGTGCATGAATTATCTTATTAGGATGTTTTAAAAATGAAGAAAAATAATGGAAGGAGTAAGCAGGAGAAGGCAATGACTTAGAAGACCAGAAATTTAAGAGAAAAAAAATCCCAGAAAAAAATATTTAATAAGCTGAATGTTAAAAACAAGGGAAAAGGCAAAAAAGAATAGATTTTGAGACTCGATCTAGAATATCCATCATTTAATGAAGGTGAGTTCCACATTTGTTAAATCAGTAATCCAGCACCCCTAGGAACAACTATTTTGAACAAAGCAGGTAAGACTTTTTTCCAGGAAGGAGATTTTCAGGTAATCTATTAGATCTTTTTTTTTTTTTAAATTATAGTCATGGGTGATATTCACACTGAAGTAATTCCAGAAGTTAGAGATTAAAGTATTGAGAGTATTAAATCAAAATAACTAAAAAGATAAAGTCATGAGAGGGAATACCACCAAAAGCTACAATTTCAAGTATTTGGCAAGAAAAGGTTAAAACTGATATCTGGGGCTGGATGAATTAATAATGTCAAGAGTTGGGGAGACTTTTACAATGTGGGATATCTAAGCATGTTTGTAGGCAGAATATGGGAAGCCAGGAAAGAAAGATGTTGTAAATGTCATAATTCCATTGCAGGAGTTAGACTTGTAATGGAGGAAATCACAGACTTGCTTTCTCTTTCCATACCACAATCTTTGAGTATCTGTGGATTTGTTCCTCACATCCTTGGTTGAAGTCTCAGATAGCATAATTTTTCTTACGATACTTGGGCCTTAATTTATAGTCTCAAATCTGAAGGATTTAATATTCCAGTCCAGTTTTATTCATGTAAACTCTACTAATGAAAAAATTCCTATCCCACCACTCATTCCTCCTTGAGGCTAGATTTTGAGGGAAAATGGTATGGGGTCAGCTACTCTTTATCATGCCTCTTTTTATACCCCACTCACAAGCTATTATTTGGGTCCAGGGAGTAAAGTTGGAAGAAAGGAAATATATAAGATTTTGAATAACCAAAGTGTTGTCATCAGACAATGGTTCCTTCTGGCTGAGGCAAATATTCAAAGCTGACTCTACCAGGGGCCACTTGGGTATCTTGGGAACTCACTACTGGTAGTATTCTACTCTCAATTCCCATGCCCATCCTCAGCTTGCATATCTGGCAGGATCCTTAAGACTTTTGTCTCAAGCCTTAGCTGCCAGAGGTCCAGCCCTCTGTGAGAGTCATCTCAGATAATCTCCTTAGGTAGCAACTATTTTACTAAAGATAAATTCAATTAGGTTTCTTCTGTGAAGTCCATATGTGGCACACAGAAAACACAACTAAACTTTTGCCCTCACTTGTGGTGGTGTTGAAGCATTTTACGCTTCATGTCTCCAGCTCAAGTAGTCTCTAATCTCCAGACTTTTAAAGGCATGAACCTGGGATCCCTGGGTGGTTCAGCGGTTTAGCGCCACCTTCAGCCCAGGAGAGGTATTTATTTATTTATTTATTTATTTATTTATTTATTTATTTCTGATTTTTGGGCTAAGGTTCTAAGCTATATCTGTGTTCATTAGGAGTACAGGTGATTGGCTAGGTGACCATAACACTAAGACAGTCTGTTAAGAAAATATTTCATGTTAAGGCATTGATGGAGACTTAACTGGGTAAGTGAATTAACACTCTTTTTTTGTTTTTCCACTTGATTTTGGCCTTAAATTGAAGAGCTGGACACAAGCAAGGAGAGAAGTGATGGTCTACCAGGGACAGAACCAGGCCCCCAGTCAGGAGCCTGTTCTCAAGGGGCCTGATGACAAGCTTCCTGTGCCCACTGATTCTAGAAAGACAGAACATTTTTCTGGACAGCAGTCTCCCTCTGCGACTCTTGGAGTCAGTAGTGTAGATGTAGCTACAGATTCCCCTGTGATGACTAGGGCAAGCTTAGGAGCTTCTGGTGATTTGCATAGTTCCCTGTCTCCCACAGGCAGCTCAACAGCCTGGCCTCAAACTGTTCCCTTGCCTTTGACATATTCTCCCAGTGAAAAGTCTAGAGAATTGGGAAGTCAGAGACAAAATCCCATCCCAGGACAGGGGTCCCTTGAGACACTAACTGGCTTGTCTAGGGGAGACCTAGGGCTATCCTGGAGATCCAGGATCCTGTTCCACATCGGGCTCCCTGCATGGAGCCTGCTTCTCTCTCTGCCTGTGTCTCTGCCTCTGTGTGTGTGTGTGTGTGTATCTCATGAATAAATAAATAAAATCTTTAAAGAAAAAATAGAGGCATGAACCAGGTACAAGTTCCTGCCTATCATCCAACTAGGGAATATATATCAAGTTCTCTGTGTATTCTTCCAAAAGGACCCCTTGGCTGATATTTTCCCTTTGTCCATTCATGTCTTTTCTCCACCCAGTTCCAACCTGCTCTATTTATCCTGGGGTGGTTTGCTCCAACTTTGAGTCCTCTGGATTCTTGTTAGTTCTAGCACCTTAAGGAAAAAGGAATTATTGAGAGAAATAGAAGCTGTGGTATTTGTTCTCCCGACCCTACCCTGCCAGGCTACAGGTTGGCAGTGACTCTGTTCCCCTTCTGAATGCATAGTTCCTCTTGGAGACCCTCTTCTTCAGCTACATAGCTGCAATTTTTCTGGAGTCTGAGAACCACTAATTCTATTTCCTCCCTTCAGGCCAAGGAATAACAATAATTCCTCTTTGTTGTTTGCTCTAGATTATTTCACGTTCCATTTTGGGTTCTTATAAATTTCTCTATAATTCTGTAAATTATTCCCTTAATTAAAATGTCTTTTTAATTAGCACTTTAGGTAGGTTTTCTATTCTTTTTTTATTGGAACCTTGAATGTTATACTTGGATTGAAGTGAGAAGCACCTGATTCCTTCTATGTGCTCAATAGCATTCTGTATTATTCCACACCAATATGACACTACTCTCTTTAGACAAGTCCTCATCCTAGTCTTGCCCAGTTAAAAAAAAATGTGCTCTTATTTAACCTGGAAGTGGATGATGGGCTAATAATGCTGGAAGAACCAGCTTCGTGATTTTTTAAATATTCAGCAGAAGTGAATTAGCACCTCAATAAGAATGTGGCAAAAGAGAAAATAGTGACTTTTCAATATCCTATAATACTTTTTATGGAGTGAGGTCTGGGGCCAGAGGGAAGAATGAAAGTTTCATGCATGTAAATTAGAGGAATATTTCTTCCTCTGAGAAAATAGTGAAGCAAAGGAGTTATGTGGAAAGGAACAGGAAAAAAAAAAGTTTAGGCAAAGAGCAAGACTGCAGAAGGTCTCAGTGTTCCCAGCAAATGAGCATGTAGTTGGAGGACTGGCTTGCTCAGAATGAGAGGAAGCATAATGAAGGATAAGGAGAGTTAAAACTGTTTGGAACATTTTCTGCAAAGCCTACGAGGATGCCTACTAGCGGTGAATGGAGGAATTGCGAAACAACTGTGAGGGCAGTAGAAGTTTCTCATCTTACAGAATAACCACTGCCAAATACCTGCATACACACTTCACAACCCTCTCTTATATAGTGTGTTGAAAAAAATTAAGTGACTTTTATGCAACATGTAATTTTTCCATTTAAAAAAGGAAGATAAATCTCATTTAAGTTCCAAGAATTATTGAAGGGAAGTTTGTTTTATCTTCAAGTAGCTGTAGGGGATTGTTAGGATATATACATATATTTTTTTAAAATTATTTACTTATTTAGGAGAGAGAGACCCAGAGAGCACAAGCAGGGGGAGCTGCAGAGGGAGAGGGAGAAGCAGGCTGCCAGTTGAGCAGGGAGCCTAACATGGGGCTGGGATCATAACCTGAGCAAAAAGCAGACGCTTCATAGACTGAACCAGCCAGGTGCCCCAGTTATGACATATCTTGAAGTAAATTTTCTTCAGTAAGAATCAGGTTCTGTCTTCAAATGTGAGATAAAGTTGTTGCTGAAAAAGGAAACTTTAGCAATTTTACATGGCTAGTGCACAGAAATTATTTGTATTTTAAAAAAAAGAGCTGAACAAATCAGTTGTTTCTGAGTATTGCAAAACTATTCAGGATTACAAATCTTTTCAGCCACTTCCCTTATAACTTTATTATTACTATTCAAATTTAAGTTCTTTAGAAATGGTCATTGGGTCTAGGAAAGTTCTTTAGCGAAGACATTTTACAGTTTTTACATCTGCCATGTCCATTCGTACCATCTTCAGTGTAAGATGTGTGTATAACTATGAAGAATTGGAGTTTTTATCCTACTGGGAAGTCCTCTAACCATAACCTCATGAATGTTTGCAGAAACTGAGAGGTTCTTGCATAATAACATTAGCCAGAAGATCAGCACTTTTGCATTGGCTTTCCAAGCCCCAGTTCACAAAAAGCAATATGAAGAAGGCTTGGGGACATGCTCACAGAATGGGTTGCATTATAGGAACGAAATCCTGAGTTTAGGGAACCCACACCGTTTATAATGGGAAGTAGAAGAATACCTGCCGTTGCTCAGCAGAAGATACTATCATGATCTTCAAGGTTCTAAACAAATTGGGCCTTTGCTGTGGAGGTAGATGCTCTGTTTTCTGGGATTGTTCACCACACAAATGTTCTTGATGAGATAGTTCAAAGGATGCTCAGTACCTCTGCTTGTAGGATATATGGAAATGTGAGGACCACACTAAGAACTGTCTTCCAACAGGGTATACATATACATGACATAAATTTATATTTACGATCCCCAGTATTCAAATATCTGTGTCTGTGTCTAATTCACAGCTTGCATTTATTTACCACAGTGATATGTCCAGAAATTATCAACCTTATGATATCAAGCTTTTATTTCTCTGAGACCCTGTTTCAGTGTGATTTTGACAGTATAATGATGTCTACTAAGAATTAAGATTAATTTGGGTATATAATCTGAGTTATTATTTTGAATACAAATTTAGTAATACAAGAAATTATAAAAAGTTCAACGATATGAATTCTCATATTAAATTCGATTTTTAAATTTTCATTAACTCAGATTATAAATTTTAATTTCCAAAAAGAATACATAACACTATACAATTTGTTTCAGTTGGGATATAAGACTATTCTTGGTCACAGAGAAAGCTACAGAATATCATTGGGAAATAATTTTAGGCTATATAACATCTGAGCAGAAATTGATTAATGATGAGTTTTTTTAGGAAGTAGCTTTAATTATAACTTACATTGTTTTAATGTATAGTGTGAACTCAATATTCTAACTCCACCAATAGGAGATGGTGGATGATATAGATCAAAGACAAAAAATTTAGGCTATCGATGTGGAGTTCAGTGAAAAAAGACAAGTAAATCTGTCCTGCTGCAATGTAATGCAGATTCTGCTGTAACTCCCCTTACTCATGCACAAATGCTAACCAAGACCTTACAGAATGGGGAAGATTTTCCTGGAGGACATAATTCAGATCTTCTAAGCTTTAGGGAGAAAAGCTCTATTTTCCTTAGCCCTCTTTTTCTTAAAGTTATTTTGACTTGCCTTTTTTCATCACTGGAGTAGCTTAAAAAGCACAGATTAAGTGTAGGATAAAACACAGTATCTCAAGCTCTGGTCTAAGGGGCAGGAATAGTCCTTGAAACTGATGGATGGTGTCTCTATGGGAGTCAGGGCTATGTGGTCATACAGGCCAAAGCTTTAATAGTTCAAAGATTAATCTTTCTCTTTTGTGTTCCTACTACGTAGCTCTTTCATGAGTTTATGTCCATCATAGGAATCACATCAAGAATCAAGAGCTCTGGAGTTCCAGATCCCTGCTAAATATCTTTCTTTCTCCTTGCAGGGAAAACACATTCTGCTTCCATCATCACCATACAACTTCATCAATTGAAGTAAATCACTTATCTCAAGTTATGTTTTACAATTATATAATCATATTGGTTTTTTTCCCTATAATTGCCATATTTACTCAGGTTGTATAGTAATAATTTTGACAAAGTTAAAAAAGAAGTTATACAGTACAAATGCACTATACAAACTAGCATTTCCAGACAGTCTCCCCCCAAAAAGTAAGAAATTTCACTGAAAATATCAGGATTGAATGGGGGAAGCTCATTCCTCAGGATCCCAGGAGAGCAGTCAAAGGAAATGGACCCTACTGTCCCAAACTGCATGCTGCTGTGGGGAGTCTCCTGGGTTAATAGCATGAAATTTTAAATGTATAGAGACAAGTAGGCATAGCCCAGAGCAAGCAGGATAAGAGGGAACCCACAACTAGGAGAAAAATATGAGCTGTGGTTATGTGTGATGAAACTTTGAGGAGAGAAAAGATATTGAAGGAGGATTATAAGCATGTTGTGCTGTGTGCTGTGTTATGAATTGCCTCATTTTTGCTTCCTCAAGAGCTCTTTAGTAAAGGTCAATATTCATTTTGAGTCTCTTTCTAGAACTTAATGTTTTTTTGGATAGGATGCTGACTCGCTGCTGGGCTGGACTAGTGGTGGCCCTGCTTAGATGAGTTACTTATATAATTCTAATCACATATGGAAAGAAGATGGAAATAAAGTTCTCTTATAATATTGAACAAGTATCCCACCAAATATAATATTAATGGGTGGTTTATAGCTTAGATTTAATTTGATGACTCCTCATTATGTGATGAGTTACGCATACAGACACCATTCGTACATTAATTTTGTACTTATTTCCCATTCAGCCTTCCACAATATGATTAAATAATAATTCATTATTTGCTCCCCTGTTTGAAAATTTACAGTAAAGTAATTATTAATTAAATTAAACTAAATAAGAGCCCCAACCATAATCAAGATTATTCTGAGATTCCCATTTTGAAAACCTGCTTCTTTGAATCTCAATTAGGCCTTAATTTTCCTCCTTACAACATGAAAAGGAGGGCAGGTAAAACCTATAAACTCAATATTTTCATGCTATAGAGGCAAACATGTAGCCCTTTAAGAAGAATTATCTTGTCAGATTATTTTTCTTCTGACAGATTGGTCCCAGAAAGCAGGTTTCACCTTTAGCAGTTTGAGGGGCAAGAAATACTTCATTTTCCCAGTGAAGATAGCACAGCATTATTTATCATTTCTGCAATAGCATAATTACTCACTCAGCATGGCAGCCATGGTTTATAGAACCATGCTACAGCTTGGGTTTGTTTATTGGTTGCACTTTCCACAGCTTTCCATCATCAAGTTTCATCCCTTAGCCACTGAGCTCCTAGGGTAATCAATGGTCAGGGAAAATCATACAGGTGCAAAGAACCTCTTTCTTATCATTATGTTAAAGGACATCAGTACTTCTAGAATATGCACTGATAGATGTTGTTATGTGCTACAACCCTATTTATTGCAACTTATGAAATAAACTATGGTATTTCTATAGGCGTTAGCGATAAAACCTCCATGAACAGGTCATGATGGCACATATTTATTGGTTTTGAAATACCAAAGAGGATCCCTTTGTGTTTTCAGTCTCAACAAATTATCTTCAGTCAAGAACAGTTACAAAGCAGTTACAAAGTAATTAGAATTATTTCACATGGGACACTATAATTTGGCTTTAGCATATATTTTATAACTGAAATGAATGTGAAAAATATCTGTTTTCCTATCTATCTCTGAGTTTCTATTTGTATATATTCTCGCTCCTGTATCCTGTCCAAAGTGTCCAGGATTCCTGAAATATAGTACAAATGAATTCTAGTCAGTGGCATGTATTCCTCTCCTGGACAGTATATCATTTTTTACTGATATTCTCAAATACAACACTGGTGAGGTAGACCAAAGTACCCAGACTTGAGTTGTTGAATACTTCCTACACTTGAGTCTATTGTAAGCCTTAAGCTCCTCTCAGCCCCAGCCTGACATCCCTCTCACTCACCCAACACTAAAAAAGAAAGTGACAAGGGCCACAGCTAAATCTCCTTCATCACCTAAAAGTCACATAGAAACTACTCAGTAGGTCTTATTATTTGTTCTTAAGAATCAACCCTATTTTTCTTTCAAATTTCAATACTCAGATCCATACTTCTCTTCACCGCAGGCTTAGAGCCATGACATAGGCTTCATCAGAGAACAGTCAGATGTCCAGGACTAGAAATAGGGACAGGGAAGTCAGCAGAATCTTAATCAGATGGGCTGGGTCTTCTAGTGGTAATGTGTCCTCAGCATCATGGTGATTCAAACTGGTTTTCTCTGAAATGACGGACATGGTTTTTGGCCTCCTTCATCACTAAAGATAACTTTGAAAGGAAATTGGACCATTTATCTACCTTGCTTATATATTAAAACCTCCACCAGCTAACTTGAGACTCTTACTGTCCTGGGAGACAGTGGTCTATCCCACAGCTCCTGTCAGTTCTTCTAACCTCCATACTCTTTTCATGGAGTTAGGAGAACTTCTGGAGATCCCTCCTTTTCCCCAGAGGGCTTCAAAGAATTGGGAAGTGGTGGCAATACTTTGCCATCATCTTTTTAGTCATGCTACACAAAATTCCCTTGGATCCTTGTTACATGCCATTCCTGAGAACTTCAGGCTGTCTCCTCATTCACACACAAAATATCTAATTTCCTTAACCTCTGGAAAGACTTCTGCTTCAAAGGAGGCCCCAGTATAGTCTGTTTGACTTACAGCACAACAAGGAGAAAAATAATGAGATGGCAGGATTCTCTTCTGTAGGCACCCAAAAATGTTATCAAATTTCTCTTGGCGCTTCCCTCACGTTGATTTAGAAGTTACTCACATTCATTTATATTAAACCAAGACAACCTATGGCAGAATGGATGCTTCATTCCCATTAAGCCAGCCCACTCTTCTTAAATTGATTGGAGGAGAAGAAAGGTATGTGGATTGGTTTAGAGCATGGGGAAATTTGGTCTCCCCTCTTAGTAAGACATAAGTAGGAGGTCCCAGATCCCAACTAGTGGTAACCAGCATCAGCTCGGTATATAATGTTGGGGGACTTTTTCACCTATTCTTAGCTTTCATTCTGGCCCCTAATTTGTGTGCCTAACTTCTACCTGCTACATATAAAACAAACAAACAAACAAACAAACAAAACAGTGATTTCGCTTATAATGTAACAAATAATCCTAGGAAGCAAAAAAGTCTTCTATGATAATAGATAAAGAGTGTATAGAAACATTTTTGAATACATAATCATGAGGATTACAAAGATAATACAAACAATAACGTGTAGAGTATCTTAAAATAATAGAGCATTGAAGCATCAACAATGATTCTATTCTTTCCCAACATCAAGCTATTTCTGAGCTATTAGACAATTACCACCTGTGACAGATGTTTGAGGAAATGTAGAATTAGAAAATCCACAAGTCATGAGTACAAAAAGAAAAAAATCAATAGGACTGCATTCATGGCAAACATTGACAATATAATGCAGGGGTTAGTGATTTTTCTGTAATTGAATTGATTCTGATTATCCTCAAATACTTAAAGGCAGGTCCTAACACAAGCCTTCAAGAGAAAAAAACAACAAAAGTACAGTATGGGAGCAGTAGTAGCAAGAGATGTGAATATTTTAGTGGCTACCTTGAGGAAACATTTTTTACTTGACATTTGAAGAAAGGGAGACCAGACAGGGCAGGGATGTACTTAAAGTAGACAACAGATTTGTAAGGCTACCATGGAATATGAAAGTGTGAATGGAGGAGTAAAAAATAGTATTACAAGCATAGCTAACATTTAATGAGCAATTACTATGTACAATGCGCTATTCTTGGTCAACTTCAAAATATTAACATTAACGTAGTCAATATGAGAGTGCTTTAAAATAGCAGATGTGGTAATACCAAGGCAGAAATTGAGCAAACAGATTTGGCAATATAATAAGACAGTTAAAGTATATATATTAGCAAGTATTTTTCCCTACTATATTCAAAGTGATCATCTAAGCCTACACTAGAAATACATAGTATCCATGTAAGAATTTTTATTGGTGTATAATTATATTTTACTTCTCAGTTTAACCAAAATGGATTTTTTGGCAAAACCTTTTATTTATTAGTCAAATTTATTAATAACATTTTAAAATTAAGGAAATACTTTCTGATTATAATAAATAAAAACAAGACATGATGAAGTTTCTTGTTATCAAAGCAGAGACAGTAAAACACCACACGATTCTCCTCCTGGGAACAGTTTGAACAGTTCAGCCATGACCCATACGGTTGGCCTCTGGAGTTTCAATTTGTCCTGACCAAACTGCTACAGAGCAATATTATATGTCAATATCCCTTCCCTCTGATGTGGAAAGACAGGCCTTATATATAATCTTTTAGTCCTCTAATTTCTTATTATGACAAAAGTCCAGTTGGCAGGGTAAAGATTGATTCCTTTATTCATCTGGAATATGCTACCTGAAGGTAGCATTCCATATTGCATATTTTTTTTAATTTTTATTTATTTATGAAAGTCACAGAGAGAGAGAGAGAGAGAGAGAGGCAAGGACATAGGCAGAGGGAGAAGCAGGCTCCATGCACCGGGAGCCCGATGTGGGATTCGATCCCGGGTCTCCAGGATCGCGCCCTGGGCCAAAGGCAGGTGCCAAACCGCTGCGCCACCCAGGGATCCCCATATTGCATATTTTTTAATGTGAAAACCACTGGATTTGGAATATAAAACATAAACTATCTTATGTGTTATCTATCTATGAGACTTTCATAAATTCATTTGATCTTTTATATTTTTCTCTTTATGTATAAAATGATACTTTACATTAAAAGATTGTTATATTAAATGAGAACATGTTTGCCAACTGTTATTTAAAAATAAAAGTGAATTATTTATCCAAAGAAAGAAATTGCCTTTTTTTGCTTATTCTGTTACTCTATTTTTCTAAAGATTTTATTTATTTATTTATAAAAGGCACAGAGCATGAGAGAGAGAGGCAGAGACCTAGGCAGAGGGAAAGCAGGCTCCATGCAGGGAGCCAGACATAGGACTCGATTCCAGGTCTCCAGGATCACAACCTGGGCTGAAGGCAGCGCTAAACCGCTGAGCCACCTAGGCTGCCCTATTCTGTTATTCTAAATAATAACAGTAAAAGTCTATTTTTAAAATTAAATTTTTTATATGTTTCTGCAACTAATGCATACAGTGATAGTGCTTCAAATATACTCTATGCATCTCCAGGCTGCCAAGGTTTATTTTTCTTTCCCAACTCAGTCTAAAATTAGATGAAATATAATTTAAAAGGTGACATAATATCAAGGAGAACATCCTAGGGATGTAATAACTGTAAAAACCACACATGCATTTGCTTTGACAACACAAGATCATGAGATTCCTAAGTATTTTAGGCACTTGGAAGATGATATCACAAATACAAAACATCCTTCTCTGTTTATCTGCAATAGCATTCAAAGCTGTTGGTTGACACATCTGAATGTCAAAGAAGAGAGAATAAAAACCTTGCAAAGGAAAAGTATGGTTTGGTTTCCTTAAGATTCTGATACCTGATTAAGTGCAAGTACAGAATCTTCCCTCCAGATAAACTAAGCTAGCATAACATAAGAGTTATTATCTGTTGCTGAGCTTGAGAAAGAGCAAATATTTACATGCAAAAATGAGGGCATAAGAATATTATAAAAACTTTCTTATTGTAATGAAATAAAATCATGCCCTCCTTCTTACTTGTGTAGCCCATTAACAAATTTGTAGGCTAAGTACATAGCACCGGTGGGTGAATGCTAATTCTACAATTGATAACAAAGATCAGATAGATATGAAGAGGTAAATTCTAGAAATGGTATTTAGGTATTTAATTCTTTTAATGACTGAAGCATCCTCAAAATATTTTAATTTTTATTCTATATGTACTTACTCAGGTTTATTTTATTTTTTTAATTTAGCACATGACCAAGAAGTGCAAATCAACTGTGACATTCCAGTGACTTCATTCTCCTTTTGGAGAATATAAATTCATATATATGTATATATATTAGATCTACCCAACTGTTTTACTGATCCATAAATGCAAGCATTAAGTAAAGTGTTTTAGTTACTAAGACTTTATAAATTCTTTTAATATCAGGTAAAGCAGGTAAATCATATTTGTTTTATTTTTCAGATATATACTTTACGTTTTTGCTCTCTGATAAGAGGTTATGAATCATATTTTCTGAGTCAAAGAAAGAAAGATATAAACTTTCATTTTTGTTTAGACCATGATAAATGTATACATTTAGAAAATATTGACCTTTTTTATACTCTCATTTTTATAAATGTTAAATTTTCTGATTGGTTAGTTATTTGTGTGTATCTAAATATATATATATATCTTTTAAAATTTTAATGTGGTAAGAACATATAACATGAAATTGCCACTTAAATTTTAAAAGCACATAATACAGCATTGTTAACTATAGGCACAATGTTGTAATGCAGATTGCTACAGCTTAATCATCTTGTGTAACTGAGATTTTATACTTTTTGATTAGCAAGGGCACATTTCCCTCTCCTACTTCCCTGTACCCCTGCGACTACCATTCTACTTTCTGATTCTATAACTTTGACTATCTTAATACTTCATATAATTGGAATCATGCAGGATTTGTCCTTCTGTGTATGGCTTATTTCACTTAGCATAATATCTTTGAGGTTCATACATCTTACATATTGCTGGATTTTCTTCTTTTTTAAGGCTAAGTAATATTCCATTCAATACATACATCACACTTCATCTACTCATCCATCAATAGATATGTAGGTATGTTTATATCTTCTTGAATATAAGAAGTAATATGTGTCCCAACATATTACTAAATATTTTTATTATAATAGTTTTCAAATGACTTTTACATTTACAAGTTTTCATATTACTTACAAGAAATTTATTGATTGATTTTACTTTTTTCTTAGAGTATTTACCTACTATGTTTTTTGTTTTATTAACCAGTACTTCTGAGGATTGTTAATGACTATAATAGTAGATTGTTCAACTTGTTTCCTTGTTAATAGGAATGCATCAAGTTTTTCTTCATTAAGGGCAATGTGTGTCTGCATATATCCAAGTTTTACATATGTTTGTGTTTGTTTTTGTGTGTACATGGGTTTTGTGTGTGTACATGTGTGTGTATGTGTAGTTATCATGTTAAGAAATACCACTCTCCCTACTTTATTAAACTTATTTTAAGTTCAAGAATAAATATTATTTTCAAATGCATTTGGTATCTTTGAAGATAATGCTATGATTTTCTTTTTTCATTTATTCATAGTGTAAAATATACTGATAATTCTAATATCACTCTAATATTGTTACTATGAATTTCACTTGGTCATTGTATATTATTTTTTACTGTATCCCTCAGTCCAATTTACTAATATCTTATTTTGTGTTTTCAGCATCAGTTTCAGATTTCTTCCTCTGGTTTTACCAGCAGGGCTAGGTTTACTTTATAGACAGAATCCCAAGGTTGCCATTCTCTTCATATGTATTCTGAAAACATTTTCATTATCAGGCAAATTATCTGTTCTTCAAAATCTGGGTAGATTTAACACAATACACTGGTGAGTCCTCACACCTTTTTGTAGAGTAGAGGAAGTGATGAGGGTAAGAAATGATGCCTTTGAATTCTGGGTATTCTGTTTACTCTGTCTGTATTCAATGGTCACCTTTGATCTATAGACTCTGGTGTTTCTTTAGGTCAAAAGCATTTTTTATATTGAATATTCAATTCTTCCTCAATATTTTTTTCTTGAAACACTAATTTATGTACCTAGTATGTATATTTTCATACCCCATGTAAATCACTTTATGATCATTGTAATCTCTTTGCCCACTTCCTTTGGAATCTGAGTTAAATTCCCAAGTTTGCATTTGCCATAACTGAGTATTCTACAGCTTTAATCTTCTCTTCACTGCTTCTAATGCAGTGTTTAATCTCCTTTTGTACTTTACGTTTCCTTACAATGTTGCCTTAACTCACTATCCTGGCCTACTCATTAGTAAGAAAAATATTATTTATTGTATCTTATCTAGTGTTTTTCCATTTTAAAATATTTTAACACGGTAATTTTTTTCTGATTGTTCATATATGTCTCATAAATATTTTGTTCAGAAATAAACCTTTTTTCTCCTACTTTTTTGTTCATTACATTATTAAAAAAATTTTAATTTCTATGCTATAGTCTGTATATGTATATAAACTAATATCTAAATAAGACAACATCTACACATTCTCCAGATTGCCCATAAACAGTGCTTGTAAATTTCTCTTGGTTCCTCCTTTATTTATCTGATCATTGGTAGAATTCTCAACAGATCTTAGGTTGCAGACTCTAAAAGACCCAACCCTTAATCAATTTTGCATTTTTAGAAGTGATGTACACTTCTGTGAAGCTTAGCTCTTTTCTTCTGTCAGGTTTATTTTCCTCATAAAACCTCTCTTCTCGTACTTTCCACCTCTGTTGGACTTCTTAAAATATTAGAACTGGAATATATACAGAAAAAAAAAAAGAATTCATGGTAAATTTGAAAGAACAAAACGACGATGGCCACTTTTTAAGCCAAGTGTTGCCCATTCGAATTGGTTACTAATGGCCAGGAGATTTGGAAATGGATTGTAAAACAGAACAGTTTAATCAAAATGCCATCTACTCTTTTTTTCCCCTCAAAGGCTCTACTGTTCTACTTGAGCATCTAATTTGACATTTTATTAATTAGCCTTTATACAGGAGTCTGGACAATATTAATCAATTTTCCTAATTTATAATACTGTACAAAAATATCTCTGTATTTCAATGAGATCACTAATTTTGTAAGAAATCATGTAATACGAATCTATTAGATATTTATTTTGCATCAGACAGATGTTACAGAAAATAAATTGGCATAATAAATATTCGTCTTGATGATTAAAACATATAACTGTAAACAATCATCACAATAAATAGTCATTACGGCAGTATAGAGGTAAACACAGAGCTACTGATATGTGTAGGACCTAGCTTCCTGGGTTTAGATGTACTTTCCCTATTTTGTTTCCTGCTTTTCCTGACAAGCTGTCAGTGATCACTTCACACTACTGAAAATATAACTGCCTTTAGCAGTTCCCTCCCTACTTCTAATCTCCTACTTTGAAGCAGAAGCAGAAAATTAGTTTGGCTGAGAGTCAGAGCCAGACTGGATGTTGTATTACACGAGGGTCAAAAGTCTCTGAAAATGGACTGGGGACTTTATTGATGAAAGAAAGAATATAAACCTTTATTCTGTTGATCTTCTACTTCCTAACTTTTACACTTGCAACTGTGGTTTTGAATTTTCAAGTTTGGTGGTCAGGTAAATAAGACATTATTATAGAACAAACTTATATATGTGCCCCAGATCTCTGGTGTTCTACACCAATGAAAGCTACTGCATCTTATTCTCCCTTCTTTTTCCAGTTCTTAGCAACATTCCTAGCATAAGGTGGGTATTCAGTGAATGTTAAATTGAACTGAACTGAACTGAAGTACTAATTATATATTCCTTTAATATGCCACACGCATCAGGAAACTTAGTATGTAGAAACTAAACTCATCATCCTTGTCCCCTACTTGTTTGGTCTTTTCCCTTCTTCATTTTCTATTTTGATGAAGAGTCCAACCCTTACCCACTCACATGGACTAGGAGCCTAGCAGCCAACATACATGTATCTTTTCCCCTCACTACCCCTGGTTAATTGATAACCAAGTCTTCTCAATGTTCTCCTCTAAATATCTCTTAAATCCATGACCTCCTCTTTACCCTCATTGTCCTGCCTCAATTAAGACCCTCACAGTTTTGTAATTTAATGTTCTCTAATAGTCTTATCCCTTCCAATTCCTTTTTCAGATCCCTGCCAAAAAAAAAAAAAAAACACGCTTAAAAAAATAGAAATATGAACATTAAATTTAGCTCTCCTTAACAGAGATTAGAATTCAGAGAGGCCAAGGCAGCTAGAAATCACAGGGTAAAAGAATGAACCATATAGAGAGAGAACTTCAGAGATTTGAGAAAGGTTTTTTTTTAATTCTCTCTACCAGAATACTGATCAACACATGTGTGAGGAAATAACCAAAGGCCAGAGGAGCTACTAATAAAGAAAAGGCAGAACAATTTCTAGAACTCATTCAGGGCCATGACTAGTTTATGTTCCTACAAGTTAGAGTAGAAAACCTTGGAGTCAGGTAGAACACCTAAAAGGATAATTTTCCACTTGTGTAGAAAAATTCTACCTAGAGTAAAAGTTGTTCTGTTTCCACCAAGCAAAACCTTAAATTAGCTTCAAAAGAAGTAAAATTTTCTCAAATGACTGTATTTGAGGGGGGAAAAACCCAACTATTTATAAAAATACAGCATAAAACAAGCATCCTATTAAATACACAATGTCTAACATACGATAAAAAACTAACCAGGCATTAAAAAGTTGGAAATTATCCATAATCAAGATAAAAAACAATAAATAGAAACAGACTCAAAAATAATGCAGTTGGTAGAGTTAGCGGATAATGACATTGAAACAGTTATAGTCTATGTTTCAGAAAGTAAATGAACACATGAATGGAAAAACATGGAAGATACACAAAAATCCTAAATCAACTACTCCTAGATAAAAAAAAAAAAGTCTAAGATGAAAAATACATGGAATATAATTAAAAGCAGGTTAGCCATGGCAGAAAAAAATAGTGAATTTAATCACATAGTAATTCAAACAAAACATACAGCACAAACAATTCACAAACAATTCAAAATCACAAACAATTAAAAATGTTAAAGATGAGGAAAAAGACTGTGAAAAAAAATAGAGTATCAGTGAGCTATAGGACTTTCAATGACATTCCCTCAAGGGGTTAATGTTTCCATAAAACAGAAGTCAATACTACCTGTAAGCCATTTAGCCAGTAGTTTCTTAATGACCACCACCACCCACTTTGGTCTGTGTTTAGAGGAAAGCACATGGTGATGACTACTTGTTAACTTAATTGGAAGAGGAAGTGATAGGGAAAATATTCATGGGGAAAAAAAGTCTCTATCTCAGCAATCTCTAGATTTGAGAAATTCTGATTTTCTAGTTTAACATAGTATTCTGTTAGTCTTTTATTAAAAACTAATAAGGATTTTTGCAAAATAATTTTGTAATAATTATAGTATGTGGTCATCTGTTTTCATCACATCAGTTCTGAGTTTAAATAGGTGGACAGGTGGTCAAAAAATTGGACTACATGTTCTATAATATCTTGTGTCATAGCTTACTGGGATATGCTTCGATATGTTCAGTAAAACATTTTAGGTAAAGGGCACAGAAATTATTACAGAGTAACTCCAATCACAGAATAAAGAAATGTATTCAGCATTATCTCCAACATATATTAAAAGTAATCTTGTTATAACTTACCAGCCACTAAATTTAGTGAAGCATATTAAATAGCTTTATATTCCAGTATAATCTTACTTTCATAATGCTATTCATTAAAAAATAGATTCTATTGTAAAGTTTCAAAAAAAAAGGTATCAAATCTTCCTTTGTCTTACTTAAGCTAAGACATGTTTCCCACCTTTTTCTATATTTGCTAAAAATAAAATGAAAAATCAAATGACTATATAAAGTGGTTTTTAAAAGGCTATAACACAGTTCCTGTGAAATCCTGCCTGATTTAAGTCCTATGAGTACCTGGCTCTCTTGAGATGGCAATGTATTGCTCACAGAACAGTGCACTATTCAAGCTTGTCCATGGAGTCTCATTTATCACAGTGACCTGTGGGCATGATGACATAATCTATATACAGTGTTTAGTTTTCTCTGGAGTGGCTGGGCATTTTTAAGCCAGTTACTCAAAGATTATCCCTTCAATCCTACCTTATATATATTCTTTATTCTATTCACTTAAACTGAAAAAAAAATTACCTATTTTTTTTTCACACTTCACCCCTTACCTTTGACAACCACTACTCTCTTCTCTGTATATACAAGGTTAGGTTGTTTTTAAGATTATATTTATTTATTTGAGAGAGAAAAAAAAAAAAAAAAACATGCGCGGGCAGAGGGGGTGGTAGGCAGAGGGAGGGAGAAAGAGCCTTAAGCAGACTCTGTGCTGAGCACATAGCCCATGCAGGGGTCACTTTTCAAGACCCTGAGATCAAGACCTGAGCTGATATCAAGAGTCACTTAACGAATTGAGCCACCCAAGTACCCCTCTGTGAGCTTAGTTTTGTTTTGATATATATGTTTTTAGATTCTATATATGAGAGATCATATAGTATTTTTCTTTCTCTATCTGGCTTATTTCATTTAGCATAATGCCTTGTGATCCATATATGATGTGATAAATCACAAAATTTTATTTTTATGGGTAAATAATAATCTATTACATAAATAAAATGTATATTACATATATACCAAAACTATTCATCAATTGATGGAAACAGATTATTTCCATTTCTTAGATATTGTAAATAATGTCAAAATGAACATGAGGATATGCATGTCTTTCCAATTAGTGTTTTGTTTCCTTCAGATAAATATCCAGAAATATTCAGATAAATTGCTGTAGCACATGGTAATTTTATTTTTAATTGTTTAAGGAACCTCCATACTATTTTCCATAGTGGCTACACCAATTTACATTTCTGTCAACAATATACAAAGTTTTCCTTCTCTCCATGTCCTTAACAACACTTGTTATTTCTAGTCTTTTTGATAGTTGCCATTGTAATAGGGATGAGATAATATCTCATGGTTTTAATTTGCATTTCCTTGAAGATTAATAATGTAGAGCATTTTTTTTGTATCTATAACCTATCTGTATGTCTTCTTTGAAAAAGAAGGGAATACTCTAGCTTCAGAAAAAGCTGGATGTGAAGCAGCTGTTTGTTTGTTCTCAAAGTGTCTCACCCTAGACTGCTAAGTAATAACAAAAGTTACTAAACAGTGGGGGGAAATGGAGGGAACAATAGTAATACACAGTGGATAAAGTAGATACCATCTTGACCTGATGATCCAAATTAGCCTCATTAGTAAGTGGCATATGGAAATCATGTATTTTGGGATGCGTTACCCTGAAAAGGATATCTATCACTCCTGTATTGTTTCAGCTAGAGATGCACAGCTTGAATCTATTTATGAAAACATATTAGTTAAACTCAAATTAGAAAGTCAAATTAAGAAAAGTACTAGCCTGAAGTTTTCAAAAATGTCAGTGTCATGACAAGGGCTGAGAAACTCTTGCAGATTCAAGGAGGAAAAGGAGATATGAAAATTTTAAACAAGGGGATCCCTGAGTGGCTCAGTGGTTTAGTGCTGCCTTCGGCCTGGGGTGTGGTCCTAGAGACCCAGGATCGTGTCCCATCTTGGGCTCCCTGCGTGGAGCCTGCTTCTCCCTCTGCCAGTGTCTCTGCCTCTCTCTCTCTCTCTCTCTTTCTTTCTCTCATGAATAAATAAATAAAATCTTTTTTTTTTTAAAAAGGAAAATTTTAAACACAATTTCTGGCTCCAGACTTGGAATATGCAGTATAGATTTGATGAAAATATTATTTGAATGTGAAATTTCCTAAATATGCATCATTATCAAATGCTTATTTGAAAATATTTAAGTTTGGAAACCACTATTCTACTTAATGGTTAGTTTTGGGTGAAGAAGTTCTTCAGCTGAAAGACTTTGATAATATTATCTATTTTCTTCTATAGTAACTTTTTTGTTATAGTTTTCTGTAGTTCTTTTTTTCTTTTCCTATTTGCAGGTATTCTTTTTGGACAGGGTTCATAGTTTAAGAGCAACGTTTTCTAAGAGTATGGCGAAGTACAATTTCTTTAATGGAAGATGTTGGTAGTTTGGGCAAAGGGCAGTGGCTGGTTTGTCTTGCCTCTCTTTCATTTCTGCATCTTTTTAAATTTTACCCTCTCACTTTTTTTCCCCTTTCACTATAATGGCCCCAGACCAAATAGACAACTGACATTAGTTTTCAGAACCTGACTGTCTTTTATTATTTCTTCTACCAGAATCCTAAAAACATCCAGATTATTAGTCCTTCAAAACATGTTTAAATTATATGCATGTTCTTATTTTCATGGCTGCTAATGACAGAAAAAAAAACAATATTTCTAAAATGAAAGCTAGGAATTATTTAAGTCATATCATGACAAGTATTTTTGCTTTTCCTGTGGTTTTAGTGTACCTAAATAAGGTACAACTGCTGTGAATGATAAGCCCAGGTACATTAAACTTGTAATTTATTGTTGAAAGCAATACAACTAGTGAGGTTTGTTTGAGTGGTCTCCTGATCAACAGTATGGTAGGTGTCTCTCAGCTCTGTTTATTTGCAAATTCAGAGCACTCTTACCTTTTTATGAAAAGTTTTCTCACCTGTGGCTCATGTTTCATTATAGCCTCCTCTTGGCAGCATTTCATAATGCCTCAAGACTGAATTAAACTTACCCTGTTCAGTGTTTCCACAATTCTTCCAATTCGTGGTAGTCCAGTGGTGGATCGACAGGTCTGTACATTAATTACATGGTGAGTTCCTTGAAGGCAAGAGTTTCTCTCGCTTCTTCAATCTCCCAGAGAGTAAAGAGGATACCACCTCTGTCTACTAACTTAATTGGATTGGGTTGTTACAAAGGGAACACATTTAAGTTTTAGCCTATCCCTTGAACTTACAAAGTGTGTCCTGAGTTGAATGTGCACTTGTGTTTGGATAGTTTTGCTGCAGGGACCTAAAATGTTCTCTGTAGAGCAGTGAGAGCAATGTGGGAGAAAGAAAGAAGAAAGAAAAGAAGCAAAGTATATATAAGAAAGTAGAGAGTAGAGTACTTTTCAATACAGAAAACTGAAACTAGAATCCAGACTAGGCAAAGAGGCTGTATTTTTAAGGCAATGATTAACACACATAAGGTATTTGCAATGCTACAAATGGACTACATATAATTTTTTGTGGTTCTCAAAAACTTGAGTCAAATCTGTTATATATACACACACACACACACACACACGCACACACACACATATACATACATGACACATGGACAGCTTCTGTTTTATGAACATTAAGGAAAATTCTGAGTTACATGACTGCATCAAAATAAGTAGAGTAAGAATCAAACACATGGAATACCTACATAGTTTTGAAGCTAAACTAAGTCAGATTCTTAGTAGAAAGAAGAAAGAATGACCACAGAATTATAAACCTACAGATGTTACTAAAATCTTGAGTAGGATTCTCCAATGTGGCTGAAGACTTAAGGCAATCTCATCTAGTGTTTAAGAAGCAACGTGTCCTTGATGATTTCTCAAATTGATCTGCGTCTCTACACATGCACAGCACCCAGCACACAGTAGGCTATATATTTGCACAAGAGGTGAGCCCAAGTTTTTATACCTGTAGATTCTCTGCTAGTTTTAGAAATAAGTATCTAGTGGGATCCACTTTAGCCTTGCAATGGAAACTATCAAAGTTGGAAAACATCTAAGTGCCTAACAATAGAGTAATGGCTAGAGAATTTGCAGTAAATATGCTCTTTTTGTACATGCCCTAATTTCAAAAATTTATATTTATTTCTATAAATTGACATAAAGTTCTCTAGATACAATGCTATGTGAAAAAGACACATTACCCAATAGTACATATACCGTCATCCTATTTTATGAAAAAGCTCTTGAAGCACATATATTAAATTATTAATAACAACTGCCCCTAATGAAAGAATTTGGGCATAAACTAGACCAACACTTTTCATTCAATATCCTCCTATACTATTTAAAGTATTATCATGAGAATTTATATATATGTTATATAAATATAGTAACATTAATACAATATATATTAATATATAATTTAATACACTTACACACCATAAAATAGAACTGTGTTTGAAGCACAGTTAAATGAATGAATACAAAATGCTTTCTGTTGCAATTGAATACTGGACAAATGTAAACATTTTATGTGTGTATATTTATATGTATTGCATATAGTGCTGAGTTCATTAGAAAATAATTGAAAATGGCAACCCACAGATACCCCCAATAAATGGGAAAGAGTTCATGTCTATAAATGGGGAAGAGGTAACAGTTCATGTCAAGTGAGAACTATGTATGGTGAATCTTTGTTGGATATGCATGTGGTCCTTAGACTCAGAAATAGGCCATGACAAATAGATTTTTCATACCTTTATTTAGTTCATTGAAGCATAATTTCTTAAGGTAGAACACAATGAGTTTTGATAGGTGCATAATTATATAAGTACCACCACAATCAAAGTATAGAACAATCTCATCATGCCAGGAATGTTTCTGGTGCCCCTTTGTAGTCAGTACCTTCCTACCACAGTCAGCTTCTGGGAACCGTTAATCTGGTTTCTGTCCTTATAGTTCTGTGTTTTCTAGAACTTCATATAAATGGAATAATATGTTAACTGCTTTAATCTAACTTTTCACTTACCATAATGCTTTTCAGATTCATTCTTGTTTTTACGTGTATTATTAGTGCATTCTTTCCTTTTCTTAAAGTAACATTGCATTGTATGGTATACCACAATGGATTTATTTATTCATCAGTTAGTGGGCATTATAGTTGTTTTCCAATTTAGAGTTATTCTACCTAAAGTTGTATGGAATATATTTTCTTTTTTTTAATTAATTAATTAATTAATTATGATAGTCACACAGAGAGAGAGAGAGAGAGGCAGAGACATAGGCAGAGGGAGAAGCAGGCTCCATGCACCGGGAGCCCGACGTGGGATTCGATCCCAGGTCTCCAGGATCGCGCCCTGGGCCAAAGGCAGGCGCCAAACCGCTGCGCCACCCAGGGATCCCTGGAATACATTTTCATTTCTCTTAGTGACTATTTAGGGAAGGGATTGCTAGCTAAGTCATATAGTTAATACATATGTAAATTTTTAAGATAAACTGCCAACCTGTTTTTCAAAGTGGCTATAGTAATTGTTCTTCTCATCAGAAATCTATCAGAATTTATCTATTTTGCATCTTTTCCATAAACGTTGATTTTGTTACCATCGTTGCTATATCTTTGTTTTATGTTCTAATAGACATGTAGCCATATATAGTTGTGGCTTCAATTTGCATTCCTTTAATTATCAATTATGTTAATCAGCTTCTTATTTTTTACTAAAGTATCTGTTTGAATCTTTTACCTATTTTTATTACTGAATTGTTTTTTTAATATTGATTTGTAAGAAAACTATATATATTCTATACAAGCCCCTCTATAGGTATATGATTTGCAGATATTTTTTCCTGTGGGGATTGTGTTTAATTTTCTTAATGGTAATTTCTGAAGAGCAAGAGTTCTTGATTTTTATTGAGTCCAATTTTTCTATTTTTTTTTGTTTTAATTATTTGTCTTTTTTGTTTGTTTGTTTGTTTGCTTTGGCAAAGATACCTTTGCCTAAATAGGTCCATAAAGATTTTCTCATATTTTTTTTTTCTTTAACTTCAAGCATTTTATGTGTTCTGTTTTAGCCTGTGATCTATTTCAATTTGGTATTTGTGTAAGTAGAGAGGTAAGGATCAAAGCTCATCTTTTGTGTGTGTGTGTGTGTGTGTGTGTATGGATGACCAATTATTACAGCATCATGTATTGAGAAGACTCTTTTTTTCACCACTGAAAATCAATTACAATAGAATTAATTGACTATATGTGTATGGATCTATGTTTGGACATTCCATCTGTTTTATTGACTTGTGTCTCTCTTTCTATCCATATCACCATCTCTTGATTACTATAGTATTATAATATAGATTATATTGTAAGCTTGGTATTCTTTACATCAAGTACTGTAATAAGGGCTTTATTTTTGTTCTTTTAAAAATTGGTTTGATTATTCTCTGACCTTTGAATATGAAATGTAGAATCATCTTGTCAATTTTTAAAAAAGAAAAAAAAGACAGATAAGATTTTAGTTCAGATTGTGTCGAATCTATAGATTAATTTAGGAGGATTTGGCATCTTAACAATTTTTAGTCTTTTAATACATAAACTTAGCGTACCTCTCCATTGCTTTGGTCTGTTATTTTTTTCTATCAATCATTTTTAATTTCTACCATATAAATTTTGCATATGTTATTAAATCTATTTTCATTAATTTTACAACTTTGATATATCCTAAAAGGTTTTGTGTTTGTAATTTCAATTTCCAAATATTTTTTGCTCATATATACAAATGTCATTTATTTTTGTGTATGGACCAGGCATTCTGAGACTTGGAAAATTCATGTGTTAATTATTTTAACTTTTCTAGAGATTCTTTGGGTTTTCTGAATAGGTAATCATAGTATCTGTGGAAAAAAAAAAACTCTTTGTTTCTTCTTTTCCAATCTGCATGCCTTATATTTTTTTTCTTCCTTTGTATTTACTCAGTTCTCTAGTATAATGTTGAATGGAGACTGTGACATCTGACATCCTTACCTTGTGCTAGACCTTAGGAAGAAGGCCTTCAGTCTTTCAAAATTTGGAAATTTGGTATGATATTTGCTGTAAGCTTTAAGTTCCATGTCCTTCTAGTTTGCTAAGAATCTCCTTAATAAATTAATGTTCAATTTTTTAAAATTCTTTTTCTGCACCCATTGTAATAATCACTCTCACAGAGCCATGAGATGAGATTTTTCTATGTGGTTGAAGCAAGAAGCTGAATCTCAGCTGTCTACAAAGACCCTGAATTAAATGCAGCACTTTTTGTTGAGAGAAACTACAAAACTTGGGGCAGCCCTGGTGGCTCACTGGTTTAGCCTTCAGCCCAGGGCCTGATCCTGGAGACCCAGGATTGAGTCCCACATTGGGCTCCCTACATGGAGCCTGTTTCTCCCTCTGCCTGTGTCTCTGCCTCTCTCTCTCTCTCTCTCTGTCTCTCATGAATAAATAAATAAAATCTTAAAAAAAAAAAAAAAAACCTACAAAACTCCTCCAACGTAGCCAGGTATAGGACAAGGAATCTCAATTCCAACTCTGTCCCTGGGTGCCAAGAAAATCTCATGAGATAGCGGAACATGAAGACAACCTCAAGCAAGTTGGAGACTTTAATTTGAAATATACTTATAATAATAGCATTCTCAAATTCAGAAACTAGAATAAAAATGGTTTCTGAAGCCATTATAGGGACAAAAACTGAATATTCTGGAAAGACACTTCCATCATATAGGTTACATGTTACCTTTAATTGAGAATAATGAAAGCTAACTCTTAAACTCTTCTTATTTCTTTTAAATTTAATTAGAATATATGATAGAGTATATTTATTCATTCCTTCAACAAATATTTACTGAATGTGTCTGTAAGAGAATGGGCATTTTTCAGGCTCTAATGTGATTCAAAGGAAATATGAAGATTCACATTCATCCTACAGATTATTATTATTGACATATACATATATCAGTACCATATATGTATAGTCTTATTGAGGTATATATTGATTATATCTCCTCTCTGAACTTTATCTTATTAGAAATGATTGTACAAAATTGCTGCTGGTGAGAGAGGTCAAAATGTTACTTTACCTTCTTTGTATTAATAAATAGCATTGTGTTCAGTTTTCTTATTGGATCTTTTGGAGTTATTTTAAAATACAAGCTTCAGTATATAGCACCATCTAATATTTTTATAAAAATATGTGAAAGTCAATTATTGATGGATAATATTAGGAATATCAAATGTTTCTATGGAATGGCCAAAGTGAATTTTCTCCCTAGGGTAGATTTAATTGATTCACCACTATTCTTCTCTTCAAAATATTCTTTCCCTAAGTACTTAGAGTTATTTTAATGTTTTTTCCGGATATTTATTTCCTCAACCCTTTAATTTCTAAGAAAGCTCATTTGACTTGAGCTAAATGAATAAGTATGTCTAGATTTGGTAGTGCTTTTATTTCCAGATTTGCTGCACACACCAGGAAGTTATATTGAGTTCTTAATATATAGAATATAATAAAACTCTGGGTTGTTGTTTTCTAAGTAGTTTATATTGACTAAAATATTAATTAGAGCTACTGTAAAAATTAATCCCTGTTGGTACTGTGTGTTGTTGGATGAAGGATAATCAAAGCTGGGTTATATGTTACTTTTTGATGTCTCAGTTGATACAGTAGCTCTAAGTTACTTGTTTAGTATAACTTTAGAGTCCTACTCATGGACTACTCAGCCTTCTCATAGAGGATGGTTTTCATGAGTTAAGAGGAATCAAGTATGCATACTTATCAGCTAGAACTTTCAATATGCAATGGGCTTCCTTATGACTTCATGTGTTACAGTGGTCTTTATAGCTGGAGCTTTTGGCAAATACCGGTAATGTATTGCAGTACTATCCAGAGAAAGCGTTATGTTTCTTCTCTGATCTTAAGCAGACCATGGCATATTTCTAAATTAATAAGTAAACTGAGGACCACAGCATTTATTTCTGTAACTTTGTTGCTGACATTAGTATGCATGTAAATATTTAATCTATTCTTCTCTCAGTTGTTTTTTAACTGCTGTAGAGTTTTAGAATGGTATATATAGACTCCCCTTATTCAATCTCTTCAATAATTTGATTCTGACCAATAATAAATATATCCATCATAGTAAGTGGTGCTCTTATTATTCATACTGATATATATTTATTCAACACAAAATCCTATTTGCATATCCCCACTGAAGTCCTTGGTAATTTCCAACTGTTTATTAAGTTGTATTTTAAACTGACATCAAGCTTCAAATCATACTGAGTAAATTGTTGATGATATGACAATCATATTTTATTTTAAAGCCATGAATAGTATTATTTACTATTCTGCGAAATGAACTCAGTTCCAGTGCAATTACAGGGAATTAAGTAAATGTTTTTGAAGTAAACTCTGTAGTGGGAAAAAAAAAATCAAACTTTGATGTCAGTCAGGAGATTCAGATTATCCTCCTGGCCAAGCCACTTGTTATTCTGTAAATTTGGAAAATTCGCTTGGCTTTACATTGTCTGTCTCTTTGTCAATAAAATAAGTTAATAACTTATTCTTATTGCCCATTTTCTTTGAACTCTGAAACTCTATGACATTAATTTGCAATTATTGTTTTACACTTATGGCAGTACATTGAACACATGAAAAAAATGCTAGGTATATGCCATTTGCCCAATTTGATGCTTCAAAAACTTCACAATTGATGGGTCAGTCTTATTTAGAAAAATGTGCAGAGCTATAAGGGTGAAAACTCAGTGTCAATTTGAGTTTTTTGTTGCTGTTTCTCATAATTACCTCATCTGTAAGATTTTATTTTTAATGTAATTTGTTCTAAATAATCTCATTTAAATTTAATCTTTCCATTTTTTATTGAGTGTAGAGTTTCTCTAATTCTTCAGTATTCTAATTGTTTATATTTTAGGTAGGCATGCTGATCATTCAGGATTTGGGAACTTTTCCTTTTGAAGTCAATGCTATAGGCATTTAGAATTAACCATTTGAAAGCAAAGGGATTGGTTTTCCATTTGACATAACTATAGTTTTTTAAGAAATTTATGTCACTGTCCATAGGATTCTGCTCTCAAAAATGTCTCTTTTTCAGTGATTTCTAGAGTATATCCCAGCAAATGGAAAATATAATCTAATAAAAAGATACTTCCAAGTGTCTTAGACAAAATATTTATTTTACTATGAATTTAATATTTTAATAATTATGTTATGATTATCTAGTACTAAAACATTAATTATGAATCAGCATTAGGTTCTAAAATAGAAGTATGGGAAATAGAAAGTGACCATATGTTCCTGAAAAACCAAATAGTAGGAGAATTCATCAATGAGGAATTTAGGATCTTCTGGGAAAAATAACTCAAAGAACTGAGATTTGAGTGAATTTATTAAAGCCCTTATAAGTTTTCATATTAACAGATTAAAAAGAAAAGACCACACATATATTGCATGCAAAAAAGTGAATATTGCACATGATTTTACATTTACAGTCCCTTGGTTTCCAGAAAGTTTTCAAGATTACCTCCCACAATGTTTTTTTTTTTTTTTAAGATTTTATTTATTTATAAGAGAGAGAGAGAGACAGAGGCAGAGGGAATAGCAAGCTCCATGCAGGGAGCCTGATGTGGGACTCGATCCTGGGACTCCAGGGTCATGCCCTGGGCTGAAGACAGGCGCTAAACCACTGAGCCACCCAGGGATGCCCCCTCCCACAATGTTTTGAAATTATGTTTGCTTTACTGAAGATTATATGCATTTTAAGAATTATTTTTCATATGTGTAATTTTTCTTTCAATATTCAGTGCATTTCTAATTTTATGATTTGTTTGTGAATGACTCCTCCAACTTCACTATGGTCCTAGCCAATTAGAGTAATTAAAATTTCTTCAACAGTATCCACTATCTGGGGATTACTTTATCTTAATTTTCTTTATTTTTCTGTTTCATTGTAAAGTTGATACTATCACCTTATTGTGAGTTTTATTTCTATTTCTTTTAAACTCCAGTTCCTTTGTTACTTTTTGGGAGTTTTTTTGCTAATATCTCCCTATATAAGTAAATTAATATCTGTTTGTATTAAAAGTTTTAGATTGAGAAAAAGGGCCTAAAGGAATACATGTCTAGTTATCTGAAATTAATATCTATAAACAATATCCATCATCTGGATTGGTAGCAGATTGAGGATTATATCACTTAAAAAGATGACTGACTTGACAAAACACATCTACAAAAACCCCACATTATACATAATTGTCAGAAACTAGATACTTTCTTGCTCAGATGGAGAACAAAATAAGAATGCCCTCTCTCACAATTCCTATTTAACATTGTACTGGAAGACCTAGCTAGTGTAATCAGACAAGGGAAAGAAAAAGAATGTATTCAGGATGGAAAGGAAGAAATTTTTATTTGTAGATGGCATGGATGCCTATGGAGAAAACTCAAAAAATTATGAGAAAAACAAAACAAAGTAATAAACAAAACTCCTGGAACTAATAAATAAGTGTGAAATGTTACAGAACATAGTTAATATATAAAAGCCTATTTTTTCCTATATACCATCAATAAACATTTTGAACTTAATTTTTTACAAAATGAAATAGCGTCAAAAACATGTCCATTAGTAACAACAATAAAGAAGGGAAAACTTAAGTCTAAGACTAACAAAATGCACCAGGATTTCTATGCAAAAAACACTGATGAAAGAAATTGGAGAAGATATAAACCCTATGTTCATGGTTTGGAGGACTCTGTCATTTAGATGTCAATTCTTTACCACTTGATCCATAGATTCAAAATAGTACATATGAAAATTGCAGTAAGTTATTTATATCTATCAATAATTGACTCTAAAGTTTATGTGAAAAGACAAGATACCTAGAGTAGTCAATACAATAATGAAAAAGAACAAAAATGGAAGATTAACTTATTGCAAGATTTAGTTTAAAGCTATAAGAATACATGGCCTTGATCAACAAATAGATGCATGGATCAATGGAAGGGAATAGAGAGCCTAGAAATATAGATGAATGGATCAGTGGAAGGGAATAGAGAGCCTAGAAATAGAACTACAGTAATTTAGTCCTCTGTCTCTTCCACAGGTGCAAAATAAATTCAAGAGAAAAAGAATAGTCTTTCCAACAAAAAGTGTTGAAATCATTAGATTTCATTTCACAATAATCAACTCAAAATAGATCATACACCTAGATTATAAAATGCAAACTATAAAATACCTAGAAGAAAATATAGGCAAAAAATCTAGGTGAATGTGGATTGGCAATGAACTTTTAGATGTAACACCAAAAGTATAATCCATGGAATAAAAACTGATAATGTAGACTATTAAAATCAAAGAGATCTCATCTGCCAAAGACACAGTTAAGATATATAAAATACAAACCACAGACTGGACATAATATTTGCAAAGCACATGTCTGATAAAAGACTCATATTCAAACTATGGAAAAATCTTAAAACTCAACACTAAGAAAACAACCCATTACAATTAAAAAATGAACAAAATATCTGAATAGATAACTTATCCAAGAAAATATACAGATGACAAGCACATGAAATTATGCTCAAATCATTTACATTAAGGAATCATAAAACAACAGTGAAATATACAATTATTAGAATGACTAATATCCAAAAAACAATACCAGTTGCTAGTGAGGCTGTGTAATAACAAAGTCTCATTTATTGCTGGTGGGAATGTGAAGTAACAGTCACTTTGGAGGACAGTTTGGCAGTTTCTTATGAAATTAAGCATACTTTCATCTGGCCCTGCAATCATACTCATGGGTATTTACCAACTGATTTGAAAATTCATCTCCACAGAAAAATCTGCAGATGAATGTTTGTTTATGGCAGCTGTATTCAGAGTTGCCAACAATTGGAATCAGCCAGGATACCCTTTATTAGGATAAGCAAATTGGTATTTCCATATAACAGAATACTGTTTAGCATTAAAAAGGAATGAGGTATCAAGGCATGTAAAGACATGAGTGACTCTAAAGTACATGTTGATAAGTAAAAGAAATCAGACTGAAAAGACTATGAACCACATTATTCTATGTATATGATATTCTGCAAAAGACAAAATCATGCAGTAGGTAAACAGATCAACAATTCCCAGGGGATCACAGTGTGTGTAGGGAGGCATTGAATAGGTGGAACACAAGGCATTGTTAGGGCAGAGAAACTCTCCTCTAGGACATTATAATTATGGATACAGAACACTATGCATTTGTCAAAACCTATTGAGCTTTGAAACATAAGAAAATTAACGCAGTATAGGAAAACTTAAAAAAATTATTTAGAGATCAATGAAATACAAGGATGGAATGCAGAACGTTACAAAACTATCATGTTACAGCCTCATTAAAGGGAGTGTGAGAGAAAAGTGCTGACCTAAGTAACTTGAAATGAGCACATACTGTGGACAAAGGGCAAAAAGAATCATCCACAGGCAGTGTAGACTGGTTGATCAAATATTCTTCCATGGAAATAGAAGTTATCAGTTCTGAAACCACTGTATGTGTATACTCGAATAATTTTTAAAAATGAATAACATAAGAGCCACATTATGTGTATGAGCAGGAGCTGAAATAAGCAAGGGGCAGAAGCTAGAATGAGCCATATAGCAATGGGTTAGAATTGGAACATCAGTATGAACTCAAGTTTAGCTTAATAAAGATGGTTACACATACAGATATTTTAGACATGTATGTATGCACAGGTTAGTATACACACATATTTCTTTGATTTGCCCACTGAGAGGCCCAGGGGCAATCACATACCAGCCTCCATGAGCGCACTAGTGTCTATCTCTTGATTTTTAATATTATTCTCCAATAAAAGGAACAAGGATTCCATGGAGAAATGCTTGATTCTAGGAATGCAGTGGAAAACATGCAAATGAGTTTATACAATCTTGTGCCAGGAAGTAAAGAGATGCTAAATACACACAGACACACATACACACACAGTGATATGTCAAAGGGACGAGCTAACTGAGTTTTCAACAGCTGAAGCTGTAGCAGCCTCAAAAACAGAATATAGTAGTACTAGATTACAATCCAAAGTATAAAGTAAATATGAATTCATACTGATTTTTTAAATAATTCTATAAATAGAATAGATAAATATGCTGTGCAGAAGAAGTCCAAGTAATCTATGTAGATACTCTGGCTTCCATGAGATTGAGCATGTATAATTCCCTATTCTTTAAGTAAAAGCTATGTATAGTGAATGCTTTCCAAAGATTATGAAAATTTGGGGCAAAAAGAGTACTTCACCCTGGTGATCAAGGTGATTAATAACAATAATGATAAGTAATAACACGTACCCTTGCTATGATACAAGAATGGCATTTTCTTCTGTAGTTGTCTTCCCAAAACCATGAGTAAGCATCATGCAAAATCCTAATTGAGGAGCATCCTACCGAATACCTAACCAGCACATGTCAGAACTGCCAAGGTCATTAAAAACATAAAAATCCACAAAAGTCTCACAGCCAAGAGCACCCTAAGGAGATATGACAACTAAATGTAATATATTTGTGATGAGATCCTGGACAAAAAAAGAAGCATAAAGGAAAATCTAATAGGATATAAATAAATATGAGCTTTAGTTAGTAATAGTATTTTGATTTATTCATTAATTGTGACATGTACACCTTACCAACGAAAGATGTTACAAATGGAAGAAGCAGGGTATGGTATATGTGGAAATCTCTGTTCTATCTTCACAATTGTTTTGTAAATCTGAAACTATTCTAAAAGTAAATGTTAATAAAAATAAATATTAAGGGGCACCTGGGTGTCTTAATTGATTAAGCATCTGCCTTTGGCTCAAGTCATGATCCCAGGGACCTGGGATCAAGCCCTTGGGCTCCTTGCTCAGCTGGGAGCCTGCTTCTCCCTTTCCTTCTTGGTCCTCCCCTGCTGTGCTCTCTGGCTCTTTCTCTCCGTCAAATAAGTAAATAATTAAAAATAAATTTTAAGTGTGGCTGATATTTAAAATAGTATCATTATACAGCTGATGTCATAATTGAAATATTAAGAATAATATAACAGATTCATGTTTGCTGACATGGAAAATGTAAAAATATATTATGAGGAAAAAGTAATTGACAAAAACATTGTGACTCATTTTATGCAAAAATGTAAACACACATATACATGGCACAAATATTTGGAAGATTAGCCCCATTGAAATGTTGTGACTTTAGCAAAAGCCCTGGCATTTAGGATTGTTGCAAACGGGTACATGTTGGCATTGATTTTTTTTGTCTGCTCATGCTTCCCTTATTTGAATATTTTATAATAAGAATGTATTTTTAGATATTTGTAAATTACTTATGACTTAAACCCCTTGTATATACTTTAACATCTGTCTGCTACCAAGCCTACCTTGATCAATTATTCCTTTTTACTCCATAACATAAAGGTTTTTTCCCAATATGTCCTCTGCTGAGCATATAAACAAGAATAAGTTTTTCCCAGGTTAAAAAGAAAACTAGGAAAACAAAACAAGAAGTGTACCTTTTGTCTATTAGTTACTCCATATCTCTTTTCTTTTGCTGCCAAAATTCCTGAAAGTGTTTTCCACCCGTAGTTTCTACTGTCCTCTGTGTTTTTCTCACTGTCAGCTCACTGCCTGATGTTACTTCTACTAATTCTAATGATATGACAGCCTTCCTGATGGAAGGGCTATGGCAAGGAGGCAGCAGCCCTGGGCTCTGCAGTTGGGACCTTACAAATCCTACTTTACTTTCATAAACTTGCTTTCCACAGCTTTAAAAGGAGGGTTAAGACTATATATTGATATGTCTTATAAATAATACATTTCAATAAATATTGATCAGGAGATCTAGAAATAATACCCAGAATCTGAGCATTCTTTTCTTCACTATTATCGCTCTCACGCAAGCCACCCTCATCTTTCTTCTGGATTATTGCAGTTGACTACTACTAGCTCACTGGACCAACTAACCTCCCTAACAGGCATCACTGCCTCTGCCCTAACAACCCTTCAAATATCTCTTGATGCAAAATCCAGGGAGGAGCCATTAGGACCTAAATAAGAGTATGTCTCTTTTTTCATAACTTTGCAGAGGTTCTTTTGTGCAAGAATGGGAGTTTAATGTAGTGTGAGTGTGTGTCTGTGTGTCATCAGCAGTGGGATGAAGAAGTATGTCAAATAAAAGAGAGGTGTCTGGGTAGCTCAGTTGATTAAAGCCAATTCAGGTCATGATTTCAGGATCCTGCTCTCAGGATCTTGAGATGGAGCCCTGCATTGGGCTCTGCACTGGGTGTGGAGTTGCTTAATATTTTCTCTCTCTCTCTCTCTCTCTCTCTCTGTCCTGCCTCTCCCTTCCCCAACCCTAGCTCACACTCTAGAAGCCAATAAAGGGTGTGTTATTAAGCAGATTATTGCTGTGGGCAACTGGGGCTGATCCCACTGGTGAATGCTGAGAGACAGTGTGAACAATGCCTCAAAGTACTTCCAACCAGGATTTAAGGAGCTGAGGATTTTGGCAGCAATATCCTATCAATTTTTAGTTCAGGATTGCTGGAAAAGGTGAAAGGAACACATTACCTTCCATCATGCCTCACCTGCTCTGCTCTTGAGCCTAGTAGATTAGCAGCTAAGGAAAGCACTCAGGTAAATGCATAGAAAGGAAACATACACAGGAGCAGTGTAGGTGGTGAGGGACAAAAAGATATGTATAGGTAGCTGATAGCATCTGCTAAAATTCTTTTCTCAATTATTTTCTGAATTTTATTTCCTTCCTAGTTCCATTGATTATTCAGAACCCTTCTGGAAATAGATGGCACGCTCAAAGCAGGAAATTGAAAAGCGTTTAACAAAAAGACTATTTACAAGTATATGGACAATTTTTTAAAATCCACAAGTTATAATAAAAATGCTAGTGGACTAATTTCATTTCCATTGTCTGAAGGAGCCAGGGCAGGACCAGATACTTGAAACCCAAGATCTATAGCTTACTGCATAAGTAGAGAAAAACAAGTCACTGCCAAGCCCCACCCTAGTGGGGAAGGACCCTAAAAATATTACCTAGATGTTCTCTCCTTCCCTCTCTGATCTTCTGCTTTTGCTTGTCAAACCAACAATAAGCCAGCAAACAATTGGGTCAAGCAGTGCCTGAGGTCAGTGGCCAGAGCACAAAGCACAGTGGGGATAATGGGAAGTAGATGCCCAGGAGTTGTTGGAGACTATCCAGTGTACCTGAATACAATGGAAGCTCCATGAATTTTTTCCAGTTTTATCGAGAAATGATTGACATATAATGTCATGTACATTTAAGGCATACATCATGTTAATTTTTATAAGAATATATTGCAAGATGATTACCATCATACCATTAGCAAGCACCTCCATCACATCCCATAATTATTATTTCTTTTTCCTTAACTTTTCAGATGATTATGGAAACTCCACAAGAAGCAGGTCAATAATAAACAAACACAATGACATAGGATGGAAGTTCAATTATTTATTTTGAGATAGATTAAAACTAAAAACATATAATAAATGTATTTAAATGCAAAGGAAAACCCATTTATTTAATGAAAATATTAAAGAGGTAGGAGAAGCATAGTTCCAGAAATAAAACTATGCCTTCTTAGTGCTCTTACCCCAAGCCTCCATTCTGAAATCTCTTCATTCTATGTGTATGCTCTAACCCTGGATCTGGGGCTAAGTTTTACCTCATGTCCAGATCCCAGTGCATGAGAATATGACACAAAGCATATAATAAAGGGGGAAATACCAACAGCTAGAAGTGAATTAGAGAAGCAGCTAGGAGTAGCGAGTGGAATGAAACTCATCATTTTCTATAGGTTTTCTTTTTCTGAAATTCAAAAAAGTTGAGAGGAAAGCATGGATGAACACTGTGAAGCAACGGGCTATTTCAAAGGCCATCCTTTTTGGAAGTATCAGCATTAGTTACCTCAAAATAATCACACATTCTGTTCTATGAATACTTTAAATTCTCTAAGATAAATCTGTGGAAAACATAAAATGGATTCTTCACTCTGATTTTTTATCTCGAATGTGACATTCTTTCAACTCTTCAAACTGTTACTAGAATCTAAATGCACAACCTGTTTGCTAGAAAACTAATAAAATCTGGATCGTCTGAATTGTTTTCCCTATCTTTCTGTTTTTTGCAAAGTTGTATGAATTATATTTCTATAATTGAACATGCTCATTAATAGAATATTTTTCTTTAAAAGAACTGCAAAACATGGGATCCCTGGGTGGCACAGCGGTTTGGTGCCTGCCTTTGGCCCAGGGCACGATCCTGGAGACCCAGGATCGAATCCCACGTCGGGCTCCCGGTGCATGGAGCCTGCTTCTCTCTCTGCCTGTGTCTCAGCCTCTCTCCTTTCTCTGTGTGACCATCATAAATAAATAAAAATTATAAAAAAAAAAAAGAACTGCAAAACAACGTGCTCTTATGTGTAATATCAAAAACTTTGCTCTTAGGTTTAGCTCTTTTCATTTCTCCAACCTGACGTGTTTATCTTGCATGCATCCTTCATGACTGTCACGATCTTTCTTGTCTGTGTAGACATTAGTCACTAGATAGGGACCTTCTTGGGGGAAAATAATTATTCATAAGTATATCAGTTAGCTTCTAGCATCCCACAATAGGTAAGCATTCTATATGTTGTGTGAAATTGACTGTGTCTCATAAACCATACAATTATTCACTCATTTGGCAATATTTAAAGTTTATTAAAACTACTAAGTGCAGGATATAATACAATGAAAGAGGTACAATCTTATATAAAGTGTTTGGGAGTATATATGTTTGGAATTTAGAGTTTTTAATTTTGGGGGAGTTGATTTTAAAATGATAATGTCGGGGATCCCTGGGTGGCTCAGTGGTTTAGCACCTACCTTTGGCCCAGGGTGTGGTCCTGGAGTCCTGGGATCAAGTCCCGCATCGGGCTCCCTGTATGGAGCCTGCTTCTTCCTCTGCCTGTGTCTCTTCCTCTCTCTCTCTCTCTCTCTCTGTGTGTGTGTCTCATGAGTAAATAAATAAAATCTTTAAAAAATAATAAAATAAAATGATAATGTCATGCCCATGATATTTTCAAGTCACATTTTAAGCTCTAGATAGCACCAGCTTTGAACACACATCCGCCAAGCTGAGGTTTTTCCACTAAATGAGTTTAGGCCAGGTCAAGTTTTGGTGCCAAATAAAATTATTTTAAAAATCTGATTTTAAGAGTTGGTATTTTTTTAACTTCAGAATTGTGGACTGTGCTGCAGATTGTGAGACAGTGGGGGAATAGGACTTTTTAAAAAATACATTTACTTATTTCTTGAGAAAAGGAGAGAGGTAATATGTGAGCAGTAGGAGGGGCAAAGGGAGAGGACAAGTATGCTCCACGCTGAGCACAGAGCTCAACTTAGGGCTCAATCCCATGACCCTGAAATCATGACCTTGGCCAAAATCAAGAGTTGGTCATTTAACCAACTGAGCCACCCAGGTACCCATATGACGTTTTTAAAAGACCTTAAGCTCTTATCTGAGAAATAAAACAAATCGTTAACAGGAAGCAGGAGATGTTTCATGTTGACCTAGGGTCACAAATTAAGCAAAGGAAGGAGAAGCAATAGAATCAATATCTACTGTGGAAGATATGTGCAGGTTTCAGTAAATAAGGAGGGAGAGGAGGGACAAGTATTGCAAGGGTAAAAAGGCATAAAGAAGTAGAGAAGTGAGAAAAATACTTCGGGAAAGACAAAAAAGCCCAGAGGACCAGGAGTATAGATCTTGGTAAAGGATCAACAGGTGGTAAATATGTCACAGTTAAATTATAGAGGACTTATGTTTGTTCTCACTTTTTTTTTTTTCTTTTTAGCTTTCTCTCACCTCTTCCAAGAGCGCTAGATCCACTATGAGTTATGCTGGCACTATTGATGACTCCCAAGTCATTAACTCTTTTTTTAAATTTTTATTTTAATTCCAAGCATAGTTAACATAATGTTATATTGGTTTCAGGTGTACATTATAGTTATTCAACACTTCCATACTTTACTCAGTGCTCATCATGATAAGTGTTCTCCTTAATCCCCATCACCTATTTAACCCATCCCTCCACCTACCTCCCCTCTGGTAACCACCAGTTTGTTGGTTATTGTCATTATACTTTATATCTATCCATACTGTTGCAAGTGGTAAGATTCCGTTCTTTTTATGGCTGAATAATATTCCATTGTATATATTTACTACATTTTCTTTGTCCATTGGTCTACAGACTCACATTTGGGCTGTTTCCATAGTTTGACTATTGTAAATAACACTACTATAAACATAGGAGTGCATATATCCCTCTGAACTAAGGTTTTTGTATTTTGGTGGTAAATACCAGGTAGAGCAATTACTGGATTTTAGGGGAGTTCCATTTTTAATTTTTTGAGGAAACTCCATTCTGTTTTTCACACTAGCTGAAACACTTTGCCTTCCTATCCACAGTATACGAGGGTTCATTTTCGTCCACATCCTTGTCAATGCTTGTTTTTTCTTGTTTTTTATTTTAGCAGATCTGACATGTATGAGGTTATATCATTGTAGACTTGATTTGCATTTCTATGAAGATGATTAAGGGATCCCTGGGTGGCGCAGCGGTTTGGCGCCTGCCTTTGGCCCAGGGCGCGATTCTGGAGACCCGGGATCGAATCCCACATCGGGCTCCCGGTGCATGGAGCCTGCTTCTCCCTCTGCCTATGTCTCTGCCTCTCTCTCTCTCTCTCTGTGATTATCATAAATAAAAAAAAAATATATCGGGCATCCTTTAATGTGTCTGCTGACTATCCAAGTTCTTCTTCTAGTATTCTCTTGAGGATTTTTGCATCTATGTTCATATATATTGGCTTGTAGTTCCCTTCTTTTGTGGTGTCTTTTTTTTTTAAGATTTTATTTATTTATTCATGACACACACACACACACACACACAGAAAGAGAGAGAGAGAGAAAAGCAGGCAGCGGGAGAAGCAGGCTCTATGCAAGCAGCCTGACATGGGACTCAATCCCAGGTCTCCAGGATCACACCCTGGGCTGAAGGCAGTGCAAAACCGCTGAGCCACCGGGGCTGCCCTATTGTGGTATCTTTATCTGGATCTGGTATCAGGGTAAAATTAGCCTTATAGAAAGAATTTGGAAGTTTTCCTTCCTCTTCTATTTTTTTGGAGTAACTTAAGAAGTACAGCATTTGCTGTATCCCCAAAATTTGGACCATTGTGTTTCTATTTTCTTTTGTTTCTATGTAATTTTTTAAATTTCTTCTTAGATTTCTTGGTTCATTCTTTAGTAGCATGATTTTTATCCATACATTTGTGCTCTTTCCAGATTTTTTCTTGTGGTTGATTTCTAATTTCACTATGTGGTCACAAAAGATGCATACTATGACTTCAACCTTTTTGAATTTGTTGAGACTTGTTTTATGGCCTAATATGTGATCTAAACTGGAGAATGTTCTGTGTGCACTTGAAAAAAAATGTGTATTCTGCTCTTTTAGGATAGAATGTTTTGAATATATCTGTTAGATCCATCTGGTCAGGGTGCCCATTCAAAGACATTGTTTCCTTGTTGATTTTCTGTTTGAATAATCTGTCCATTGATGTAAATGGAGGTTAAAGTCCTCTACTCTTATGGTATTACTACCAGTTACTTCCTTTATGCTTGTTATTAACTGTTTTTATTTATTTGGGTGTCTCTGTGTTGGGTGCATAAATATTTACAATTGTTGTATTTTTTTTTTTTTTTTTGGATTACTACCTTTATTAAATAATGTCATTTGTCTCTTGTTATATTCTTTTCTTTAAAGTCTATTTTGTATGATATAAATATTACTACCCTGGCTTTCTTTTGGCATCTGTTCGCATAATAAATGTTTTACCATCCTCTCGCTTTCAACCTGCAGGTGTCTTTAGGTCTGAAATGAGTCTCTTGTAGGCTGCATATAGATAGGTCTTATTTTTTTTATCCATTCTGTCATTCTATGGCTTTTGATTGGAGCATTTAATCCATTTATATTCAAAGCAATTATTGATAGGTATGTACTTATTGCCATTTTGTTACTTGTTTTGTGGTTGTTTTTGTAGTTTTTCTCTGATCCATTTCTTGCTATTTTTCATGGTTTGCTGGCCTTGTTTAATGATACACTTGGATTTCTTTCTGTTTATTCTTTGTATGTCTATTACTAATTTTTGATTTGTGTTTAACATCAGGTTTGTAAATAACATCTTTATGTATAACAGTCTATATTAAGTTGATGGTCACTTAAATTTGAAACCATTCTTTACTCCTCTGCCCCTCCTCCAAGTTTTAGGTATATGGTATTATATTTTACACCCTTTTTAAAATTAATACCTTGACTGATTTTTACAGAAATATTTGTTTTTACTGCTCTCATATTTTTTCTTTTAAATTCTCATACTCTTACTTATGGTCTCTCTTTTCTGCTCAAAGAGTCTCCTTTATATATCTTGTCAGGTTGTTTTAGTAGCCATGAACTCCTTTAACTTCTCTTTTCCTGAAGAAAATGTTTATCTCTCCTCTATTCTGAATGATAGTCTTGCTGGATAAAGTATTTTTGGCTGCACATTTTTCCCTTTCAGTACTTTGAATTTATCAGACCACTCCCTTCTGACCTATAAATTTCTGCTGAAAAATCCACTGATAGGAGTGTGGGATTTCCCTTATATAGTACTGTCTTATTTTGATTCTTTAATTATTTTTTTCTTTATCATTACTTTTTGCCACTTTAGTTACTTTGTGTTTTGGTGTGGATTTCCTTGGGTTGAGGAAGGACCTATAGAGGACCTATGTACTTCCTGAATCTGGATATCTATTTCCTTCCCCCCAGATTAGGGAAATTTTCATCTATTATTTCTCCAAATAATGTTTCTGTCCTCTTTTCTCTCTCTTTTTATTCTGGGATCTCTATAATACCAATGTTAGTTATTCTTGATGGAATCACTGAGTTGCCTAAAAGTATTCTCAATTTACATAATTATTTTTCTCTCATTTGCTCAGCTTGATTACTTTCCATTACTCTGTCTTCTGGCCATTAATACATTCCTCTACTTCCTCTAGCCTACAATTTATTTCAATAAATGTATTTTTAATTTCATTTCTTTGGTGCTCTTCATCTTTGATTCCTTTTTATCTCGTTGTTAAAGGTCTCACTGATGTCCTCCACTCTTTTCTCAAGTCCAGTGAGTATCTTTATGATAATGACTTTAAATTACCTATCAGGCATATTGTTTATATCTATTTCACATAGGTCTCTTGATGTGGTTTGGTCCTATTTTTTCATTTAGGACATATTCCTCTGTCTCTTCATTTTATCTAACTCTATATCTGTTTCTCTGTGTTAGGAAGTCAGCTATGTTTCCTGCATTTGAAGGTAATGGCCTAACAAAGAAAAGGTCCTGTAGTGCCCTGCAATGCAGTGTCCCCACTTCCCTAGCATCTGATGCTTCAGGAAGCATCTCGTATGTGTGTTTTGTGTCCACTGCTATTGAGTCCTGGTATCTTTTTCCTTCACTCCAGTTGTTTGCAGAGGTTCTCTTTGCCTATTGTGGGCAATGTTTCATCCCCACTCATGTGGGGCATGTTTTAGCAAGGTGTGTGCTGGTCTGCTTACAAAATGAGACTGGCTGCTACCAAAACTGAGGCCCCAAAAAAAACACGCAAGTCAGGAGAAGAGGTGTTGGCAGGGTTTGTGCTGGTCCTCCGCATTTCAGGGACTGAGGCAAGTGTGACTGGGAAGAGACCATCTACCTAAGTGTGAGGGGATAGGGCTTGCTGTAAACAAGTTGGGTAGTGAATATAGGTGCTATGCTGGTTCCTGCAGGTGGCCATGTGTTTATGCTGGGGAGTGGGGGAGGGAAATGGCACATGCCAGCTCTTTTGTTCCCAGAGGGGTCTTCATGTGATCCTTGCCTCTCTGGCACACTCTGAGATGAGTAAATTACTCTCAATCACCTGTTCCCCAGGCATTTTGCAAACTGGTGGTTCTATGCTATATCAGCATAGGCTGTTTGTGGTGCTGTTTCTTTAAGGACAGGGACTCAGTAACTAATGCCCTCCAGGATCTCCCCAAATCAAGCCCACTGATTTTTAAAATTCCAGGCTTTGAGTCCTGCTGATTGTAAAAGCTCATGAAATTTGGCCCCTCCAGCTTTCAAAGCCAATTTTGGGTATTTATCTTTCCCTTGCAGGATCCCTGATGTGATAGTCTCTTATCATTCTTCTCCTCAACCCTGGATCCCTCCTGACCCCAGGCAGACAGGCAAGATCCATTTTGCTCCAAAAACCACATCTCCACTCTTCCTGATTTCTTATGTGTGGCCTTTTCTCTACTTACAGTTGTGGAGTTTGTTCTCCCAGTCTTTGGGTCATTTTTCAAATTATTTATGCTGATGTGAGTGTTATTTAGTTGTTCCTCTGGGACAAGGACAGCTCAGGATCCTCCCACTCTGCCATCTGCCCTGCTTCTTCTCTTCCAAATTTCCAATTTTAGACAGACCATTCCTAAGAATAAGTGATCCATATTTCCCACTGTTTACTGGATCTATCCACCTGTGTATCCCAAAGATGTCTTAAATTTGATTTTTCCAAAACCTAATTCATCATTAATTAAATAATTATTAGCCAATGTCCATTGAAGGCTTACTGGTAAAAGTTGTATCCCTGACCATGCTTATAGGTTTGTGGGGAAGCAGACCTTATTCAGGTCATTGCACTGAGGAAGTAAAATTATAAATGGAGGGTGATCTAAAAGAAATAATGTCATTCTGAGAAAGTGTGCAGGAAGAAGGCCACTGTTCATTTTGTGGGGCTGATATTCCCTGAGGAAATGATCTCTGAGATAAGGTTGAAGAGTAAAGGAAGGTTGTATCAATTGAGGAGAAGCATGCCAAGTCCCTGAGGCAAGGCAGAAGGGGAGGCACTGGAAATATTAAAAGTAATATTGATAGAAAATGAAGGTGCTAAACCACTGAGTCACCCGTGCTGCCCCCCTTTCATCTTTTAGCAGGATGGTCTTTAATCTCTACGTGTTTGAATTTCTTCCAAATTTTGTCCTGTGATTGAGTTCAATTTTCAAAGCATTATGGTCTGAAAATATGCAGAGGACAATTCCAATCTTTTGGTATCATTTCAGACCTGATTTTTGACCCAGTATGTGGTCTATTCTGGAGAAAGTTCCATGTGCACTCGAGAAGAATGTGTATTCAGTTGCATTTGCATGTAAAGTTCTTTAAATATCTGTGAAATCCATTTTGTCTAGTGTATCATTTAAAGCTCTTCTTTCTTTCGAGATGTTATACTTAGAATATCTGTCATTTGCAGAAAGTGCCATGTTGAAGTCTCCTACTATTAGTGTATTATTATCTAAGTATGTCTTTACTTTGGTTATTAATTGATTGATATACTTGGCAGTGCCCACATTAGGGGCATAAATATTCTGATTGTTAGGTCCTCTTGTTGGATAGACCCTTTAAGTATGATATAGTGTCCCTTCTCACTTAGGACCCTGAATATATCTTGCCAGCCCTTTCTGGACTGTCAGGTCTCTGTGGAGAGGTCTGCTGTTAATCTAGTATTTCTCTCCATATAAGCTAGGGATTTCTTGTCTCTTGCTGCTTTACGGATTTTCTCTTTATCTTTGGCATTTGCAAGTTTCACTATTAAATGTCGAGGTGTTGAATGGTTTTTATTGATTTTAGGGGGTAATCTCTCTATCTCCTGAATCTGAATGCCTGTTTCCCTCCCCAAGTTAGGGAAGTTCTCAGCTATGATTTGTTCAAATATGCTTTCTGGTCCTCTGTCCCTTTCAGCGCCCTCTGGAACCCCAATTAAATGTAGACTTTTCCTTCTGAGGCTGTCATTTATTTCCCTTAACCTTTACTCATGATCTTTTCATTGTTTTTCTCTTTTTTCCTCAGCTTCCTTCCTTGCCATCAACTTGTCTTCTCTGTCACTTACTCTTTCTTCTACCTCATTAACCCTCGTCGTTAGGACCTCCAGTTTGGATTGCATCTCATTTAATTGATTTTTAATTTTGGCCTGATTAGATCTAAATTCTGCAGTCATGAAGTTTCTTGAATCCTTTATGCTTTTTTTTCCAGAGCCAGAAGCAATTGTGCTTCTGAATTTGTTTTCTGACATCGAATTGTAATCTAAATTCTGTAACTCTGAGGCAGAGAGTACTGTTTCTGATTCTTTCTTTTGTGGGAAGTTCTTCTTTCTAGTCATTTTGTTCCATGCAGAGTGGCTAAAAACGAGTTGTGCTTGTTACAAGCACAAACTCTTCTCTCTGTAGCATTCCAGCTGTTCTCTCTTTAAATCTCAGGTCAAATTTGTAGGTTTTTGGGATGATTAGAAAGTTATCTAGGTAATTTTGTGGGTAGAGTTGACTTGGGGACCCTACTCCTCCTCTGGCATCTTGCCCCCACCCCCTCCAGTTTGTTCATTTCTTATGATTAAATGTATTTTATTCATTTGGGGAATTGTATAGGAGTCTTTGTATAGATATACCACAATTTATTTACTTTCTTGATGAGAGACAATTTCAATGTTTCTCTTTTTGTAATGATTGCAAGTCATGCCATTCAGAACATTCTTAAATACTTTGAAACATGTTGGCATGCATTTTCCCAAGAATAAATACCAAGAAGTATACATAAACATATATACAAGTATATTTAAACCAACGTACATGTAATAATAATGTAAAAGTATACACTTTCATATCTTTTTCCGTGTATTCTATTTTTCTTTTTTTTAATTTTTTTTAAGATTTTATTTATTTATTCACAAGAGACACAGGGAAGAGAGAGAGAGAGAGAGAGAGAGAGAGAGGCAGAGACACAGGCAGAGGGAGAAGCAGGCTCCATGGAGCCCAACGTGGAACTCGATCCGGGGACTCCAGGTTCACACCCTGGGCCGAAGGCAGGAGCTAAACCACTGAGCCACCCAGGGATCCCCTGTATTCTGTTTTTCATTTTTATTCTGTCATTGCATCGTTATAGATTATTCCTCCCTATCTTCAGTTAATTATCTCTTCTGCAACTTTTCTATTGAGTTTTTAATTTAGGCTGTTGTTTTAGTTGTTGTATTGTTTTAGTTCCAGAATTTCTACTAGCTTCTTTTTTTAGTTAAAAAAAGATAGATCTGACCAAAACATTTCTGTTTTTTGTTTGTTTGTTTGTTTTTAAGATTTTGTTTGTTCATAAGAGACACACACAGGGAGAAAAGCAGAGACATAGGCAGAGGGAGAAGCGGGCTACCTCTTCTTGATTTGATGCAAGACTTGATCCCAGGACCCCAGGATCATGACCTGAACCAAAGGCAACTAATCAACCATGGCCAACACATTTCTTTCTTTTTTTTTTTTTAAAGATTTATTTATTCATTTATGATAGAGAGAGAGAGAGGCAGAGACACAGGGAGAGGAAGAAGCAGGCTTCATGCCGGGAGCCAGACGTGGGACTCAATCCCGGGACTCCAGGATCACTCCCTGGGCCAAAGACAGGTGCTAAACCGCCGAGCCACCCAGGGATCCCCCCACCCCAACACATTTCTTAAATGAGTAGTCTATATTTGTCTAATAAAACCATTTGCTGTGATGGAAACATTCTGTAAATCAATATTGCACAATATGTTATTAACTAGCTACATATAACTATTAAGATTTTAAAATGTGGCTAACAAAGCTGAAGGATTGAATTTTTATTTTTTATGTAATTTTAATTATTTAAAATTTAAAGTAAAGAAGCCACATTTCTCTAATAACTTCCATATTGGACAGCAAAGGTCTATATGTTGTGATTCTCTCATGAATATATACCTTTAACAACCAGTTATACTTTTTAATTATTTTTTAAAAGATTTTATTTATTTATTCATGAGAGACACAGGGAGAGAAGCAGAGACATAGAAAAAGGAAGAAGCAGGCTCCCTACACTGATGCAGGGCTTGATCCCAGACCCGGGATCATGACCTGAGCTGAAGGCAGATGCTCAAACACTGAGCCATCCAGGCATCCCAACCAACCAGTTATACTTTAAAAAAAAAAATCCTAACATGCTCCATCTGAAAATTTTGAAAAATACAGACAGTTAAAATTATTTAAGTAAGATTCACTCATTAGCATTCACATTTTGGTATAATTATATGTATACATATGTGGATTTTTGTGTCTAAGGTTTTATATTTATACACACATACACACACATATATATAACACACATACACACACACATATATATACATACGTACACCCAATATAAATAAAATAAACTTTTTCAATGTTTTAATATGTAGTTTTTTAGCATTCACTTTTTACATAATATTTATCAAATAATTTTGTCATTACATAATCTCCAAAGTCATAGCCTATAATGATTTTGTAAGATTTCATCTTTTGTTTGTCATTAATTTAAACATTTTGAGGTACCATGCTCTTTGTCAGAAGTCTTCCACTTTCAGTTGCCTTCTAAGCAACCCCATGTTCCAGAATTTATCATTTATCCACCCACTTAGCCAACCAAAACTTGTTAAATGCCTACAGGAAGCTCTCCTTTTTATTTTTATTTTATTTTTTTTTTAACTTTTATTTATTTATGATAGTCACAGAGAGAGAGAGAGAGAGAGGCAGAGGGAGTAGCAGGCTCCATGCCAGGAGCCCGACGTGGGATTCGATCCGGGGTCTCCAGGATCAAGCCCTGGGCCAAAGGCAAGCGCCAAAACCGCTGCGCCACCCAGGGATCCCGGAAGCTCTCCTTTTTACACTGTCATTTAGCTCTTGGTGTTACTTGGCCCTCACTTGCAGAGGGCAAGACATGCCTGGGATTTTCCTCCCCCATAAGGCTTTCACCAACTAATGACTGAGAGATTGCAGAAATGACGAAGTTTCAGATTCATTACCTGGATCTTAATAGGTTTGAGGCTTATATTTCTAAATCTGAATACTGTCAAGTTTCTCTATAGTACAGGCTGAAGCTTATTCCGTCCAGGCTTTTCTTATTGAGATTACACCCTTGCCTGGCCTCCTGTCCCTCTTGGTTCTGCTTTAACCAGTGTCTTATCCAGCTACCTTGGGAGTATTTCATTAATGAATAACTTGCACAGAGATTGTCCTCTTCGGCCCTACTTCTGGAAAATCCTTGGTAGGACACTTTTATTCAAACCAGAGACATCATCATGACTTTATTTATTTATTTATTTTATGATCATGACTTTAAAGGAGCTTACACCAAGTAGAAAAACAGGCATACAAACTAGCAATTTCAACTTTAATTTGATATCTGCCATAGTGGGTAGCATGTTCAAAGTCCAGTAAGATGAGGAGAAATATCTATCTCAGATTAAATAAGTCAGACTGGAAAGTCTACATCCTGAAAGTAATGAATGACCTGAAATCCAAAGAAGTAAGACTTTTTTTTTTTCAGCAGAGAGCAAAGAGAAATTATTCAGAAGGAAAAGTATAGGTAAAAATATCATGATATTAGAACATGACATTTTTCAAGAATTATAAATAGTTTAAATTTGTTATTTATTATCAAAGGACAATATATGACACAGGGGAAAAATGGAGGAGTTGGTGTGGCAGGTGATTAAAATGGCAGCAGTCTGGACTCAAAGTATTCATAGAGTACTTTCATAGGTGTTCATCTGTTTTATCTATTGAAGATGGTAATAAATGAAGAAATCAGGAAAGTGATGCCAATAGACTTAGAGTTTTAACTATTGCTCTGGCAGCATTATGAAGGATGGGAAGTGTGGAGATTTTAAAGTTGTCTGTAGATCTAGTGCAGAGAAAGGATTATCAGAAATTGAATTCCATGGTAAGTAAGTAATGCTGAAAAAAGATGATAATGAGAGATAATAAAAGGAAGGAGTGGCAATACTTAATAATTCATTAAGTCTAAGGATAGATAAAGAATATTACAGTCTTGGACCCCTCCTAGTAACCAAATCCAATGGACATTATTTAGTTTTTAGCTTAATATAATGTAGCGTTTCCCTTTCTTCTACATGTTCTTATTCAACTGTTTTACTAGATCTTCTGTATTTTCCAAATTCTCTATATTGGCAATCTGTCATATATTCACTATTTAATTAGAATAGACAGTAAAATGGAATCATAACATACACACTACTTGCTAAGAAATTGTTAGGCTAAGATGAATACCCACCATTTGCTTCAACATGGATTTAACTGAGGGTATTATGCTGAGTAAAATAAATCAATCAGAGAAGGGCAATCATCATATGGTTTCACTCATATGTGGAATATAAGAAATAGTGAAAAAGATTATAAGGGAAAGGAAGAGAATTGAGTGGGAAAAAATTAGAGAGGGAGACAAATCATGAGACTCCTAACTCAGGAAAACAAAGGGTTGCACAAGGGGAAGTTGGTGGGGAGATGGGGTAGCTGGGTGATGGACACTGAGGATGAGCACTATATGTTGGCAAATTGAATTTATATAAAACAAACAAAAAAGAATTGTTAGGATAATCACATAAAAGGATTACAAATAATATTTATATGGAAAATGTGTATGTCCAATCTCACACATAACTAAAGAAATTTCAATTTATATCAGATTGGCAAAAATTTTAAGTATAAAATATCCAATTTGGGGAGGTATGGAGGAAAGCAAAATGCTAATGCACTACTGGTAGAGTATAATAGGCAAAATTTCTGGAGGGCAGTTGAACAAATCTCTGGACAATTAAGATGCTCATTGCTTTGATCCAGCAATGGTATTGTTAATAATATGAAATGAAAAGCAATTTAGATAAATATATGAAGATGCTTATTATGTTATATTTGTAATACCAAAAAAAACAATGAAAATTATTTAGAAGTCTATTATTAAGAACTAATTAAGTGCATTACAAAATGACCATTCCAAAGAACGTTATTTAAATGTTATAAGAATGCATTGATATGAAAATGACCCATATATAAATGACCCATATATATCTGTTTGCAAAAGGTGGAAATGGGTTTGTGGCATATAATCTCATCACCATATAATAATATACATACATTAAAATTTTCTGAAAAGACGCACCAGAAAGTACACAAATGGGGCTTGCAACTGATGTATCTTCGCTATTGTCATGCTTTTTTCCCCCATGACAAATAGTAGTTTGGCTTTAAAATGAATAAAAAGAAAGAGCCAGTGACTAGATAATGCAGGGAAGCAGCTTAGTTTTTTTGTCTGAACAGAAGAGATGAGGTGAAATTTTATATATAATTTTCTTGAAATTAAATAAAAATGAAATCCTCATAGGAACATCTTAGGATAGTGGGAAGGTCATTTACAGATAGGGAAATAGAGGCAAATTACACACTTCATAAGTATCTAATGAAGGACAAGAATTTAGAACTCCTGCCCCCTTGCAAGTGTTTTCTCCATTATTTTAAGCAATAGTATATCTATAAAAAGAAAATTATATTAACTAAGATGCAAAGGTTCTCAGCCTTTATTTTTACCTCCTTTGAATATATGGAATTGATTATAAGTTCATAAATAGATTTACAAATTTTCAAGGGTAGACTCTGAGACACTAAAGTTTCAGTGTATACTGACTCAGAATATCCAATTCAATACCATTACCCTACAAGGATGCTTTCAAAAGCAATAAGAAATATGACTCAACTTATATCCCTAACTTGAAAGAAGAGATATTGGAGAATTAGAGGCAAATAAACTATGTAGTAGCACCCAAAAATTAGAATGTACTAAATACCTTACTTATTTCACACACAAGCTGACATGTCTCCAATAATTATCCTCTTAAGCACAGTTTAAATGACCTATTAGTACATATTATCCAGAGCAGCACCAATTGATTCATTTGTTGCTATAAAATATACATGCCCATTCACATAAAATTTCAAGTATCACTGTATGGAAAATGAGAAGTTAATCGCTAAGAATGTGAGTGAAGAGACTATTATGTATTTTCCTTCGTTAGAATTGCTTTTTATTGAAAGTATTAATGAGTCACTAACAGAAAAAATATTTAATTATTTTACCCAACTACATCTAGGAAATTACAAGTATATTTCATTATTTTAGGACAATAGAGATAGATTTTCTTTTGTGATTTTCAATATATTAAAATTATTTTTTTTCTAGTTTTGTTCAAGATACTTCTTCCAATGTTTCATTCAAATTGTCATGGACTTTTTATACATATAGTTTTACATGTACATTTGCCAAATTCAGTATTACTAATTTAATAAGGTGAAGGAAATAAAATGAAAAAAAAAGTTGGTGAATATTTAAAGATAAAATGTAATAGTATGTCAATGTTTCTTTTGCTTTTATAATGCAATCATGATTTGTTCTAATTTAAAACATACTAACAATTAAAATTATTTTTTAATTAAAATTCTATATTACATTTAATCATTATCTTTGCACACATGCCTATTTCTACATTCTAATCCCAGTTAGTAAATTGATATGTAAATATATTTTGCAAGATAGATGATCTTAGAAGATTAAGCATAATGAAGTTGTGAGTACTAAATTAAAATTTCTATTTACCATGCTAGAAAGCACTTTTAATGTAATTTAAAGTATAGATATTAGTGTTCAGCACTTAAGATTTATCATTAGGTGTTTGGACTGAAATCCAAACCTAAGTATATAGAAGTGGTATATCTATTTGTTAAGTTCCCAACACTAAACATGCTATGGGAATGTAGGATTTTACAAGGAGATTAGCATAATTCAATGGTTAATAACAAATATTTAAGAGAGGAGCTATATTATGGACTTTATATTTCCTTCCTCTTTGCTCCAGTGCTCATTTGTCACTCCTTAGCATTGGGACCCCAAGAATTCTTTAATGGGAAAATTATTGCCCTGTACTATACACATTTAACATGATTGGCAGCATTATGCTTACGTTTTGACAAGTGGTAATAGAATTTTATAAAATAGTCATTAAAAAAGGTACTTTAGTCCAAATTTTGCCTGAGATTAGTTGAAAGGAAGCACATTTCTGATCTACTTTTTCAGTTTTTTAGGATTCAGGATCTTGAACAGAAATATATACATGTATATGTTTATTTGTGTATCTGGGTAGGCACAAATGTACTGTGCTCATAAGAAGCTATTTAAAAAGAGAGAATAGATGCATTCTAGAGAGGAGGAGAACTTGGGGGGGGGGGGTTGTTAATAATGTAGAGCTCTTGAAAAAAAAGGCCACAATTGGGACCAGAAGCCCTTAGTTTTCCATTAAAAATATGTCAGAAACACAAAGATAGAGAAAAATAGAGAAAAATCAAACCATAAAGATAGCACCTGGAGAGTAAAAGAATAGGAGTTTTTCCTCTTTCCCTTCATGGGTTATGAAGGTTACAAAAGGAGGATTTCCACGTAATCAAGAGAGCGCAGTCCATAGGAAAGGACATGCTGGTTCTACTAGAGAGCTACAAGAAATCCATACTCAGCAAGAGTGCTGTCACTGATGCCTTGGAGGAGATGCCCTAAGACACATGCCCATTGCTGATGAGGTGAACAGGCATTTGTTTTACCATGGGACATGTTTGATTTTTGATTGCATGTAAAAAGAATAGATATTTTATTGTGATAATTCCAAACTATGATTCATGTGCAAATTGAGATTATAGTCCAACAATAACTAATTATCATCAAGAAACTTTACCTAAAAGTGGATAAATTCATGAGTTACTCTAAAATTTTTGTAAGTCTGGTGGGCATATTTTCTAAGAATTTCAGATGAGCAAAAAATATTAAGAAAGAAAATTAGGAATAATTTCTGTGTTACCTATGAATATAGACCCTCTGAAGACATATTTAAAATTTCATTTAGCACTATAAATAATCTTTGCTATAATATATTAAACTGTTGTCTTTAGAATTTGGTTTCATTTTTTTAGGCATCTGGGCTCATAAACATGGGCATGATTGCACATAATTTTTAATGAGATAAATGTTTCAAAATAAGTCTTTGTTAACATTAATGCATTTCATTATGGGAAAATTCAGAGGTTTTTTTTTTATTTTTATTTTTATTTTTTTTTGCTCTCAGTATTAGCTATTATCATTGCAGAAATTCTGATGCTATGAAAATTAACTGAGAACTTTGACTTAAAATAAATCATCCTAAGGCAATGAAAACATTTTCTTCTTCCTGTTTCTTCATACTCCTATATAACAGAAATGGTGAGGCCAAAAGATCCAAGCATTAAAACTTTCGAGAGCAGAGACAATACCAGCAATCCGCATCCAGGCTAAGTCTAAGCTGTTGAGAAGCCAAACCTTATCAGCGTTCCTTTAGAATTGAAATATCACTTTCAGAGAGTGCATGTTTCAATCTTCTCACAGCTGCGTGTAGCTTTAAGAGATTGCATTTTTAATGCTCAAATTGCCTTAAGGCTTTCAATTCTTTTTTGGCTCAAGTCCTGATTTCAGTTTTTGTTGTTTCTTTTCACAAAAAACTAATATTTACCTCTATAATGTTTTATTTGACATTATGGGAAAAATCTCACTTTTGACAAAGCAGAAATAAGCTTGATTATGTTTCTGGCCTGCAATAAAAGTTTAAACTTATATAACTGGGTTTTCAACATTTTGTTCTCATAAACATAATGATTACATAAGCCTTACCTAAAATATAATTATAGAAATTAATGTTGACTGAATTAAAATATTTTAACAAATTTCATTTGAAATGTTTATGATCAGAAAACACATGAAAACATTAGTGGTGATAAATCAGTACTCTTATACTGTATTCAAATCAATCTGTTAGTTTTAGAACATTTTTGTACATTTGATTTTAATTCCCAGACAACACACTCATGGAAATACATCTTTATTTTGATAAAACTATAATATCACTATAATCAGGATAAAAATATATCGAATGGGACACCTAGATGGCTCAGCAATTGAGCATCTGCCTTTGGCTCAGGGCATGATCCCGGGGTCCTGGGATCGAGTCCCACATCGGGCTCCCTGCATGGAGCCTGCTTCTCCCTCTGCCTGTGTCTCTGCCTCTCTCTCTCTCTCTTTGTCTCTCATGAAAAATAAATAAAATATTTAAATATATAAAAATATATCAAATGAGTACACATGTATTGATCTGTATTAAATGCCTTGCCTTTAATTACACCAAAAGGCTTAAAGTACTTATATTACTACATTACTCATAGTCATGTAATTCTGTACATGTACAAAGATGTCACTTTTGGAACCAAGAATTCAGCTAAGCTGCTTATCCTTTGTTCTTCCCAAGATGTCTCTGCCTTAAGAATCTAATTCATGGTCTCTACTCAATTTATCTTTTTTCTTTTTTTTTTTTTTTTTACTCTGAGATGATGGATCTCATTCACATTTTTCACATTTGATTTCCTGAGACTACCCTCTTCTCTCTATTCAAAGATTACCCGGAAATGACGGCCACCATTCCTTCACTTTTCATACCTTAGACATGTACCACATATGCACAGGCATGCACCCATGGATGAACATACACACAGATACTTTCATAGACATAGGACAAGGGACACTATATTGTTACATATTCATTATTCTTGTCAAGTTAGATGGGGTGCCTGCTTGTTGTTTATCAAGGCTTGGAGCACACAAGCCTGACTTGCAAATTTCTGTCTCCCAAGTGGTAAATAGCAGTTGAACCCATCCCCTTTTCTGCATTTTTCTTTTTCTGTATTTTTCTTTTTGCCACCCAGGCCTCTGCCCCCTAACCTCTCCTCCCTTCCTGTTTCATGATTTGAAACTTCCTGCTCCAGTATCAGTGGCTTGCTATCATCCTCAGAGAAAACAGATCCCTTTTCATTCAGCATTTTGTACAAGGTGTCCTGTCCAAAAGTTTTCTCTATTCTACCCCATTTCACATTCCCTCATATTTAAGTGACATCTAGACTATTTTGGGATACTGTTCCTGAAACTATAGACAAGGAGCCTTGCCATTTCCCATAACATACCATATGTTTTCTTCTACGTATTTATACTAATAATTTTTATTGCAATAATTTTATATGCTTTAAACTTTTTCTCCTTAACATGTAAATTCCAGAAAAAACAGTACCTTACTCAATACTGATTTTCAGCACCCAGCATAATTCTTGGCACACAGTACTCAGTGAACTTAGATTTTACAAAGAAGTGAATTCATTGGTGCTATACACGTGTGTAGATAAGCCATGTACAATATAAATGGGGATCATTTTTTTGGAGGTAATATACCAAAATGGAAAGTTGCCAGATTCAAGGAAATGGAGCTAAATTCGGAGTCAGAAATCCATATGGATGCCAAGGTGATGAGTCTGGGTAAATACTGGAGAGAGAGCAGTGATCAATATGAGGAAGCCAAAGGCTGGTGTGGGGTGGGGGGGGGGGGTCCAATGGAAACTCTGTAGTTGATTACAAGAATGATTGGTTGTCCCTAAACATTGATTTTATTCATACTCTATAGATCTTTCTTGGCGGAAATGAGTTTGTGTAAGGTGTTTTTTCTAAATGTCTCACCAACTTGTGTTTTGAATATATAATTCTAGAACTATTTAAGATCCCTCTATCAGTGCTGTTCACTTTTTTTTTCCTGCCAAATTCTGCATCTCTTTTTCGATAAATTTCTCATTCTTTCTCTCTAAGACCGAACTAACATTGAAAAGATGGTCATTTCCATTGTAGCTATGTTCTAAGGCTTAGTAGGATTACATAGGGCTTAGTTGGCAAAAATGAACCCTAGCCAGTTAAAAAAGAAGTCAGTCCAGAATTCAAGGCAAAAATATTAGCCTATCTTCCCAAGTATCCAGAGCTGTCTCTACTGTCTACTAGCCTTCAGCTTTTTCTCTTTTTTCCTCCTAAGGAAAAGATCGCACTATTTCAAATGCTCGTGATGCTCTGCAGCTCTAAATATAAGAACACACTTTCATCTGTTCCATCTTGCAGTCCTGAAGCAGCAACATGACTACCTGTTAAGGCAAAAAGCTGCTTCTTGGTCTGATCTGCATTTTTCAGGTAACTTTCTAGGCAGCCTATGATCCATCAGTTTGCCCCTCAGCAAATCTCTGAAAAAGAACACCCATAAGCATAGTGCAGGGGTGTTCTGAAGTGTGACTAGTATTTTAGAATGTTGCAGATCCTAAGATGAAAGCAGTAAGGAAGTTGAAAAATAGTATTATTTATTCAACAGACTTGCCAGAAATCTCAGATCTTCCCTAGTCACTACATTCTGTCCTGTACATATAATATAAAACTCTCGATGAGAGCAGAACTGAGTCCCAGTGAAAATATTCAGAAATAAACAAGACCAGCCTCAAGGGAAGGCCTTGTAACCCATGCTTTCCCTCTTCTCCTATAATCACCTGAGATAGTGAGGAGGTCAGAGGAGGTGCTCAGCAAGGGGGCTCACTGAAATAATCCTTTAAAAGTACGTATAAGTCAAAGAAAAACTCACCACTCTCTTTGGAGGCACTTTCAATGGCAATGAAACTACTTGATAATTACTTTAGATTTTGTGAATACTTTTCCACCTTTCCAGCTTTTATTCTCCATATTTAACCACTTTGTTCTACCTTCTCTGGTTAAAGTTTTATCTTACCTTTCCTTATATTGGAAAGCTAATCTCATTTGTGCATGCAAAGTTTAAAAACATATCCCTTTGACCATTAATTAATAGCTACTAAATCTTAGCTACTAAGATAGATAAAGGCAAAGGTTATGTTTTTATATGTGGGTATGCATTATAGATGTATACATATATAGATAGAGATACATGCTGTGTAGATCTATCTAGAGAGAAAGAGAGAATGGTCTTCTGTTCTGTAATTTAGGATTGTTATAACAAGGAACAGACAACTCTACTAAAAGCATCTTAATCCCAATGAAAACAACTTATTTTATGTAATAGATAAAAGTTGGCAAACTTTTAGAGATCTTTGATTAGTGGCCCTGTGGTGCTATCTAATGCATAGGTTCTTTCAATTATCCTTAACGTTTCAGCTTCTTTTTTCATCAGCAAGAAATGACACCCCAGCTCTAGGCTTTATAGTTTTACCAAAAAAAAAAAAAATCCTAAACAGCTAAAAGAGATGACCCTTTTGGTGATAAGGGTGAGATAAATAGCTTCCAAAGCTTCCACCTTCTCTAGTCCATGGCTACCTGCTGTAAAAACAAAGATGGCCTTCTGTTCATGCAAGAAGGAAAAGAGAAGCTTGTAGGAGGAATAAAGAGGATGTGACATTGGTGTCATGGATTATTAAGAAGGGCTTATAAATTTGAAATAAACTGAAATAAGAGGTTCTGTATCAAAAAGGATACAGTCAGAAAAACTCAACTATGGTGCATATTTCAAAGAGAGAATTGGCCACCAGATGTCAGAAAGCTGAAATAGCAAGGAAAGGATGCTAAAATTGTCCCAAAATTCATAACCGTAGAAAGTAGCTGCTTCACCAGAGCTGGAAGAACAAAAGAGAGAAGTTGCAGTTACTAGGGCATAGCATAAAGGGGATCCTCACAACTGGTACTAGAAACTCTTAAAGTGATGCCATGCAGCTGGTGCTCAGACCACCCAGGGGGCATTGCAAGTTGATGCAGGTGCCTCTGAGTCACCACAGCTGGTGCTCAGTGTGTCAAAGAGGCAAAAGGCTGAAGCTGTAGTTGTCCTCTGTTGCTTTGAGATGCTGACATGAGATATAAACAGAAAAAACCCTTTTGCCCCCCTCCTGCCTTCCAGTCTCCCTCTTAGTGCTTTCCAACAAGAGAAAGTCAGGCAGGGGAGTTGGGGAAATATTTGCAGGCCCAGAAGCACACAACAGAATACAGGGTGGTGGACTATAGCTACAAAGAACATATGTGACTTAATAGTACAGCATCTTGAAATCTTGAAACACTTTGAAATATATATTATACATATTATTATATATTATTCTATATTTTTATAATTATACAGGTAAAGGTCTTTGTGTTTAACTCTGTTGCTTTTTTTCTACCTAACAACTGTATTATGTCTCATCATAACAGCAAATGATGTTCTAAAGACTTCTCTGATCTTCCTTATCTCTAGTACTTACTGAAAGAATGAGTTAGGACAAGTGGCTTAGCCATCATGAGCTAAGCTTTATAGATCTGTTGTCCCATCTATAAAATGGACATAATGATGTGCTTACCTCAAAGATTTGTTTTGAAGATGGAGTAAGATTATCAAAAGATACATAAATTGCTCAATTGATCATTAAGTATCCTTTATCCCAACTTAGAAAAAAAATACTTGTCCTAGTCAATAATTTTTCCTATGCACAACTCAGGCACCTCATACAAAGTTATCATTTTGCCTATTCACTTGCGTATTTACAACTGTTACTATTTGTCTTGAGAATATGGAATATTCTCACTTAGCACTGTGCTTCACATGTAATAGAGACAATAGTCAATACAAATTTGAAAATTCAAATGAATGATGGTGAATATAGGATATATATGTGAATATACAATATGTTATAATGTCATTTATAAGGAAAACAGAAAGCGCACCTTTTATAGGTCACTGTGCAATTTTTTTAATGGGAGGTGTAGTCCACATATTGTATAAATAAATTATGTACATAAGGGTAACTACAAAAACAGTAAGGCTCCATAATTTCTTGAATAGATGTTATTACTATTATAGTCAGTTCAATGTGTAGAATTCATGTAGAGAACAAAAAGAGACTGGCAAAAATCTTGCAGGTGGGCTAATTAACATGGAAAATGTAGGCAGACATGGAAAACCTGGCAGACATGCTAGAAATAAATATATTCCAGCATCTATGAAGCAACATATGTAGGGGAGATAAGTTTTTCCAAACTGGAGTGAGGTCTTAAAAGGGCAGTACTTTATCCTGTGGGCAATTGAGAGTAACGTAAGTAAGTAGAGTTTAAGGATAAATCAGTGGTTCTCTATGCAGGACAGGTTAGAAATAGAAGACACTGGGCCTGGGAGAAGTTAAGGAAGATGTTGAAATGGTCTTGAAGTGCTAAGAGGCTGAGGCAAATACATTATAAAGTCATTGCCATGCAATATAGGTCAGGGCCATTTATTGGGAGATGTGAGAAGTGGGTAAAGAGGACTCATTGAGAAAATCTAACAATTTAGCAGAGAGAAGGTTGTCAGAATTAGTTATGAATCAGATGAAGTCAGATAAATGTTAGGGGGCACCACTTATATGTGGAATCTAAAACACAAATGAACACATGCAAAAAAACAAAACAAAACAAAACAAAACAAAACCCAGAAGCAGACTCATAAATTCAGAGAATTGGTGGTTGCCAGAGAGGAGAAGGGTGGGGGGAGATGGGCAGACTAAGTGAAGGAGATTCAGTGGTACAAACTTCCAGTTATAAATAAGTTATGGAGATGAAAAGTACAGTATCACAAATATAGTCAATAATATTGTAATATACCTATCATGATGAGCACTGAGTAACATAAAATTGTCAGATCACTATGTTGCACACCTGAAACAAATACAACTTTGTATGTCAGCCATATTTCAACAATAAATATTTTATAAAAATAAATGGGTTAGAACTTCAGATTTTTTACTTCTAAGATCATTTAATATGACCTTAAATTTAGCTAATTCTCTTCCAATCTCATTTTGTTAATTTCTGCAATTTTGCCCCAGAAACACTATTCTTACCCAGTTTAGAGAAATACATGTTCATTTTTCTTCATAAATGCACAAAATTTTAGAATTTTCAGCAAAGTTACATTTGAAGTGAAATAAACTGTTTTAACATGATAAGGCATTTCTGTTGCTTTGCAAGCTGGTGACACAATGTGTCCTCTTATTTGTACTGTTTCCCTCTTTTTAAGTGCTTTTTTGCTTTTTCATTACAAGGAACCAACAGAAATACCTGATATAATACCATGACAGCTTGAAAAGCTTTACTTTAACAAATTCAGTGAATATTCCACAGTAGAAAACATAAAATTCTAAATAATTAGAAAATATTTTTCTCTAAACTTAGAACTTAAATACATACTATGACCCCGTGTGAAGGTATTTTGTATCATGGAATTCTTGGAAAATGGACATTAGAATAACTTCAGAAAAAAATAATTTTAAATACTCTTCTGAGCAAAGCAGACTAAACAAGAGAATGAGGGAATAAGATTATTGGTATTTTCATTTTTTTTAAATGACAATGTTTAAATGTAAAATAATAATTAATTACAGATATTTTCATGTTCACACCTGGAAGGTGGAGCATAAACTATTTAGGTGACCTGTGTAAAGCTTTATTGAAGGAGATGACAAATACTTGGATCCAAGAACTAAATATATAGCTTCACTAAGTGGTGAAGCTATAGTGGTGTTACTTTTTATGCAAAACAATTATTCTCCTAATTTCAGGAAACCTATTAGAGAAGAGTATACATTCAAATGAGGCTTCTCAATGGCTTTATCTAATGCTTATAATGAGTCTATGTAGTCAGTGGCTTTATCACAGTTTGAATTTTTTCCTGGGGTACTTGACCAAGTAGCCTTTGAATTATCAAGCATGCTTAAAAGTTATCTGGCTACTCTTTCAGGAGTTTAACATGGAACCTGCTTTACTACAAAGCAGGTAAAATTGTGAGAGTTCCTGTGATAAAACTGTAGTCTTTGAGTTGAGTTAGAACAAAGACCAAATGTAATCTTTCCATGATGCTGGGTAATAAAACAGTGGAAAGATCAGAAGCTTATAGAATATTAGATCATCATACCATGAATCATTCAAGAACATTAATAATTTCTAAAAGGCTTTATGTCATCATGGTTTTATCCTCTTTACACTTTTGTTGATGCTTTAAGTGTATTTCTACTTCAGGGTATACAAAGGAAAGAAATTAGCACTAAAAAAAGAAGGGCTTCTTCACAACCTCAACTTTTTTATTTCTTTTAGCGCTACACTTTAGATAAAATAACAGAAATTCAGCATAACACTTCTGTGACACTTTGCTACCTGATAAAAATAGAGAAAAAGTAAAAAAAACAATTAAATCAGTTTGTATTCACTGCATGTATTCACCTGTTTTTATAAAAAAAAAATCTTATAAAAAATAAAACTCAAAGGTAATTATCCAATTTTAATTATTGTTATTTTATTTATATAAAACCAGTAAATAACACTATACCAGAAACTTTTGTTTTATATTGCATATATTTTTATTCAAGTATAATTAACATACAGTGTTATATTAGTTTCAGGTAAATAATACAGTGATTGAAACAGTTCAATGCTCATTATAATAAGTGTACTCTTGATCCCCTTAATCTATTTCACTCTTCTCCCTAACCACGAATCCTCTGGTAACTACCAGTTCTCCTTTTAAGAGTCTATTTTTATATTTGTTTTATTTTCTTTGTTCATTTGTTTTTGTTTACTAAATTCTACATGTAAGAGAAATCATATGGTATTTGCCTTTCTCTGATTTATTTCACATAGAATTACACCATCTAGGTCCATACATGTTGCTACAAATGCCAAGATCTTTCTTTTTTTATGGCTGAGTAATATTTCTATATGTATACACAACACTTTTTTTATCTGTTCATCTTTGGATGGACACTTGGGTTGTTTCCATATCGTGGCTATTGCAAATGATGCTGCAGTTAACATAGAGGTGCATATATGTTTTTTTTTTTATCTTTATTTATTTATTCATGATAGACATAGAGAGAGAGAGAGGCAGAGACACAGACAGAGGGAGAAGCAGGCTCCATCCTGGGAGCCCGATGCGGGACTTGATCCCGGGACTCCAGGATCGCGCCCTGGGCCAAAGGCAGGCACCAAACTGTGGAGACACCCAGGGATCCCCCCATATGTTTTTGAACTAGTGTTATTGTTTTCTTTTGATAAATATCAGTAGTGGAATTGCTAGATCATATAGTAATTCATTTTTAATATTTAGAGGAAACTCTATATGGTTTTCTACAGTGGCTGTGCCAGTTTGCATTCCCACCAACAGTGCACAAGGGTGGCTTTTCCTCTACATATTTGCCAACACTTGTTATTTTTCTGTTTTTGATTTTAGCCACTCTGACAGGTGCAAGATGATATCTCATGGTGATTTTGATTTGCAATTCCCTGATGATGAGTGATGTTGAGCATCTTTTCAGGTATCCGTTGTCTATCTGTATGCCTTCTTTAGAAAAGTATCTATTTAGATCTGCCAATTTTTTAAAATCAGATTGTTTTTGTTGTTATTGAGTTGTATGAGTTCCATATATATATATATATATATATACACACACACACATATATATATATTTAAATTTATTTATTTATTTATGATAGACAGAGAGAGGGGGGGGAGCAGAGACACAGGAGGAGGGAGAAGCAGGCTCCATGCTGGAGCCCGATGCGGGACTCGATGCCAGGACTCCAGGATCACACCCTGGGCCAAAGGCAGGCACTAAACCGCTGAGCCACCCAGGGATCCCCTCTTTATATATTTTAAATACTATCCCCTTTCAGATATATCATTTACAAATACCTTCTTCCATTCAGTAGTTTGCCTTTTTGTTATGTTAATGGCTTTTTTCCCCACTGTACAAAAATTCTTTATATTGATATAGTCCCAATATTTTAATTTCACTTTTGTTTCTCTTACCTAAGGAGACATATCTAGAGATATGTCTGATGCCAAAGAAATGACTGCCTCTGTTTGTTTCTAGGAGTTTTATGGTTTCAGGTTTCACATTTAGATCTTTAATCCATTTTGAGTTTTTTTGTGTTCAGTTTATTCTTTTACATGTAGCTATCCAGTTTTCCCAGCACCATTTGTTAAAGAAATGGTCTTTTCCACCATTGTATATTCTTGTCTCCTTTGTCATAGATTAATTGACCATATGCTCATGAGTTTATTTCTGGGGTCTCTTTCCATTCTATTGATCTGTGTGTGTATTTTTGTGTCAGTGCCATACTGTTTAAGCACCACAGCTTTGTAATATATCTTGAAATTTGGGATTGTGATACCTCCAGCTTTTTTCTTCTTTCGTAGGATTGCTTTGGCTATTCAGGGACTTTTGGGATTCCAAATACAAAGTTACGGATTATTTGTTCTAGTTCTGTGAAAAATGTTGGTAATTTGATAGTGATTGTGTTAAGTCTGCGGATTGCTTTGAGTAATGTGAACATTTTAACAATATTGATTCTTCTAATCTATGAGCATGAAATATCTTTTTATATCTTCAACTCTTTCATCATTGTTTAATACTTTTAGAGTACACTTCTTTCACTTCCTTGGTTAAGTTTATTCCTAGTTATTTTATTATTTTTGGTGTAATTATAAATGGATTTTTAAAAACAATTTCTGCTGCTTCATTATTAGCATATAGAAATGCAACATATTTCTGTGTATTAATTTTGTATCCTTTGACCTTACTTAATTCATTTATTCTAATAGTTTTTTGATGGAGTTTTAGAGCTTTCTATATATAGTATCATATCATCTGAAAGTAGTGAAAGATTTATTTCTTCCCTACTAATTTCAGTATTTAGGGCTTGGAATCCTCCTACACTGTTATCTTTCCAACCGTTTTTTTTTTTCCCCTTTCATTTTTAAAGTAAGTACAACAGGGCCACTTTTTACTCCAAAATAAATAAACACAGCTCTAAGACTAGAGTTTCTTATGTGAATCTTACACTTTACTTATTGCATACTTTACATTAATAAAGTTCCATGTTCAGGTAACTAGAAACTTGTGTCTGAAGTAAGACTGGATGTTTTGTCAAAAACATAATATCCATATAGCAAGAATTGAGTTTTATGCAATGATTAAGCATGAGTTCTTTCTATAACTGCTCTATTGATTTTCACATATTATTTATTAGAAATGACCATCATTCCCATATAATGCCATATGTGAACATTTACCTTACATACATGGCTTAAAATATTTTATTATTTGGGGAAACAGCCTATGTATCTTTCACTGAAGTATTGTTCTTGTCTTAAAAACAAATGGCACTATTTTATTCAAAGTTTATATTTTGGAAAACCAATCAGATTTTTTTTTTTTTTTTGCATTAAATAACAAGTACTGGGTGATTGGGTGACAGGCACTGAAGGGGGCACTTGACAGGATGAGCACTGAGTATTATGCTCTATGTTAGCAAATCGAACTCCAATAAAAAAAAAAAAACATACAAAATAGGGGATCCCTGGGTGATTCAGCAGTTTAGCACCTGCCTTCCACTCAGGGAATGATCCTGGAGTCCTGGGATCGAGTCTCACATTGGGCTCCCTGCATGGAGCCTGGTTCTCCCTCTGCTTGTGTCTCTGCCTCTCTCTCTTTCTCTCTCTCTCTCTGTCTCTCTTTCTCTGGGTCTCTCATGAATAATTAAATAAAATCTTTAAAATCTTTAGTGTATATATACACTAAATAAATAAAATCTTTAGTGTGTATATATATACATATATATATATAAAATAAATAAATAAATAAATAAATAAATAAATAAATAAATAAATAAATAAATAAAACAAGTACTGTATTATTTCCAAAGGCCTGCTATGGTGAGAAAATTAGAACTCTGGTAAATTTTGTTGGGTGAGACTTTTGAAATAATTGTGCCATCATATAAATATATAAACACAGGCAAACTGATAATTGGTCAAAACTATACTTAAGATTCGAAGCAATGAGCAAATTTGGAATAGCTTTTGTTTTATTGTTCCAATACTATATTCCAATTATATATAAGCTTTTAGATATAGGTCAGAAAATGTGCTGCTCAGCATTTATTCTAAATCGATTCCCACTATGAAGTTTTCAGGAGATCCAATTGCCATTACAAGAACATATTATGAGGTCAGATTAAATCATTGGTCAACAAGAAAACTCAAAGAATAGAGTTGTTTAGCTTTTTTTTTTTTTTAAAAGATTTCTTCAAATAAAGAAATGAAAGAAATTGTACTGTAGTGCTGTGGATAAGACAGATGATTACATAATCAGGAATATCTCAGGTTCAGTAACTGTTCTACCATTAACTAGGTAATCTTTCTAAGGTTTCCAGTGTTTTCTTTTTTCCTTTCCCCGGGATTTTTGAAAATATACAGATCATTAACACTCTACAGAACAACATTGGCTTAGCCTAAAATTTTTCATTTTGCTTTATTGAATAACTCCCATATAATGAAGCATAAGTGGGAAGGAAACATAAGATCTACTCTAAGGACTATGTACTTATGAATTCTACAATCTATTTGGGGACACCAGATACATGGACAAGTCAGATAACAGTAAGTATAGAAACCTTTTATTCAAATATAATTAGGATCAGTCGTTGGATGATTAATCTAAAAAATCACCAAAAATGTACAATTTTTAAGAATACAAATGCAGGGCAGCCTGGGTGGCTCAGTGGTTTAGCATCACCTTCAGCCCTGGGTGTGATCCTGGAGACCCAGGATCGAGTCCAACGTCAAGCTCCCTGCATGGAGCCTGCTTCTCCCTCTGCCTGTATCTCTGCCTCTCTCTCTCTCTCTCTCTCTCTGTGTCTCTCATGAATAAATAAATAAAATCTTAAAAAAAAGAATACAAATGCACATTAATTGGCCCATACTTTAATGTAAAATCAGTGCCCTTTGATCATCACTCTATTGACTGGAATTTTTATACATTATCTATCTCCTATAAATCATAATGAATCAGTTATAATTTCCAATTTTAATATATTAAAATAGAAAAAATAATGACTGCCAAATCTTTTAAATTATTATATTTGTGCCATTATTATTTTATAATTTTTCTTCAATTTTACAGTTGCTTAACCCTCCTTATAATTTAACTTAATATTTTCTAATCTTTTCAAAGCACAAACTATTTTTGTAGAAACAAAACCCATCCTTAAAAATCATATCATTGATTTCATTTATGTAATAATATGGTTAAATTTCATAATAACTGAAATAAATAGGTGAGGAGATCCATTTGAATTCTGGTTAACATTAAGCTATGTTGAGGCAGTCAATACACATAGACACACCAGAAAGAATGCTATTTTACAGGAAGAATGTACGACATCAGTTAATCTATTAAATTAATTAAATGAAGCTTAATTAAAAAGATGTATATGATAAGTTTTAAATTATGTTTTTCCTTCATGGGCTTATAAGGAATAAAAGTTCTGAAAAGGAAGATATTTGGGAAGGTTCATCATTAGGTCAAATTTGCAATTTGCCTTTCCTTCATGGAGATGGAAAGATGAAAAGAATGAGTAATACAGAGAGACTTCTAGATAAAGAGAGAAATAGTATCAGAGACACAGGCAGGAGTAGACATGGAACCTGGTTTTGCTCAGAAGGAGAGTATGTATTGCTGAGCAAAGGTTAGAATGAGCTGTTGATTGTAACCTTACACCAGACCACATTAACAATTAGAAATCCACATTCCTTACTTATCTGTCTGCTAAGCAAATCTGGCACCCTACACTGGGACTAGGAGACTGGTTATACCAGCTCATCCTCAACTCCTTTGGTCCCACAGAGACTTCGGATTTGGAAATTTTAGAGTAGGCTTTGAATAGGAAGCTCTAGAGAAGGATCAGGGTGTGTGTGCCTAGGTTTTCCTTAATTGAGAAAGGAAATATATTTCCCAAATTAATTATAACTTGCCAGGTTTCTTTTTTTTTTTTTTTTTTTTTATTGAGTTAGGCCACTTGGGGTTTATGTTCAGCATTTCTCATGACCCTGACTACATACATCCTTTTACAAATGGGAATTATGGGTTGCCAGATTTAGTAAATAAAAGTATAGGACATTAAGTGACTAAAGCCACAGGCGTGAACAAGTGAAGACAATTAGTATTCTCATTCTCTCTCTCTCTCTCTCTATATATATATATAAATATATATATATATATATATTTATTTATTTATTTATTTTTATTTTTATTTTTAATTTATTTTTTATTGGTGTTCAATTTACTAACATAAGAATAACCCCCAGTGCCTGTCACCCATTCACTCCCACCCCCTGCCCTTCTCCCCTTCTACCACCCCTAGTTCGTTTCCCAGAGTTAACAGTCTTTACGTTCTGTCTCCCTTTCTGATATTTCCCACACATTTCTTCTCCCTTCCCTTATATTCCCTTTCACTATTATTTATATTCCCCAAATGAATGAGAACATATAATGTTTGTCCTTCTCCGACTGACTTACTTCACTCAGCATAATACCCTCCAGTTCCATCCACGTTGAGGCAAATGGTGGGTATTTGTCATTTCTAATAGCTGAGTAATATTCCATTGTATACATAAACCACATCTTCTTTATCCATTCATCTTTTGATGGACACCGAGGCTCCTTCCACAGTTTGGCTATCGTGGCCATTGCTGCTATAAACATCGGGGTGCAGGTGTCCCGGCGTTTCATTGCATTTGTATCTTTGGGGTAAATCCACAACAGTGCAATTGCTGGGTCGTAGGGCAGGTCTATTTTTAACTCCGAGGAACCTCCACACAGTTTTCCAGAGTGGCTGCACCAGTTCACATTCCCACCAACAGTGTAAGAGGGTTCCCTTTTCTCCGCATCCTCTCCAACATTTGTTGTTTCCTGCCTTGTTAATTTGCCGCATTCTCGCTGGTGTGAGGTGGTATCTCATTGTGGTTTTGATTTGTATTTCCCTGATGGCAAGTGATGCAGAGCATTTTCTCATGTGCATGTTGGCCATGTCTATGTCTTCCTCTGTGAGATTTCTGTTCATGTCTTTTGCCCATTTCATGATTGGATTGTTTGTTTCTTTGGTGTTGAGTTTAATAAGTTCTTTATAGATCTTGGAAACTAGCCCTTTATCTGATATGTCATTTGCAAATATCTTCTCCCATTCTGTAGGTTGTCTTTGAGTTTTGTTGACTGTATCCTTTGCTGTGCAAAAGCTTCTTATCTTGATGAAGTCCCAATAGTTCATTTTTGCTTTTGTTTCTTTTGCCTTCGTGGATGTATCTTGCAAGAAGTTACTATGGCAGAGTTCAAAAAGGGTGTTGCCTGTGTTCTTCTCTAGGATTTTGATGGAATCTTGTCTCACATTTAGATCTTTCATCCATTTTGAGTTTATTTTTGTGTATGGTGAAAGAGAGTGGTCTAGTTTCATTCTTCTGCATGTGGATGTCCAATTTTCCCAGCACCATTTATTGAAGAGACTGTCTTTCTTCCAATGGATAGTCTTTCCTCCTTTATCGAATATTAGTTGACCATAAAGTTCAGGGTCCACTTCTGGATTCTCTATTCTGTTCCACTGATCTATGTGTCTGTTTTTGTGCCAGTACCACACTGGACTTTCTTCAGAGAGTTAGAACAAATTATTTTAAGATTTGTGTGGAATCAGAAAAGACCCCGAATAGCCAGGGGAATTTTAAAAAAGAAAACCATATCTGGGGGCATCACAATGCCAGATTTCAGGTTGTACTACAAAGCTGTGGTCATCAAGACAGTGTGGTACTTGCCAGGTTTCTAAATCTGTTTAGAGAGTAAATTTTCTTCAAACATCTGACTATACTTTTACATTTAATTCTTGTATTCAGTGAATACTTAGTGTATGCAAATATAAAGATATAATATTTTGCAATAACCACCTTATTGTGGGAAAGAGTCAATAGATACATGAAATAAAATAATTAATATACAGATTTTGCTATATCTTAATTACATCAAATGATAGTAAATGCTATAGAGAAAGTCAAAACAGGGAAGTGGTATGATAACATTGAGCGTGGAGCTAAGGCTTCAATTTTAAATATGGTTGTCAGGGAAGTCCTCATTGAATAAAAGAATGACATTCCATCAAGAAATTGACGTTGTTGAGACAGGTCATAAAGTGGATATAGGAAGGAAGACTATCCTAAGTAGTGAGATCAACAAATGCAAAGAGCTGGAAGATGGTATGTTCGAGAAACAGCAAGGAGGTCTCTAGGTTATAGCAGTGACTGAGGTGGAAAATAGTAGAAGAGTTCGTGAATATAAGGCAAAGGGATGGCCCAACTACGGAGGGCTTTACACACGAGTGTAGAGATTTGGATTTTATTGAGACTGAGATGGAAGCTTTGAATAGAGATTGACAGAATACACAATTTAAATGACCTCCTGACTGCTGAGATAGGAATTGATTGTAGGGATCAAGGGTAGATGGTCAAGGTGCTTTTGCTGTCAGCCAGGAGAGATATATAGGATGATTTGTACTAGCACTGTAGTGGGAAGAGGCAGTCATATTTTTTTATATATATATTTAAAGTAAAGTGAGATTTGCTAATAATTTTGACATTGGAATGTGATCCAAATATTTTACCTAAGCCAAAAGGCAGTGAAGTTCCTATTTAATTAACTATAATAAGATGGAAAAGATGGGAGGAAAGGAATGGATTTAGGGGAGGAAAAATCAGAATTGGGTTTAGACATGTAACGTGGAGAAACCAAATGGAAATATTGGATATTTAAATTTGAGTTCAGAAACTATGTATGTATAAAAATTTGGATCACTATCATGTAGCTGGTATTTGAAACCATAAGACTGGATGAGGTCATTTTAATGTATTTTTATGTAGTATGTTTCAGGCACCATGCTAGATACTTATTTTTTAGTTTAGTGTATTTTACATACTATATTTCAGACATCATGCTAGATATTTACTAAAGGATAATCTTTGGTAAATTTCACAAGAATGAGGATTTGATTTACCTATTGTTCTCAGATGTATGGCTCTAGTAGGATGTATTATTTCATCATATCTAATTTCCTATGAACTTCAAAATATTAGAAAGTCCCTATATTTATTAGGAGCATTTCCCCCAGTATAATACTCTTAGTCAGATAGAACTATATTACTTATTTTCACAGAAATATATCTTCATGGCTTAGTGACACAACTATTATATTACAAATTGTGAAATCATGCTGACTTGTGGGTAGCAACAGAGCACACGTTTTGATATGTTAATTTGCATAAATTACTTAAGTTATGAAAATACTTTTGGAGATCAGACAGATTTTGTTAATTCTGAGTTATGTCAAGCTATCATTTAATAATTCTCAAGGGTCCAACACTGGCAAAACCAGTGTATGCTGCAGTGTATGTGTTTCCTGTTTCCTTCTAATACTTTTCATCATGGTTCATGAGTGAATGCTATGAAATCTAATTAATTTAATTAATGGATCTCAGGACCATTGGTCCATGCATTAACATAAATTACTCTGTGAAGAAAGGGCTGTTTCTCTTTAGCTCTCTTGTTTTAAGGGAAAAGAATTTTTGTGACCTCCAGTCACCTGGCTAAGCTAAGCAACAATTTCTTTCAGAACAGACAAAATAATGCACTTCTAACAAGCCTTAAGCATAGAGTGTAACACTATCACTAAAATTTCTGTTTGTGTTGTCTAAGAGCTAATAAAATGGAATATTATAATCTAAGCCTGAGGAAATTTGAGATAGTCTTATATTTTTTTCAGCTAAACCAAAAAATAATTATAGGGAAGTGCCAAGGACTGCCCTCATATAGTCTGAAAAGTAATTTCTATCCATCCTACATGTGTTCTGTGTTTTATCCCTGCCAAGATTGTGTTGCTCTTTCTTCAAAGTTCTTTGACTACTTAATTTTCCTATTCCTTTTTAAAATTTTTCCTGTCATTTCAAATCAAAAGCCATATGTACAAAAGAGCAAAAGTTGTCATCTTTTTGCTTTTGCAACAACTGTCAGTGGCAGCTAAAGGATTATAAATTCTCTATTTGTGTGTTTCCACTGATAGTCCTCATTCAAAAGAGAATTTAGGCAACCAAGCAAAAGGCACTTGTGATAAGGTCAATAATAAATAGAAAAATAAATTGACATAAAGAGAAAATAAGGCCAAGTATTGGTGATAGATGACTATAATCACTTAAAGATGTCATTCTTCTGGTCAGATTATATAGTGTAATTTGTGTAAAGAACCCAATACTTACTTGACACATATTTGTTGAGAATAGTGTAACCGAGTTGAAGCTCATTCTGCTTGCTACACAACAATAAGTCAAGAGGCAAGATGTTGGGGCAAAGCAACTTTTTTTTCAGAAAGTCAGCAAATTGAGGAGATAATGGACTATTGTCCCAAAGAACCATCACCCTTTGGCATGAAATTTGAGGTTATTTGAAGTTAGGAGATGAGGAAGTGAGAGAGAGTTAAAGTCAAAAGGTGACCAATGTCTGTAGATATCTGAGGAAGGTACTATAGCTTCTTTGTCCTTGGTTAGTGGATCTTTGCATATAGGAATCTGGTGGTATCACTCCTATAAGTCTTAAGCATTGCAATAGCACAATCATTTCTGTAGGTACTTATCTCCTCAGGTAAGGGAGAGTTCAGGTAAAAAGCAGTTTTTGCAAACTTAGCTGTAACATGCCCATGTGCAGGGCTAAGCAGATGTTTCTAAGCAACAGGTCATAGTAGCAAGGGAAATGGAAGCAATATAGAGCATGCTAAGTTTCCCCCGCTATAGTAGTAATAATGATTAATATGATGACTGAAAACCTTTATAGGGGAAGTAACTAATGGATATGTATCACAAATCCTTTCCTGAAAAGGTGGAGGGAAATGTATATTGATCTGGCCCACACAATATAGCAGGAAGACACAGAGAGTAACAGGATTATATAAGCCTGGGAATGAAAGGCTCTCATCCTGGTACATCTACAAAACAATGTTATTAGGAGACTTGTTCAGATCCATACACCAACTGCTAATTTCTCATTTCTGCCTGGATACCCTTCAGGTACTTCTACTTAATTCATGATCTTCTTCAAAGTTACTAGTGTCCAAGACAGAGAACAGTGAGCTAGTCTAGTCTCTGTCCTCTCCCACTAATTTAGAGGGTCAGATAATGGAGTCCTGGTCTAATTTAGAAGGTCAGATGATATTGTCAGTGTAGCTCTGTGTGTGTCCAGATGCTTCTAAAATCTGTGCGATCTAAATTTAGAGATCTGTTTTTTCTCTCTTTTCCACCAATACATATTCTAGTATCTCTTCGTCTATTACCTTTTATGAGATACTTCCCCCCTTCAACTTCTCCAACCCCATCTGCAGTCCAGCCTGCACACCACTCTCAGGGCAATGGTTCTAAAAGGCAAATTTCATCTTGTTGTACTTCATTATATCTTCAATGTCATACCCTTGTCTCCTGATAAAATCTAATCTGCTTTACTTTAGATTGACCACCACATTTTTTTTTTTTTGGCATTCAAGGTTAGAATTTTATTTATCTATTTTTTTAATATTTTTTTATTGGAGTTCGATTTGCCAGCATATAACACAACACCCAGTACTCATCCAGTCATGTGCCCCCTCAGTGCCCATCAACCAGTCACCCCATCCACACGCCTACCTCCCCTTCCACTACCCCTTGTTCATTTCCCAGAGTTAGTTGTCTCTCATGTTCTGTCACTCTTTCTGATATTTCCCACTCATTTTCTCTCCTCTCCCCTTTAATCCCTTTCACTGTTTTTTATATACCCCAAATGAATTAGACCATATAATGTTTGTCCTTCTCCAGTCAACTTACTTCACTAAGCATAACACTCTCCAGTTCAGTCCACATTGAAGCAAATGGTGGGTATTTGTCATTTCTAATGGCTGAGTAATATCCCATTGTGTGTGTGTGTGTGTGTATTATTTCTTTATCCATTCATTTTTTGATGGACAGCGAGGCTCCTTCCACAGTTTGGCTATTGTGGACATTGCTGCTATAAACATTGGGGTGCAGGTGTCCTGGCATTTCACTGCATCTGTATCTTTGGGGTAAGTCCCCAGCAGTGCAATTGCTGGGTCGTAGGGTAGCTCTACTTTTAACTCTTTGAGGAGCCTCCACACAGTTTTCCCGAGTGACTGTACCAGTTCACATTCCCACCAACAGTGCAAGAGGGTTCCCCTTTCTCCACATCCTCTCCAACATTGGTTGTTTCCTGTCTTGTTAATTTTCACCATTCTCACTGGTCTAAGGTGGTATCTCATGGTGGTTTTGATTTGTATTTCCCTCATGGCCAGTGATGTGGAACATTTTCTCATTTGCTTCTTGGCCATGTCTATGTCTTCCTCTGTGAACTTTCTGTTCATGTCTTCTGCCCATTTCATGATTGGATTGTTTGTTTCTTTGCTGTTGAGTTTAATAAGTTCTTTATAGATCTTGGATACTAGCCCTTTATCTGATATGTGATTTGCAAATATCTTTTCCCATTCTGTAGGTTGTCTTTTTGCTTTGTTGACTGTTTCTTTTGCTGTGCAGAAGCTTTTCATCTTGATGAAGTCCCAATAGTTCATTTTTGCTTTTGTTTCCCTTACCCTCATAGATGTATCTTGCAAGAAGTTGCTGTGGCCGAGTTCAAAAAGAGTGTTGCCTGTGTTCTCCTCTAGGATTTTGATGGATTCTTGTCTCACACTTAAATCTTTCATCCATTTTGAGTTTATATTGTGTACAATGTAAGAGAATGGTCTAGTTTCATTCTTCTGCATGTGGCTGTCCAATTGTCCCTGCACCATTTATTGAATAAACTGTCCTTTTCTAGTGGATTGTCTCTCCTGCTTTGTTGAATATTAGTTGACCATAGAGTTGAGGGCCCGTTCCTGGGTTCTCTATTCTGCTCCATTGATCTATGTGTCTGTTTTTGTGCCAGTACCACACTGTCTTGATGACCACAGCTTTGTAGTACAACCTGAAATCTGGCATTGTGATGCCCCTGGCTCTGGTTTTCTTTTTTAATATTCCCCTGGCTCTTCAGGGTCTTTTCTGATTCCACACAAATCTTAAGATGATTTGTTCCAACTCTCTGAAGAAAGTCCATGGTATTTTGATAGGAATTGCATTGAATGTGTCAATTGCATAGACATTTTCATAATATTAATTCTTCCAATCCATGAGCATGGAATATTTTTCCATCTCTTTGTGTCCTCCTCAATTTCTTTCAGAAGTGTTCTGTAGTTTTTAGGGTATAGAGCTTTTGCCTCTTTGGTTAGGTTTATTCCTAGGTATCTTATGTTCTTGGGTGCAATTGTAAATGGGATTGATTCCTTAATTTCTCTTTCTTCGGGCTTATTGTTATTGTATAGAAATGTCACTGATTTCTGGGCATTGATTTTGTATCCTGCCACACTGCTAAATTGCTGTATGAGTTCTAGCAATCTTGGGGTGGAGTCTTTTGGGTTTCTATGTATGGTATCATGTCATCTGCAAAGAGGGAGAGTTTAACTTCTTCTTTACCAATTTGAATGCCTTTTATTTCTTGTCTGATTGCTGAGGCTAGGACTTCTACTACTATGTTGAATAGTAGTGACCACCACATTTTTTTTATCTAACTCCATCTCTCTCCTTCTTAAGTCTCTCCACCTAATACTCTGCCCATTGTATTGAATAACTTGGACCTACTTGCTTCCTTTTAACCCATAATAGTTTTTTATTACCCCCTTAACTTTGCACACAGTGTTCCTGCTACTAAAACAGCTTTCTCCTTGTCATCCTGGAAAATTCTACTCTTCCTTTATGACCGAATTCTGTCTTCTTTTCTCTGTGAGTGACCTTCCTATGATAAATTGACTATATCTTATTTTGTGGTTTCATGGCTCATTAGGTATTCTTCAAATGTCCAACATAACAGTGTATGATATTTGTCATTATATGCCTATTTCCCCTGCTGGTTTTGAGAAACTTAAAGCAGTGTTGTCACCATTCTCTTTCCCTAATATCGAGCATAATTTATATATATTCATGATTTGGGGTAAGTGAATGAATGAATGTATAAACACATGAAGGAATGATGAGAAAGCCAAAACTGATACTTGTCTGTGCCTTTTAAACTATATTATAGAAAATTCCAGCTCATATTCTTTTGTTTGTTTTTGTTGTTGTTTTTGTTATATATGTAGCAAAAAGCTTTGTTCCTTTCAAAAATTTGTTCTGCATTAGCAACAAATCAGTGTCTCTTGCAAACAACATTGTGTCCTCTCTTCTTTTCTCTTTTTACCTATTACTGTTTTAAAAAGAGTATGACTTTATGATTTTGTAGATTAATTTGTTACAGTACATGTAATAGGAGCCCTGCTATTTCTTCATAAGTAGTTATGATAAAATATTCATACTTATGTTTTGTGAAGATCTATATGTGACAGAGCACAAATTATAATCTTATTTTAAGAGGAAATATAGATGAAAGGATTTTCTTTTATTGTTCTTAATGTAAAACTTCTAAATTAAATATATAAAAGTGCTCATCTAGAAGATAATGGAATCATAAGCGGAACACAGGAAAAGGCTTACAAAGCACAAATTATATTTAAAAATGTTAGTTTTATTCCAATAGAATTACTGAACTGGGCTATGATAAAACAAAAGATTTATAATAAATTTTTATGTAAGTAAATTATTTAATACAGCTTGTGTAAATTTTACCTATAAAACTCTATCAAATTGTTTATGGTATTTCAAGAAGTTTTCAATTTATTCATGTTCAACACAAAAGTTAAATATAGATGAAAAATAAACTAAATGAAAAACATTGGATTGATATTTCATGGCTTTCTATGAAACATGTAAATGTAGAGATAGTATTAAAACACAAGAGAAAGCTCTTCTCCAGTCTTTACATTCTGAGAATAGGATAATGGCCACAAGGCCAAGAACGACAAAGTCTAAACAAAATGCAGTGGAGTAGAGGGAGTTATGACCCTGAGGTATGAGATGAAATTTGGTTCTGGGAGTTTTTACTACCAATGGGATGAGATATCTATACCAGAACAATTATTTGTGAAGTCAGTAAACTTTGGAGACAAGGCCAACATTAGGGATGGGGCCATTCCCAGAAAGATGAATGAAGTATATATTGATGGGCAAAAAGAATGACAGGAATGAGAGAGAGGAGAAAATGGTTAAAAAAACATAAAGAAGAAATGTAGAAAAACCCACAAGGATCCAAAACAGTCTATTTGCAAAACAGCTTATTCCTAAGGAAGATGGGTTCCATGGAAACTGGGAAGATAATGCTCAGAGTTCTATCTCCATGATGTAGGACACCAGGTAGGAAAAATAGAACACAAGATTTTTCTTAGAGTGAAATTTGTTAGCTCTAAAAATGAGTGAAACTGGACCTGCTAGAGGCCTTTAATTATACATTGATATCAGAGCAGATGCAGACTAATGTGTGTTATTTCAATAATCAAGTGTTATAAATAATTTACAAATTTTTATTTACTTTTCCTATTTTGCTTTGTAGTTAATTTCATTAATGTATTTCAACATTATTATTCGAATGAAAGACTATGTCAGTTCTTGGACACAATATTTCACTGTTCATTCATCTCAATGAGACATGATAGAAGCCATATATTTTTTTTAACTAAGAAACATTATATTTTTTTTAGCTATTTTAGGATTACAGAAAAAAAATGAATGAAAATATGGAGAGTTTCCATATGCTCACTTTCCCTTCCATTTCTCCTATTTTTTAATATCCTGTGGTATTTTTAATATTTGAGTGTAACATTTGTTACAATTGATAATATAATATTGATATGTTATTGTTAACTAAAATCCATAAACACATTATGGTTCACTCTTTGTTTTGTATATGCTATGGGTCTTAACAAATGTGTAATGACATGTATCCATCATAACAGTATCATATGGAATAATAGTTTCACTGCCCTAAAAATCCCTTGTGCATCATTTATTTATCCCTTCTTCCTTCCCTCCCCAGCAGCTGCTGGCAATGACTAGACTTTTTACTGTCTCCATACTTTTGCCTTGTCCAGAATGTCATATAGTTGAAATCATTCAGTATATAACCTTCTCAGATTGGCTTCTTTTGCTTAGCAATATGCATTTAAAAGTCTTCTGTGTCTTTTTATGGCTTGATAGCACATGTCTTTTTAGCACTAAATAATATCTTGTATGGCTTAGTTTCTTATCTATTCATCTATTGAAGGATATTTTGCTTCTAAGTTCTGCCAATTATGACTGAAGAGTTATAAACATTTGTGTGCAGGTTTTGTGTGGATGTAAGTTTTCACCTCACTTAGGATATCAGAGAACATGATTACTATGATTATATGTTAAGAGTATATTCAGTTTTGTAAGAAACCACAAATTCTTCCATAGTGCCTAGACCATTTTGCATTCTCATCAGCAATAAATAAAAGTTCCCTTTGCTAATCTTGGCATGATTGGTATTGCTAGTGTTTTGGATCTTGGCTATTCTAATAGGTACATAGTGTTACCTCACTGTTGTTTTATTTTTTTATTATCATTTTTTAAAATATTTTATGTATTTATCCATGAGAGAGAGAGAGAGGCAGAGACACAGGCAGAGGGAGAAGCAGACTCCCCACAGGGAGCCCGACGTGGGACTTGAGCCCGGGACCCCAGGACCACACACTGGGCCAAAGGTGGTGCCAAACCGCTGAGCCACCCGGGCTGCCCCTCGTTGTTTTAATTTGCAGTTTCCTAACTACATATAATGTTAAGTATCTTTCTATATGCTTATTTGACATTAGTCATACTTTTACCACCTCTAAGATCATCACCCTGTCATAATTTCCTTCCCATTGTCAGTGAGATCCAGTATTTTTTAGTGGAAAATAAAACTACTGTTTACCACACCCTTTGTGTATAGTGTAATAAATTCTGGTATCTGATAAGACAAGACAATCCCCAGTCTCTGCATCTTTTAATAGTAGTGTAGTTATTTTTGAGAATTTAATACTCTGACAATTTTAGAATGTAATTTTTTCATTAAAATCACTCACAATATTAGATTTATTGAGAAAATTTTTTAAAGTTGAGAGAAGTTTTAGTGGTAAATTATCACATACATTTACATGACATAATTTCCTCATTTATTGGAGTCATTTTTAATAAAATCCTTTTGTAAAATATTGTACATAGATGGATTTAGTATTCTTTTGTAGGTTAATTACAACACTATAGTATCTCAGTTTATATTACAGTTTTACACCTTCAGTTAAATTATTACTAGTAGAGAAGAACATGTTCTATATGTGTGTGTGTGAGGGGTTATTTATAACAGTATTGATGAATTTACTTATAAGTTCTAGTGTGTTTGTGCTTACTTGATTGGGCTTTCCTATAGTTGATTATAGCATTTGCAGATGATGAAAATGATGAAAAAAAAACCACTTTGTATTTTTCTCAAGTATTTATGCTACATTTTTTCTCCACCTAATGATATTGACCAACCTCCCCAATACTATACCGAATAGAAATTATAACAATGGTCATCATATACTTTCCCCAAATTAAAGAGAATGTATCCAGAATATCTCTATTAGTATTATATATGCCATAGGTTTCTTTTCTTTTTTTTTTAGTTAGAATTTCACAAAGTTCAAGAAGTTCCTTTTGTATTAAAAATTGTGTGTTTCTAAAAAAGAAACAACTTTCTTAATGTATTTTTGTTTCTATTGGCATATCTGCTCAGTATTTCTTTTGTAGTCTACGAATGTGTTAAATTTAGACTTTCTAATGTTGAACCATCTTTGTATTTAGAATTCCTACATTAACTTGTCTCCAACTTTTCTCTGAGGTTACCCTGCCACATCTGGTAGATCTGTTTTCCTGTCTCATGATAGAAAATAGAGAATTAGGTACCGCTTTGTACAGGTCTGTATATGTTGGAGAATAGAATGTCCTTAGAAAACTGCTTTTAGATCAGTCTCTATCCTGGAATTTAGTCACCTTCTTTTCTAGTTCATAGGTATATTCCCAGGGTTTCTTCCAGATTTTGTGTTAGTTTTTTTTTTGTTGTTGTTTTTGTTTTTTGTTTTTGTTTTTCTTTTTTGTGTTAGTTTTTGACTGAGGCTAGGAAACCCATTGTAATAGATTCTATCATTGTTCCCAATTACTGCTGTTTCCACCAGAGGATTACACTTGAGGCCTTTGACTTCATGCTTAGTGATTTGACTTGCTTTGGTCAATAAAATATGAGAAAAGGAACCAAAGTATGATTAGTAATAAAAATGTGTATATTTTGTTGTTTTATAACACATGATACAATCTTCAACTTTTTAGAGAAATTACAAAAATTATTTTGATGGCCATAAAAGAAATAAATCCCATAAGAAATTATATTAGATGGGCAGCCCGGGTGGCTCAGCGGTTTAGTGCCGCTTTCAGCCCAGAGCCTGATTCTGGAGTCCCAGGATCGAGTCCCATGTCGGGCTCCCTGCATGGAGCCTACTCCTCACTCTACCTGTGTCTCTGCCTATCTCTCTCTACGTGTGTGCGTCATAAATAAATAAAATCTTTATTAAAAAGAGAAATTATATTAGAGCTAAAATACTTATTATGTTGTATTTTTCTTCATGAACCAGACAATGTTGTACTTCCACCTCCAGACAAACTCTGAAATATTATCTTCTGGCTTTCATTGTGTGAAAATCCCCTAACTTAAATCTACCCATATTCTAAAAGATTATATCATTGGTAAGTAATTCAGAAATCCAAATATTTGGATTCAAATGTTGATGCTCTAGAAATCAGTTTTCAGAGATTCTTCTTACCTGAAATGATTCTGAATGTTGAAACAGCTGCAGAGGGAAGGAAATAAATGGTGGTAAAGTAGCCCTAAATGACTTTTACCCTAATGACATCTTGGTTCAGTAGCATGTTGATATAGTTAGACATGAGAGCTGGGGTATTAAATAATACAAATTAATCAGTTAATTGTAAGAAAGGAGGAGGAACTTCTCTACAGCATGCAGTGTCTATATAGGTCATTTCCTATGTATCTAAAAAAAATCTCGAATTTTTTCATTCTCCTTTATGTGATAATCTACATTCTGGGAATCTATTTTAGAAAGTTTAAAGAATGGGTAAAAAAGTGATGAATGCCTTGGCATATCAGAGACATCTAAAAGCTGAGCTCATAGGGAGAATACATACTAGAGAAAGTAAAAGCTAATTTGAAGCTCAGAACTCAAAAAAGATCAAGAAACAGAGACTTTGATACCTTTCAAATGTCAGAGGATGGCTGAAGGACTGGAAAAAAAAGATTATTTGAAAACGCTTTTCATTAAGGTCTTACAAACTACTCTCAGTTCAGAGAGAGGTAACTGCTCCTCTCCCCTTGACAGAAGACAGGAAGTACGCTCTGTGGAGAGACTGAATGGAAGAGACTCATGGTATGCAGGATGCCTCACAGGGCATGCTCCTTCTGTGTCTTCTTTGCTAAACTCTTTTCTTACTTTAAAGCTTAAACATTGGAAATTCACATTGTTCAGTCCCACAGGGCCTGGATCCATGTCTCCAAATTCTTGATTTATCTATCCAAGTCTTTACAAAGACATCTCTATCAGGATGTTTAATCATCATCTCAGGTTTGAGTATCCAAAATGATGTTCCCCAGTCTTCTCGCATCAAACAATTTTGCTTTGTTCATATTCTTCTCAGTCTCAATTAATAGTAATTATATCCCTCTCAATCTTCTGACTAGAAATCTTGGTTATAATCTTGGCTGACCCCATGCTCAGGCAGATGTCAGATGACAGTAGGACTTCATAAGAAAATCCTCCTGGTTCTATCTCAAAATGTGTCAAGAATCCAGTCTCTTTTCACCACCTCTCCTGCTATCTCCCTGGCCCAAGTTTCCATCTTCCTTCTGGATTATCACAATACTATTATAATAGTTCATTCTTCTTGTACTTTTGCTGATCACATTCCCAAACAGCAGCCAGTGTGGTTTTTATGAATGCATGTCATTCCTCTGATCAAAACTCCAAAGGCATCCATCTCATTTGGGGGAAAAGCCTATGAATATACTGCAGATGTGTCTCTCCAGGCCACTTCCATACCTTCCCCGTTGTTCACTCTACTCCAGCATATCTGGTTTCCTTGGCCATATTTAGCATATTCCACTTCAAGTAACCACACTGGGTGCTTCACCGCCTCTAGAGCTGTCCCCCAAATAACAACATGGCACACTTACCTTTTTCAGTTCTTGTTCAAATGTCCAGTTGTTTCAAAAGTCTTTCTCGTATTAAATTTCAGTTCTTTCTCCATCTCTCATTTATCTTCTGCTAATATACTCTAAATTATTCATTTCTACCTTTCTGCATAATCTATAAGTTCCATGTAACAGGAAACCATGCCAATTTTATGTACTGCTATTACCTCAGAACTGACAATAATACCTGGCACATAAGAAGGACTTCATATTTTTGAAGGAATAAATTAATAAATATTGGGAATATCAGGGAATATGTACATGTCCAGTGGGGGCTGGACCCTAGAGTATGAGCGCTCAATCTTCATCCTCTCTAGGGAAGATAACAGATATCTAATGCTAGAAATTAAGAAATAATTATATAAATAGCTTATTTATAATAGGAAAATAAATACCTCTAAAAAATATCTATATTATGTTTGCTGCCCCTAGAAAGGCTAGAGAATTTTCTCTGTTTCTCTTATAGGACTTGTTGAATCTTTAAACCACTTATTTTAATTACTCTAACCCATTTTATGGATATAAAACATTATTTTTCAAGAATTTATTTAGAAATATTTTAGTTTTGAGTGATATATTAATTTGAGAAGGGTATGCAAAAGACTAAATAGTAGATTTTAGTTACTGTCTGGTAAGTTTTAATGTAGTCCTGGAAATATCCATCACAAATAAAAACCTAAAATAGATATTTGAAGCTAAGTAAATCACCTAAAATGCTACAAACACTAGATGTACACTGAGATTTAACACCCGGTTGTTTTTTAAAGCTTTGGCATTCTTATTTTCTTGTTTACCTCTTATTCTACTACATATCATTGTTCTATAAAAGGAATAAAATGTATATTTGGTGCATAATCTTTTTGTTAGCATTATATTCTGATAATTCCTCTGAAGGGAAATAAAATATGTTTAAAAATTGGACTATGTAATGAGTATGTTTTGCTTTAATAAAAACAGGTAGTCATGACTAGATGACCCATTCACTAGTTTCTCTCATTGGTATTGGAAGTTTACATTTCCTATTAAATTTAAGTTCACTAACTAAAACGAGTAAAGAAAATAATGCTTTGCTTACATTCCAATTTGCAAAATCTCTTCTGGTTTTATGTTCCAAAAATAACTCTTTTCAAGGCAACAAACTTAGAAAAATTAATAAAGAATAATAGTTACAGCAAAGTTAGATAGCATTAAAACTCATTTCTTAGCCCATGGTAACATTAAGCTTTATGACAAAATGAGAGGATTGCCATGAATGTACATCTACTACTAATGGAGAATAGGATTTTGTGATTCTCTGACTTAAACAATTAAAAAGGGAATTTAATTATGGGCTATTAGCCCAATCTTTTTGAAGATTGTTTTCCCAAATGAAAACTCATCAAAAGCAAAATCCTCTCAAGAATACAAGATTTCAGAATTGAGTTAAATTGTTCTTTATGCATAGTACCTTTTCTATACTCACAAAACTTGTATGTTTTTATAAAGGGGAAGTCAATATCTTGCTGATACTGAATAATATCAATGATGATCTATTGATTATTGAGCTATTGGTTTAAAAAAAAGAGTTATTCCATGTACGGTAGGACGATTCCTATACATTTTTTATCTTAAGCAATCAATTTTGTATTATCAGGGGTACTAAGATAATAAGACTTCCATATATTCACATATTTTGTTTAAGAGGTTTTAAATATATACATAATATGTTAGTATATATTATATACATAAAAACTTGAGTACATAAATATGTATGTATATATAAGTGTTATGTACTAATTAAGCATTTAGAGGTCTTAATATGTTAGGTCTTTATTAAGAACAGCATTTTTTGGTCTGCTAATGGAATATGCAATTATGGGTTGTACTAGGACTGATATTTTGCCTAAAAATCCAGTTTGTGCTTTACACTGATTAAATTGAGAGGATGTGTAATAGTTTCTAGTGGCCGTTTTCTGTCTTGCCAACAAGCCCACTTAATACTTTTTAAATTTATTTTTATTGAAGTACAGTTGACACATAATGTTACAGTAGTTTCAGATGCCCACCTAATATTTTAAAACCGACTTCAAATAATTTTTATCTGGCCATCCATCTATATAAGTTTTGAATTTAGTGCAGTAAGGTAAATAACATACTGTTTCTAGTGAGTTTCCATATGCAAATTTTGCTTTCTATTGATAATTCATTTTTCTGCTCTTTTTCCAAAGCAGTTTATTATGCAGTTAACAAATGCTAAATAAAAGATTTTTTTTTTCTGAATAGGTTTTTATAGGACAGTGTTGTCCAATACAAAAGTCACTAGCCACATGTGACTACAAAGCATATGAAATGTTGCTACTCCAAATTGAGACATGCTGTAAGTGTAAAGTACACAGTACACACCAAGTACACAGTACTTGGAAACAGTGGAGAGAGAGAGAGAGAGAGAGAGAGAGAATGTAAAGTATCTCATTTATAATTTGTATATTGATTATATGTTGAAATAATAATGTCGGATTCATTGGGCAACATAAATATATATTCATTAATTTCACCTAGTTCTTTTTTTTCTTTTCAGTGTTGCTATTTAAAAAGTTAAAATGACATAAGTGGTTTATATTTGCCCAGAATATGTTTCTGCTGGACAGCACTGTATTGTTTTAAGCTTACATCTCTTTCAGATTAAATAAGATTGAACAATTGTATTACAAGCTTTTTAAAGACAATAGAAAAAAATAAATTAAAAAAATAAAGGCAATAGAAAGACCTCTTTTATACTGTATTGTTCCACTGCTTTATTTAAATACCCAGCTCAGAACATCCATTAGTAATATTATTATTCAATTAAATGGGTAGAAAAACAATTCCTTTCATGTCTTTTTTCCTTTAATGAATTCATTTGCCATATGTTTAGGGCACAGGCATTTTACAAATGTCCTTATGTATAATCAATCTATATAATCCGGAATTTTAAATGAATAATTCAAATTGTAAAAATAAAATATAATTATGGATTAACCTCATTTTTGTTCTACCTCATTGGTGATTATATCTAGTGATATATTAGAACATATTGGTCTGATCTCACTGAAATGGACTATTGACCTGCTAATAGCAGGATTTCCAATGGAAAAATATATATACAATAACAACAGTTTGGTGAAACAAAGGCTCCAAGAAAGTATGGAGTAAGCATCCACACTTAGATTCTATGTTGCCCTAATATTGGTGGGCTCTACTTATTGCTCTCAGCCATTAAAGAACCTTTAGACATTCATTACTCTGCCTTCTCATGAGCTTTCTGGACAAAGGTGTTAAACTGCCAATAAAATTCTCTCCCTCCATGATGATAATTGACTTCCCTCCTGGGTATGAAACTCTCACCAGTATCTTCCTCTAAATCACTAAGACAAATTGAAGTACTTACACATAACATATTATAAACATTTTAAATTAAACCATTCACACTTGACATAATCTGTGTTTCACTTTCCAACTCCTTATTCTATTACTCTGCTACCTTGAAGTATCTATATTTGTAAGTTCCATTCACCAAAGTCCAAGACATAAAGAGATATCCCTTAGAGGTGGATCATGAAAGCTGACCCTATCAGGGAATAAATGCACACTGACTGTCCACCTGCCCTTCTCATATAATGCAGACTCAATTCAGTGAATCTTGGTTTGCTAGTCTCCTAAAATCTGTTTCTCCTGATTCTTTTTTTTTTTTTTTTAACTTGCCATGGGCTTTCTTGACAGCCAAAAGAGCAAATAGTACAAGAGAGGCCTGTGCGAATAGCACAGATTTGCTATGTGGTAGTGTAGAAACCGCTAAGTTTAATTGAGAAACACACTTAATTTCCCCATGTAATTATGATAGGAAAGCTTCTCTTTTTTGTATATGCATACGTGCAAAATTAAGGAACTGCACCCTTTATTCGAGAAAGACTGGCCATATTCTAACGAGAACAGTTTTCGTCCTTCTAAACATTGACTACAATTCTTTAAAATATACAGTATATCTAGTTAGGATGAGTAAAAATGTTTATGACCAGAAGTGAGACCCAATAATTGTGGTAAGGTGATTAGAAGGTTTTTACTTGGTTGGATCACTGGTCCTTTTTTTGAATATTCATTAAACTTGATTTTTGGTAAAGGCAGTCATCCAACAAATGACAATCAGATTCCAGATTTCACAAGCTCCTGGGTAAAGATGATCAAGTGTTGCAGGGATAAACCAGCTCACTAGATAATTAGTTCTGGGAGTTTGTGAACAAGGCAAGGAATAGAGTGTTTTCAAGATGGAATGAGGATAGTGTCATGGACCCTGTCATGTTGAGTATTTATTTTCAAAATATCTAGTTCTAATTTCTGAAAGAAGTAGAATTAACTTGAGAAACACCATACTCATGTGGTTGGATTATTTTTCAACTAATTTCAAATACAAAGGATATAAAACTAATTTTATCCAACTTGATGAAGAGTAAACCATATGACATTCATAGCCTTTTCCAAGGTTATAGAACATTTTCTTCCATGATACTTGGATTTATCAGTGTTCATCTTTTCGACACAGCAGTGTACTTTAAGTTATACTCAAAAGTTTCAATGACAATCAAAATTGGTATCCTCCTTATATGGTTCTTCTGCACAACATACCCTCTACTGCTTCTGATAGAGTACTAAGTGCACTTGGATGCTTAAAACATATTTTATGATTGTAATCTTGGACATTTGAAGTGGTTCTCTATTCTACTACAGATATAAACACCATAAATTGGAAAAGACATACTTCAGTTGAAAGGTCAAAAATCCTTGCTGGACTTTTCCTGATGGTGTTTATGAGAAAGACAGCTCAAATTTATTGGTAGAGCTAAATTTCTTGTACAGGAAAGTCAGAGTGAAGTTTCGATAGTGAGATGGAAAAAACTGTCCAGACCTAACTAAAGTTGGGGGACAAGAGATGTTACTGGGAAGTTCAGCAAGTGCAAACTATCCTTTAAAAGCTCCCTGTAAAACAGGTGAAAATCACAGATCTATCAGTGAGTGTCATTGATAAGTGCCACCAGCAGTATTTTAGTATCTTAGCTGTTTATGGAAATCCTTCTCAAGATAACACAGCATTAATACCTACACAAATCTAAGTTTAGTTTATTTTTTTTTATTTTATTGCATTAATACTCTGAAATCCCAATGATTTATAATAACAATAATTTTTTATAGATTTATTTTTCATGAGAGACACAGACCGGGAGAGAGAGAGGCGTCCCTCCCTCTCTAGGGAGAGGGAGAAGCAGGCTCCTCGCAGGGAGCCTGATGCAGGACTTGATCCTAGATCCTGGGATTATGACCTGAGCTGAAGGGAGGAGCCCCACCGCTGAGCCACCAAGGCATCCCAATAACAAGAATTTTTAAAAGATTTTTCTCTAGCAGTTTTAAGTTCACAACAAAATTGAAAGGAAAGTACAAAGATTTCCAGTATGACCTCTGCCCTCACAAATGGATAAGCTCTTCTATTATCAACATCATTCACAATAGTGCTACAGTCTCTTTTCTTTTTTTTCCCCAAGGATGTACATGTACTGACACATCATAATCACCCAAAATCCATTGTTTACCTTATTGTTCACTCTTGATATTTTATATTCTGTTCATTTGGACAAATGTATAATGAATAGATCCACCATTAAAATGTCGCACAGTAATCCTCATGTTCTGCTATTCATTTCCTTCACATCCCAACCCCTGGTATCCACTGATCTTTTTTCTGTCTACATAGATTTCCCTTTTCCAGAATATCATATGTCTTAAATCATATGGTTTAAATAATTTTCAGATTGGCTTCTTTGATTAAGAAGAATCTTAGATGCTTATGACTGTGTCTTTTCATGGCTTGATAGCTCATTTCCTTTTATCATGGACTAATATCCCATTGTCTGGATATGCCAGTTTGTTTACCCATTCACGTACTGGGGGACATCTTGGGTGCTCTCAAGCTTTGGCAATTATGAATTAAAAAAGCTAGAAGCATCCATGTACAGGTTTTTGTGTGGACATAAATTTTCAGCTCATTTGAGCTGAGCTGAAAAAAACAAATTTGCAACTATTTTGGGTTGGAAACATCATGGAGCAATGTTTCTACACCATATAGGAAGAGTCTGTTCTGTTTTATACAAAATTGCCAACCGTCCTCCAAAGTAGTTGTATTACTATGCATTTCCTCCACTGATGAATGAGAATTCCTATTGGTCTACATCTTCACCAGCATTTGATATTGTCAATGTTTTAGATTTTGGCCATTCTAATAGGCATTAATTGTATTTTACTATTGTTTTAATTTGAATTTCTCTGATGACATTTGATGTGGATAGAGTATCTTATCAAATGCTTATTTGCCATCTGTTACATATTCTTTGATGAGTTGTCTGTGTAAGGTTCATTTTTTTAAAAATCAATTTTCCTTATTTTTGAGATTTAAGAGTTATTTATGTATTTTGGATAATAGTCCTTAATTGGAAATGTCTCTAGCAAATATTTTCTCCCAGTCTATGGTTTGTCTTCCTAATTCCCTTGAATATGTCTTTCATTCTCTTGCCAATTTCTTTCAGGGATTCTATATTCTGTGTTGCATCTAAAAAGTCATTATCATACCTACAGTCATCTAGGTGTTTTCCTATGTTATCTTCCAAAAGTTTTAAGTTTTGCATTTTACATTTAGATCTATGATCCATTTTTAACTTCTTATTTATTCATATATTTCCAGTATAATTAACATATAGTGTTATATTAGTCTCAAGTGTATAATATAGTAATTCAATAATTCCATACTCAATGCTCACCATGATAAGTGTACTCTTAATCCCCTTTAGTTATTTCACTCATCCTCCCACCCACCTCTCCTCTGGTAACCACTAGTTCTCTGTATTTGAAAGTCTCTTTTTGTTTGTTCTTTTTTCCTTTGTTCATTTGTTTCTTGAATTCTACCTATGAATATGAAAAAATCTACATATGATTAAAATTATATGGTATTTGTCTCTCTCTAACTTATTTCACTTAGTATTCTACTCTATAGATTTGTCCATGTTGTTGCAAATGGCAAAATTTCATTTTTTTTTTTATGGTCGAGTAATATTCCAGTGTGTGTGTGTGTGTGTGTGTGTGTGTGCCCACTTATACACAACACTTCCTCTTTACCTATCCTTCTATCAATAAACATAGAGTGCTTCCATATTTTGGTTATTGTAAATAATGCTGCAATAAACATAGGGTTACATTTATCTTTTTGAATTACTGTTTTCTTTTTTTTTTTAAGATTTTATTTATTTATTCATGAGAGACAGAGAGAGAGAGAGAGGCACAGACACAGGAAGAGAGAGAGAAGCAGGCTCCATGTAGGGAGCCTGATGTGGGACTTGATCCCAGGACTCCAGGATCATGCCCTGGGGCAAAAGCAGATGCTCAACCTCTGAGCCATCCAGGTGTCCGTTTTTGTTTTCTTTAGGTAAATACCCAAAAATGGAAATACTGGATCTTATGGGAATTCTATCTTTAATTTTTTTAAGGACCCTCCATACTGTTTTCCACAGTGGCTGTACTAGTTTGTGTTCCCATCAACAGTGCACATGGGTTCCCTTTTCTCCACATCCTTGCCAACACTTGTTTCTTTTCTTTTGATTTTAGCTATTCTGACTGGTGTGAGGTGATACCTCATTATAGTTTTGATCTGTTTCCCTGATGATTAGTTATGTTGAGCACCTTTTCATGTGTTTGCTGAATTCTATGATCCATTTTGAGTTAATTTTTGTAAAATGAATAAGATCTATGTGTAGATAATGTTTTTCCTTGGATGTACAGATGTTCCTGCACCATTTCTAAAAGCAAGCATTTATATTTTTACTCATGTTACATGTCAATGCTGGCAGGTTAGCAAGTGCTGCTCTGTGCTATGTATTTTCTCATCCTGGAACTCTCATTGGTAGAGGGAAAGGACAACAGGAGGAAAAGCTGATGGGAGGAGAGGCATGGGATGTCACTCAGAACTTCTGCTTAGAATTAGTGCTTTTTATCACGTCCTACTGGCTTATATCATTACATGGCCAAGCCTAATAATGGGGAGGAAATGTGTAATCTACCTTCAACGAAGCACTTCAAGTCAAATTACAATGGGCAGAGATATACTCCTCTTGTAAGCAAGTGACTCAACATTTGAAAACAACAATGCCATCTCCACAAGTAGTGTTTCAAATGTAGGAATAATGGATTTCAAACAATCGGGTTCTAGTCATAACTCCTCCTATTGTTTTAGGTCAATCCCATAGTTTAAGAAAACCTCATAGAGAAAAGATTTCATAAGAAGGAATTCATCTATAGAGGATAAAATCTCAGGGCTCTCAAAGGACATCTGGACTTTCTGGTGACTTATAGGCACTAGCAGAGATACTACTGTGTAGAAATATGATAATGGAACAATAAGGGTTTCTAGCTTTCACATGAACTTCCAGACTAGCTCCAAAGGCTCCAATGTCCATAGTAGCCAAGAGTCATACAAATTACTACCACAGTTATATGGCACTTGACACTTGTCAAAACCTAGGAATTGTCTCTTTAAGTTATTAAAAATATTTTATGTATCTGAAAGGATAGAGTGAAAATCTAACAAATTGGTTTTATAATTCAAAGGAAGATGGAAAATAAATATTTAGCTTATGGACTTTCTTGCTTCCAGATAGTTTACTATCCTGAGGTGTAACAATACTGAGGGATGTGAATCTGAGGCAAAATATGAAAAATCACCTAAATTATCAGAATTGCCTAAAAATATGCATAATAGCACTTGATTACAGTGTTCAAGGCAACAGTAAAAAGTTGAGCAGATTATTATAAAAAAAGAGTTTAAATACTAACCTATTCATTGCCATTTAAAATTACAAGTTTATGGTCTGGTGGTCCACATTGTATTTCAAGCAATTAAGTCAGCATTCTCAAACTTTACTATGTAGAGAAACTACTGAGAGCTTGTTTAAAACACTTATCCCCCAGATTTTCCTAGGTTGTAGCCTAGACATGTTAATTCAGCAAACTGGGTGGAGTCTGATTATCTAGTTCTTAATAAGCACTTGGGAGATGTAATGCAAGTGGTCAAGGAAACAAGCTTTGAGAAACAGTGAAATATAGAACCAAAAACAGATATTTTTAATATTCTTTACATTAACACTTAATTATATCCCAGGAAGAATTATTTTTATATGATAAATATGAAAAAAATTAATGAAGACTGAATAATGACTCTATTTTGTGTTATAAAAGTTACTAATTATGCTCGTCATAGTATGTAATGTGTTGAAAAATATAAATTGAGTATTGTGCATTATGCATATAGTCTAATTTCATAAAAGTAATTTTATATTTAAATGTTCAATGCAATTGAGTGATATGAAAAATGGACATTTTAAAAATAATAAAATACTCTGACATCAAAAAGATATATATCAAATCATAAGAGACAAATGTCTTTGTGCCTTGATTAATATTATCACTATATGCACATTTTACCACACAAGCCCACTAATTAAAATGTTCATATGGCTATAACATTCTACAGAACTTCTAATAGAAATGAATTTTACATTTTATAAAAATGTTTGCCTCAATGAGGCATTCTATCATGTCTAGATGATAAAATTAAGCATAGTTTATATTTAAGGCAAAACATTTTTATTTAAAAACATACTCCCATCCCACAATTTTATTTTTATTTTCTTGTTCAATGGCAGTAAACAAATCTACAATTTGGAGATGTTACGATTCTATCTCAACAATTGGTAGAGCAACGGGAAAGAAAAATCAATAAGGTTATATCACCTTCAACCAATAGGCTTCAAGAAAATATCACAGTCAACCAACAGGCTCTAACCAATATTTACTATAGAATATTCCACTTCAAAATAGCAGAATACATATTCTTTTTAAGTACCCACAAATATAAGCAAAGATTAGTCCTATCCTGGGCCATAAACAAACCTCAAAAATTTAGAATTGAAATTATATATAATAATAATAACCAGAAAAACTCCAACAAGAGAACACACTTCTAATTAATCCATGAGTCAAAGAGAAAGTCTCAAGAGAAATTTTAAAAATACATCTGACAGGTTTAATCTGATTGGTAGTGAAATGGAATAGAGAGGCCAGGCAAAAGTTGGTCGAAACAGGCTTTTAATGGGACAGGCTCTTGGGCGAGGTTCCACCGCAGGGAAGGTAGAGAGTGGGGAAGTCACCGCTGGGGAGGTCCAGCCGGCTTTTTAAGAGGGGAGGGGTAAAGGGTGGGGTATCTCTGCAGGGTGATAGGTATTAGGCATATCACTGGTGGAATCGGCCTGGGGCAATAACTGCTCATGCCCTTATATGGGGTCTGGGTAAGTACGGTTCAGGTTTCCTGCATAGGTCCAGTCTCTACCTGATGAGGTAGGTGTCCTCCGGTGGTCTGCTGGTGATGGGAAAGGTGGTGGGGGGGGAGGGGGGTCCACCACCATTTTGTTGGTGCCTCCCGGTCCCCCTTAATCCCACCACCCAACAACATCAAACTGAGCAAGAATAAAAACACAACATATCAAAGTTGTGGCACAATGCTTTAACTGAGAAAGATTTTTATAGCACTAAATATGTGTTTAACAAAAGAGAAAAGTCTACAATCTGATTTCCTACCCTACAAACCTAAATAAGAAGAAAAGCAAAATAAACCCAAAGTAAGCAGAATGAGGGAAATAATAAAAAGCAGAAATCAATGAAATTTAAAACAAAAGCAATAGAAAAAAATTTTAATTAGTTTTTTGAAGTTTTTTAATAAAATTGACAAACCACAATGAAGACTGACAAATTTAAAAAATAAAAGAAATTCAAATGGCCAATATCAGGAAGAAATGATATATTACTAGAGACCTTGCAGAATGATAATATAGGAACAGTAGGAACAACTGTATATAGATAAATATGACAACTTAGATGGAAAAGACCATTTCTTCAAAGGCACAAAACTACACCAAATCTAAAATGAAATAAATAATTTGAATAGCCTCATTAAGGACCTTTTATTTGTAATTTAAGCACCCCTCCCCAAACAAATCCAGACCCAGTCAGTTCACTGGAGAATTCTACTAAACATTTAAAGAAGAATTAGTACCAATTCTATTACATTTTCTACTTCAGAAACAGAAGAGAGTAAAAACTTTTGAATCCATTTTATGAAACTAGACTTACCTTGATACCAAAACAAGATAAAGATATTACAAAAAAGGAAAAACTGCAGACCAATATCAGTTATGAATAAATATTCTCAAATAGATTTCAACAATATATAAAAAATGTACCAGAACCAAGGAGTTTTTTCCAAAGTTGAAAGCTTGTTTCGATATTTAAATATCAATAAAATCCACCATATTAGCAGAATAAAGAAGAAAAATCCAATGACCATATCAATCAAAGCAAGACAAGCATTTAACAAAATTTAACACCCATTCTTGATAAATACCCATTAAAATAAATACCCAGTAAAAACAGAGAGGAACTCCCTAACTTAATAAAGAATGCCTACAAAACACTACAGGTAGCATTAAATATAGTGGTAAAAAACTGATTTCTCCATAACACCAGGAATAAGCCAAGTATGTCTGCTCTAGCTAGTGCTATTCAATATCAGACTGGGAGTTATAGCCATTGCAATACAGTAAGAGAAAGAAATAAAGTCATACAGACTGTTAAAAAAAAAAAAAAAAAAAAGAAGAAGAAATAGAACTGTTCCTATCTGGAGATGGATGATTGTTTATATAGAAAATTAAAAAGATTCTATTATGTAACTCAGTTACATAATAGAATGAAAGAAACAAAAAGTGGTTATAGCAAGATTTCAAGATATAAAATCAATAAACAAATACCATTTGTATTTTTATATACTAGTAGTAGAGATGCAGACACCCGAAATAACAATACCATAATATTTACAATCACTCAATTAACTGAGTTATAAATCTAGCAAAATATGTAGAAGATTCATATGCTGAAAACTCAAAATATTGATCAATGAAATCAAAGATTTAAATAAGAGACATACTGTGTTTATGGGTAGGAAGTCTCAACAAAATAAAGATGTCAATTTTCTCTCAACTGATTTACAAATTTAACATAATTCCTATGAAATCCCAATAAGATTTTTATAGATATAGACAAGATTATTTTAAAATTTATATCTAAAATGTTCTTGAAAAAAGAGCAAGGAAATGTAAGGAAAAAGTCAATCTGATTTCAAAACTTATATAGTTACAGTAATCAAAATATGTATTTGAGAAAGGATAGACATACAGATCAGTGGAACATAATGGAGAACCAAGCTATAGAGCCATATATATATATATATATATATATATATATATATATATACCCAATAGACTTTTTACAAAATACAAAACCAATTCCATGGAGGAATAATAGCTGTCCTAAAAATTTACTAGTAAAATGACTGGATAGCTATATACAGAAGAAAACAATAATAATCTTGATCTAAACTTCACATGCCATATAAAATTTAACACAAAATGGTTGTAAATTTAAATGTAAATGGTAACTCAAACTGCTTAAGGAAAGAAAGCAGAAAATAAAGTTTATGGGTTCTAGACACCTGATAAATTAAGAGTTCATCAAAATTAAAATTTTTGCTTTGGGAAAGATCCTGTTAGGATAGAAAGACTAGAAGAAACTACTTGCAAAACACATGTTAAAGACTGAGATGTGCCCCCCACCCCACCTCAAATTCATATGCAGAAGTCCTTAGGCCAGTGTGTCAAACGTGACTATATTTGGAGAAAGGTCTTTAAAGAGATAATTAAGTTACAATGAGGTAATTAGGCAGGCCCTAATCCAAAATGGCTGGTGTCCTTTAAACAAAGATTAAGACATCTAAAGACTCTGTGAAGACAATAGGAGAAGACAAAGGGCCATTTGCAGGCCCAGCAGAGAGGTCTTCAAAAGAAACTAACCTTGCTGACACCTTGATCTCGATTTCTAGTTTCCAATATTGAGAACAAATGAAGTTTTGTTGTTTAAGCCACCCAGAGTGTGTATACTTTGTTATGGCAGCACTAGTAAACTCATGCACCATGTATCTAACAAAGGACTAGTGTCAAGAATACGTAAAGAACTCTAAAACTCAACTGTAAAAAAACAAACAATCCAATTAGGTAGTGTGCAAAAGACTGAAGAGAAATTTCACTGCACAGGACACACAGATGGCAAATACACATGTGAAAATATTTCCCATTAGGAAAATGCAAATTAAAAGTATAATGACTTAATGCTACATACTTATTAGAATGGCTAAAATAAGAAAAGTTGAAAACACCCACTATCAGTAAAAATATGGAGAAAATGAATCAGTCACACATTGCTGCTGGGAATATAAAATACTACACCACTCTGATAAACAGTTTAGCAGTTTCCTGTGGAACCAACTATAACATCTCTTGCCGTCATAGCTCACCAAGGAATTCCATTGTTCCTCAATGTCCTTCATTCTATTCCAGTTTGTTCTTCAAAACAGCTGATCCTGTTTAAGGAATGATCTCTATCTTTACAGTTTTCTTTCTGATCTGTAAGTTTCTCATTGGTGAGCTGAATTTCTTGCAGTCATTTGCCTCATAGTACCTTGGAAGCACCACTTATGCACCACTCTGGCTCTTGATGGGAAGAAAATAGCTTTCCAGCTACATTTCACAGATATCACTGCATCTAGGAACTTCCTGGATCATTATGTTAAGTGTTTTCTTTCCCTTTCCTCTGCTGCTCAAAGGTTTGCTATTAAACCATGTTATGGGGGGGATCCCTGGGTGGTTCAGCTGTTTAGCGGTTTAGCGCCTGCCTTTGGCCCAGGGTGTGATCCTGGGGTCACAGGATCCAGTCCCACATGGGGCTCCCCGCAGGGAGCCTGCTTCTCTCTGTCTCTGCCTCTCTCTCTGTGTCTCTCATGAATAAGTAATTAAAATAAATAAATAAATAAATAAATAAATAAATAAATAAATAAATAAACCATGCTATGGCCCTTCCTGTATTAGCTACATACATTGATTTTGAAAGGACATTACAGCATACAGGAGAAAAATGAAAATTATTGATAGATGAAATCAGAAGCTATTTTTAATGTAAACATGAACAAAAGAATTATTGCCAGATAGCTGTGAACCTCAAGCTGAATATCTCCCACTTAAGCTTTTTCTTTTCTTTTTTTCCTATTTTGGTCCTCTTTTGTGTTTTGTTTGCTTTAGTTAGCTGGATAAAAAATACCACTGCCAAGGATATTGGGAAAACATCGCTTAAGTTCACATAAAGTTTCATAGCCCACAAAACTCTTCTACCTCCACTATCAACTTAAATAACATCAACCTTCTTAGGCATCTATCATTCTCATTTAATAGATGAGGAAATTGGGCCTTGGAGACATTAATACATACATACACATTTTTTCCAATTGTAATTGGCAGAGGCAGCTCTTCAATGTGAATGTTCTTTCCATACCTCATGCATCAAGACTTCTCTAAAAAGAAGTTGGTCAAACAACATAATAAAGGACTTGGTCAAGCAACACAATAACTTCATTTCTTCCATGGCTGAATGCTCGGACATTGTCTTTACATTCTGCTATGAAAAAAAAAAAAATCAAGCATTACTCTCAAAATGTTGAACAGAATTGCCAGGGCACTTTCCTAGAAAATAAAAGATTGTTCTTTCCAATGAGAGTGCATGCGTGTTTCCTTTTCAGATGTGACCCTGAAAGCATTTACTATAGATTTTAAGATTGGAAAACTCTTATAATTTGAACATTTCTTAATAGCCCATCCCTTAAGGCTATTTATTGAAAAGTAGATTGCTACTACTTCTCCTTTTCCCAGCTTTAACTTCAAACTCAAGCAACAGTGAACTTAAAGGAGGCTTATGAAGAAAAAAATAATTCCAAATGACTGACTACACAAGATAATTTGATCAATAGGTCTCTGGTCTCCTGACAGCAAATAATACAGAAAATTAACAATTAACAAGAAAATATGGTGACCTCATTCATTTTCAGTAATAATGCTATCTGGACTACTTGAGGTCCTTTACTTCGCTGTTTATATCTGCTATGGAATTTTATCTCATGTGTTTTCTTGACTCTGGAGAGTTTCATTTAACTCTTATTATACTGTACTAAGACTTAACCACTGTAAACGGTAGAGGATTTAGACACCCTGAACCACAGCTGACCCTGAGTTTACATGAAAAAGGAAGAAATAAGAAATAAAAGACAATTACAGAAAAGTTTTGTTGGTGAATGACAGGGATTTCTATAACAAACACAGATTTTGTCTGTATATCAATTTCTGAGCTGCAATCTCTTATTTATTGTGTGTGTGCATGCATGCAAAATGCTTAGAAAATTAGTTATTCAAGTTAGTGAAGATTCTGATCTAACACGTAATATGCAGAACATGGTGATTTTGACAGGTATCTTACCTATCAAATTCTTTCTAAGATGCACTATCCATTTTTGCTTATTACATTTTTCTTATTTGTTCTCATTGTAAAAGATGGAGGGTTGTAGATGGCATGAGGTACAGGGATTTGTAGACCTTTTCTCTCATCCATGGATTCAGTGAATATGCCCAGAGTCAGTCACCCATCTGTACTTGGAAACCTATCCTCTAGGGCCTTATTCTTCATATAATCAAGCATAATAGTAACATAATGAAAATAATATTTTTCATATTCCTATGAAGTCAGCTCCTATTGCTCATCTTCATCTCCTGCTACCTCCTGCCTCCATATGTATAATATACATATGTTCTTCTGTCCCTCTATTAGACTGCTAGCTCCTTGGAATCAAGAATTATGGTTTCAACATTGCTATATCCTTGTGCCTACCATGGCATCTGGCACAACGTATATCTGCCAAAGATTTTTGATAAATTAATGCATGGCTAATACTGCCTTTCATTTTAAAATATAGTTTATGGCCTCCCTAGTATGTTATCTTGTTGCTCTTTCAAGATCATTTTGAGAAGTAGATAGAGCAGAATGAAAAAAACTGAAGCTCAAAGAGGTGCACATCTCAGGATAGTTGGTGTTAGAACCTGGCCTTCTTCTATATACTGAAGCCAACAAAACAAACAGCCAACAACAACAAAAAGAAGCTTTCTTTAATACCATTTAATACAGGGGCTAGGGAGAAGACATTTAACATTTTATTTTCTCCTCATGATAACCTTACAGAGGAGGGCATATATAATATTATCCTCTTTTTGAAGAAAGAATATTGAAGTTTGGTGAGCTTATGTGGCTTTCCCAGAGTGGCATATACAACAAACAGAGGGACTGAAAATCAAGTGCAACTTGGATTCACTCCAAATCTGTTTGTGGAAGTGCTATATTATACAGCTTCTCAAACCATATCCTTTCTGATGACTAAGATTACTTCTCCAAAACACTATTTTATTCCTTGTGTCTGTTGGTCAAGCTCTACAAATGTGCATGGTTTGGTAACATAGTAGTAGCCATTCAATGAAATGTGATTGACATGTTTTCTACTATTGACAAAGATCCAGAGCTCTAGCAGAATCTGGATCCTGTTATGTGAATTATCAGATACAGCACTTGCCTAAACATAGGACTCTAGAAAACATACTAATAAACCACATTATATAAGGAACTACAATTCAATAATAAAAAGACAATTGAAATAAAAACTTGGAAAAATTTGAACAGACACATCAAAAAATATGATACAAATGGGTAATTAGCACATTAAAAATAGCTTGGTAGCCTTAGTTATCAGGAAAGCACAAATAAGTAAGTCATGAAAATAAAAGGTACAGCGTAGAGAATATAGTCAATAGTATTGTAATAGTGTTACGTGGTGACAGATAGCGGTCCCACTTATGGTGAGCATAGCATAACAATACACAGAAGTTAAATCACTATGTTGTACACCCGAAACTAATGTAACACTGTGTGTCAGCAATACTTAAAAAATCTTTTTAATCAAAAATCATAATGAGGTGGCAATATACATCTACTAAAATGGCTAAAATTGAAAAGACTGATCAGTACCAAAAGCTGGCACAATGTGGTATGACTAGAACTATCACACATTGTTGGCAAAAATATACAATGGTGCAGCCACTTTGGTAGACTGTCATGTACATGCCTCATTATGTAACAGCAAAGCTATTCTTAAGTATTCACCCTAGAGAAATTAAAAAAAAAAAAAAAAACTCTTGGTTTACAAAAAGAAAAATATATACGCACACACACATATATCTTTTCTTCTGGAAATATGACATGGATATAGTATTTATTTTAATTTTCCCTTTGAATGATATTTTTAAAAAATCAATTTGACCCAAATCATATTCAGATATTTAAAGAAATAATTTTATTCTAATTTATAAAAGTATTCTCACATCCAGAATTTAAGGGTGTTTCACTCTGCAAAGAAGCTGATGTTACATTTTAATTCTCTCTCTCATTTTACCCTACTACCCACCAAATGTGTATCTTTTTAGCAGTTATTTCATTAAACACATAATAATTTAGTTGTTAGAGTAAATAATAAATTTTTTTGTTTCAGAAATTCAAAGTGTATTAGAAAGAGGCACCTGAGTGACTCTACCTTCAGCTCAGGTCATGATCTCAGGGTCCTAGGATGGAGACCTCCCCCACCCCATGCCCTAGTTGGGCTTCCTGTTCAGTGGGGAGTCTGCTTCTACCTCACCCTCCTCTTTACCCCTCCCCCCATTCATGTTTTCTCTCTCTCTCTCTCTCTCATGTGCTCACTCTTTCTAATAAATAAATAAAATCTTTAAAAAAAAAATCTAACAAATTGTACTAAAAAGCCAAAAGAAAAAACTTTTAGGAAATAACTCAGGGCTGAACATTATTCTTTCCCTTCCTTCAATTTGTACAAACCTTGAGGGTTAGTTCCACGTAACTTAGAGACATCATTCATTGGTATTTTGTAGTGAATGTGATTTTTCATTTGAAATAATGTTGCTCTAATTGCTATTAAATGCACCGAAAATACATAGATGATACCTATAGTCCCAAAAATGATTATTTCACATATGAACATGAAATACAAGTTCAAGTGATCTGATTCCTAGGTGACTTCTCAATATCTACATTTAATTTTCACAAATATCACAGGTGATAAAATGAAAGATTTTGGTCTTTCAGGGAAAAAACTATGCTACTTAAAATAATGAAACCATTTACTTGATGACTAAGATTACTTCTCCAAAACAAATTTTTTTAAGTTTTTATTCAAATTTCAGTTAACATATGGTGTAATATTAGTTTCAGGTGTACAATATAGTAATTTAACACTTCCATACAATACCCAGTACTCATCACAACAAATACATGCCTTAATTCTCACAAAAAAGTGATATTACTCCTAATGCTATTTCCATAGTATTCCACATGATTCTATAATTGGACATTGAATAATTGGTTGCACTGTTATACTCCTTTATTTATTTATTTTTAAAGATTTTATTTATTTATTCATGAGAGACACACACAGAGAGAGGCAGAGACACAGGCAGAGGGAGAAGCAGTCTCCATGTAGGGAGCCCGATGTGGGACTCGATTCCGGTCCCCAGGATCACGCCCTGGACCAAAGGTGGCGCTAAACTGCTGCCTACTGACAAAAAAATCTAAACATAAATTATCACTACTTTGTAACTTTCCAAAATTATCAGAATTATTTTAAGCATGTACTCAGCTAAAAAAACCTACCGTCAAATGACTTGACAATCCCATACTCCTAACAATTCAAAAGAGTAAGATATTACACTCCCAAATTTGCCTAGGCCATTTATTTTTATTATTATAAAAGGAAAGGCTTGGAGTACCAATTAAAGCATTGTTTGCTCTAAACTGATGTCACATATTGTCTTCTAGCTTCAGAAAAAGTAAAGTCCCTAATGACCATGCAGCTTCTGTTCAAATATTTATAATAAATTTTGCTGTCGGCAAAACGCACTAAGATTTGAATTTCAAATAAGACTATAGATTACTGAATCAATTAGGAAATGATGAGAATGAAGATCTTTTCCTTTCTCTCCTGTTGGTAAGTTTCTCTTCTACACATGCTACTTGAAGGCACTGAGATCCTTGTTTCCCATACCAAAGAGTGCTTGTTATTCTGTTCTTCAAGCTGCCCCAGCAACCAGTGACCTGTTTGAGAACCTGCTTTGACAAGCTCCACAGGTGTCCTGGCTTAATGTTACTCTAGAGTGCTTTTAATAGATAAGCATACTCTATCTGCTCTGGCAAAGAAAAATAGGGCAGGCAATCAGACAACCATCTTCTCTAACCTGAGCTGAATACTTAACATAAGTCAAGGGTAAAGGAAAAACGCGTCTTTTACAATGCCCTGGGATGCCATTGGAGGGCTGCCCTTTACCTTATATTTATTTATCATACATATAAGCAGCAACTAGTGCATTAAATACACTACACTGAGAAAATAATGATTTAAAGAGGCTTTCACAAACAACATAACCAGAGGCACTTGACAATGTTATGAAGAGTCAATAATATATTTTACTTTAAGGGTTCAGCCTTTAAGATACTTAATTTTTTATGGAGCCATATTTTATTTCTTATGGGTAACATTTTGGGTTAACTTACATTAAAATAATTAATAGAAACTTTATAATTAATCTAAGCATTTTTCTTTGTAACTGTCAAAAATAAATACTGATGAATACCATAAGAAAATGTTTCATGTTACATAATGTACTTAAATTCAAATACATTTTGAAATCAAATCCATTATTACCTTACTTACAGAGAATGATTATTTATTCATTCTTAGCTGTTGCCTAACAAATGTGGCCATGGTCATAGGGGAAAAACATGACAAGGTTACACAGGGGGGAATCTCTGAAGTATGATGCATAGTGTACTTAGTAAAGCTATTTACAGGGGACTGCAAGCTTGCGCCAAGTATTTTCCTGTATCAAAAGTTATTTTCAGTTACATCAAGAATGAGCTGCTCAGAGGGTACTCAAAGTTAAGACAAAGTATAAGAAAAATGTGTGGGTTAGTCCACCTATCTAGAGAATGGACCTAGTTATACTTGGTGTAACGATTCCCTTTCTGGATATTTGAAGTGCTATATGTAAACTGCTTCCAAGCTACTGTTAAGATGGACTTTGGTAAAGGCATATGAAGGATCCAACAATGATCAGTGGATATGTATGTTCCCAAATTACTTCCCCTTCTCCATGCAAACAGAATGAGTCCACCCATTATATGAAGCGCTAGATGTATAGGGAACTCAGTGTAGTGCCAAAAATTCTTCCTAATGCACAGAATAGCCAACCAAAACCTATCCTTTGCTTGTCTCTGTGCATAAAAACTCTAGAGGTGGCAACTGCTCATAATGCAAAATAATGGTTCCAAATGATACTCTATAAACATTCTCCATAAAAACAGAAATTAGACCCTGGAACAGAATGTAAGATGATGAGAAAAAAGGTAACTTCTTTATTTATAGGTTGAAGGGAGGAGTATTTCTTAATGACACAATTAAAAACATAAAATTTTTAAAAATTTGTATCTAAAATCAATTTATAACCCAAATAAAGTGTGACTGCTATTTTAGGCTAACTGAAACAAAGAAGAGAAATGATTGCTAGTTTCAAAAACTGAGAGGCTTGACTTGGAAACTCAAAACTCACCACAATCCCAACCCTTAGACCATCTCAATGCCTTTCTATTTACTGCAAATTTTGCTGAAGTGCTCAGAGCAAAATGATTCTGCACCCACTTTGAACTGCAAGGCTTAGAAAAAAACTAACTTTTGTGGAAGTGATAAACTGGACTTTTTTTTTTTTGTAATAAAAGGGGTGTATGCAATTTGGGATTATCATTATATAGGGAAAAACCATTCAGTATGATGGATTAACCAAATGCCTTATTCACACATGATAGTAAGTCACAGCCTTATGGAAAAAAATCAAGGAGGCTCATAACATTCACCTCTTCCATGTTTAATGAGGCAAGGAAAAAACTCGTATGACCTATTTAGGGGTCATTTCCATTATAAAACTATCATTAAATATCCAGTTCAAGGGTAAATTTGGGAAATGATTAGTTAGATGACACAAATGGGTACCTAGCTGAATCTTTAATTAGAAACACTTAAACTGCCAACCTATTGGCTTTCTTTTGATTTTTTAAATCATATTTTATTTTTCTTTTAATTTTATTATTTATTTAAGACTAGTTTGACTGTATATCTCAGTATAAAATATTCACCTCAACTTTTCTTCCAGTTTTGGAAAGCCACTGATTTCTTCCAGAGGATTTTTAAAAGTCTTGTCCCCAGTGGTTTTAGTGTGCTTTTTTTTTTTATTTTTTATTTTAAAGATATAAGCTTATTTCAAATGACCTGAAAGAAGAAAGAAAGAAAGAAAGAAAGAAAGAAAGAAAGAAAGAAAGACAGACATGTAGTTCATGTACGGTTTAAAGGGAAAATGCTTTGTCTCTGACAGGGTATGACTAAATACTATAGTATTTTCCATCTCATTTATTTAAATAAACACTATCAAGAAAAAAAAAAAAAACTTCTGCTAGGGTAGTGAGTAGTTTTTAATCTCTCTTTTCAGTCATGGACTCCTTCATAATCCAGTGAAATATAAGGGACATATTGTCAGAAAAATGCACTTAGTCACTTAATACAAAACGGTCCATATATTTCCAGCATACTTAAGAAATGCATGGGCTCCAATTAAGAGGTCTTCCAAAACATGACAGGGAAAACAATCCATCAAACCTCCTTTTGGGATTATAAAACAAAGGAAAAAGATTAATGATATATAGGCAGATCCTTTACTGTAACAACAAAAAAAGTAACTTGCTTTGATAGAAATAAGGAGTGGAATTCCAGGGTGTGATTTAATTACACAAAGAAAAGCCAGTTTGATTAGGAATGTCTGAACTCAGGAATATCTTTTGTATTTTAAATACAAAATTTTGATAACTTATCAATTTCAAAGTTGTTATTTAGCAGAAATTATAAAAATTGCTACTCAGTAAATGACTCATATTTCCCATTTTACTTTGAATTCACATAAACGAGCATAGCCAAAAAAATATGTACTTAGATGAAATGTGACAGAATGGAAATAGCATGAATAGCATGAATTTGAAATGGGTTCAAATCCCAGCTCTACTACTTATTAACAAAGTAAATTTGAATATATCTGAAGCTTAATTTCCTCTTTTGTTAAACATAAGATAATAATATCTACCTTTAGAGCTATCACGAGAATGAGAGCCAGCTATATGAAGCATCTAGTCCTGGTACTGAAGATTGTAATTAATTGTTCATAATTCAAACACTGATGGTAAGATTCATATTAATTTAGCATTACAGTAAAAGGAATAAAACAGATATCTATCCTGATTCACTAGACCAAACAAAGGTTCTAACTCTCCAACAATTTCTTCTTAAAATTCACTGGAAAAATGCAGATATTTATTTTCTGTACCTAATAGAAAATCTTTAAGTTAATCATAGACCGCTAGTCAGACCTAGGAAGCAGTCAAATGTACATCACTACTTTTTTGCTCCTGGAAAATCATAATTTGTACTTAGAGTGTGTCAGTATGGTAGCCATATTGGTATTTGCGGCCGTGGACCATGTTAGCCTGATGTGATTCTCTCCACTTCATAAATTCACTGAGAAATTACCACAGCCCTCTCCACCCACCCCAGTCCACCTCCAAATAAATTGCATTTTCTAGTTTTTTAATATGGAAAGAAAACTTGTACTTGATTCCACAACAAATATTCTTATGTAAAAACATTCCTACTGTTATTTTTCCCCTTCTTTCATCTCAGTCAGGATGTTGCCACAATGGAAGGTAATAGGCAATGTGTCTTTGCATGCCTTGTGAGAATTATTTTCAGCTTAGTTTCTTCAGGCTTTTACTATATATTTGTTTCCAGAATTTTTTTTTTTTTTAGAAAGGTCAGTTTCAGGTCAGAATACGGTGTATCTTGTTGGAAATCAAATTCTATCATATGGTGAGAATCTTTTACAGTAGGATAATTAAAGAGTAACAGACCACATTGGAAAAATCTATTTTCCCTCTTCCTGTTATTCTCAATTTAAGTAAGAAGATTGGCTTAATTTAACAATTTCCTTGTATTTCATAAATGGAATTGGAAGTTAAGAAAGAATAAGTTTTTAAAAAACCTTCAAATATGATTTATTTTGTCTTATTGATTTTATTGCATGTTAAAATATCATATTATGGAAAAAATAAGTTAAATGACCATTATTGCTTTCACAGAACTTTAGTTCTGAAATTATGTGAAGTCAGAAATAAATTAATATTGCCTTTTCAGAATCAGATTTTTTCCTCAAAAAAACAGGTTATACTCGGTTTTTATTTTTTATGCAAAGGATATAATTTATACTTCAGGAAATTTTAGCACAAACCTCTTACAAAGAAATCAGGCCCACCAGTTTCTTCATAAAAATAAAACACTGGCCTTCTTTATCATGTTAGAGCAATGGACTCTCTTAAATATTTAGAATAGTTAGTGGTCTATGGGTGTTGAAATTATCCCCAGTCAGACCACATCTTCACAAATGAAACATTAAAAAAGCTTCATATGTATGGCTGTAGAGTGGATTTTAAGTCAAACCTTGAACCATTGTACAAAGGTCTACTTAATAAATTCAACCACTGAATCTACAGTTTTATCATCTTCCAAATGTTGGCATTTAGAAACTGAGTTATCTCTCTCTCTGTCTCTGTCTACCCCTCTCTCCCTCTCTCCTTTTGCTAAAAGAGTACAATTTTCTTTTTATTTCCAACTATTCATGACAGCAATGTTAGTGCCTATTCATTTCTGAGTATTATAACCTCCTGGTAAATTTACTGTGCCGCCTAATGACATACACTCCTCAAACACATTTCCATTCTTTATCCTTTTTTTTACATCAAAATACTTAGAAACATACAATTCATTTTCAGAGTTGAGCAAGGTTAAGCAAAGTTTTGACCTCTCCCTGCCAAAAAATCTTTAAAGTAAATAAGTGGCACTAGTTTGACAATTGCAATTCTATTAACAGTTGATCTGTAATTGAAAGAGAATGTTTGCTACCCTTCAACCCAGTGGTTTCTTTTCAGAACTAGGACTTCTGAACTATTTCTTAATAAATGATAAATCCTTCCAAAGTTAAACTGTTTATTTTTGTACTTGAATGTATTTTCTTTCTTGAAATGTAATCTTGTTCTCCAGCACATATCACTTGTCCTTGTTTCCTGGTTCAAATCAGGTGTTGCAATGACAGGAGCAGAGGATCAGATTCCAAAACAAGGCAAAGCAATAAAGAATGTATTTTATTAGTGGTCTGTGAGATTTCTGAAACCCAATCAATATGGCCAAGAAAAATTGAGATTGCTTCTGTAAAGATAAATACTCTGTTCTGAATATACTAACAAATCAAAGCCCCAAATGCATTTATTTATGGAGAGAAGAGATGCTAGAGACTTACTGTGAGAGCTATAATTCCTAGGAATAAAAATGTCACTTGAAATGCTTTTGATAGTAGGAAGATAAAATATCAATATGCTTCCTAACCTATGTTTTCTCTTAATTGTGGTAGAAATGCATTCAAACTCTTTTTATTACAGTGATAAACAAAGGACATGGGATATCTTAGTTTAAACCACCTTGGCTTAACACAATTTGTAATGGCCATCATTAGGAGTTTATGTGGAACCCTGTTTTATGTCAAACACAAAGATAATGTAGCTTGGGGTGCTTTTTGTATGCTCTTTGAAAAGTGTGCATAAACAGACACTTCTGCCATGTATCTGTTTTGTCATTTATTCTGCTGTGTAAACAATGTTATGATATTTAGTCTAATCTTTTTTTTGGTTAATTCAAACATTTTCACTATGTTCAGATAAATGTAACCAAAGCCAGATGTTGGTCTCTGTATGAAGAACGCTCACTTAATGTAAACAAAATTCTACTTCCTCCCTTTCTCCTTTCAGTCCAGATGTTGCAATTGATCACAATGCCTTTCCCTTTGCCTCATCACAGACCTCCCAGAAATCAAGAGCCTCCCTTCTAAGCAGTTGGTGTGTGGGTGTCTACCTTTGAATTCTTACTATGCCTCACAACCTCCATAATGATGTCACAAGTGGCCCCACTCAATCTTGGCAGATATCCCAAGCAATTCGTCTCCTTATTATCAACTGTCTTCTTTATGGATTCTCAATTCAGTAGACACTTTTTCAGGCTTCATTTACTGTGCAGAATTCTGCTACCCACCTTCTCAGTTGTGAAAAGAAACATGCTCTTAATGGATTCTGCTGACTCTCCATTCATTTTCAAGACTTCATTGGAGATAGTCTTCTTTATACAGCAGCCTCCTTGAAAATTGCCTCGTCCATCCTTTGTCTGCCATTACCATATCATACTGGGCCTTTAACCACCACTCTTCTCTGTATCTCCACCTTCTCTAACAGGTATTTTCCTGTCTCCAACTCATTGATTCAATGTGTTTTCATACTTCATATAAAAATATGCATACTTTTGTCAGTACTTTACATTTCCACCTTCTGTAGGTTTTTTATTGTTTGTCTATTGTTTTTTTTTTTTTTTTTTGATGACTCTTGGTATTTCTTTCATGGTCTAATTTAACTCTTTGGATTATATTTCCTAAGAAAGTAGCATAGAATGGCAAGATAATTTCTAGCATGTTTCTCTTTAGGACTACTAGCTTCATAATAACTTATTTCTTAGTACCCTATTTGCTGTAGACATTTATTTGTATAAACAAATAGATTTTTGTTTTATCATTGTAAAGTTGGAGGCAGTTTCTTCCTCTTTTAGGTGGCTCTAGGAAAGATTGAAAGGCATGTTTGTTTTTTTATGAAATGTGTCAGCCCACAGGTAGCTTTAATTTGCTTAGATCCTACTTTGTTCATTTCTTTTAAATTTCTATTGTTTTATTGATTTAACTGATCTTGAATGTGGGTGTAGACATAGATGTTTTATGTGAGTCTTTCCTTGATTCACTATGAGTTACCAATATATTGTTTCCAAGTTTATTTCTAAAGAATGTACTAAAGCAAAATACTCAAGATTTTGTGGGCTTCAAAATTCAGAATCCATTCAGCATGAAAAAAAAGAGAAAAATCTCACAATTGGCTAAATTATAATAGTTTTCTCTTCCAGGAAAAGTGAGGAGTAAAAAATTAAATGTTGACAATTATAGAATATAGCATTGGCTGTTACTATTTTAAATTTCAATCTCTACCTTAACGTTTTCCCAGAATAAGCTTAAATAGCCAGGTTACATAATTATACTGCTCTACCTCCTAAATACCAACTTTGACATTTCTGCATATATTTATTTAAATCTTAAGCCATTTTAATTCATGCTTTGCAATTTTTGCACATTGTGATTTTAATTGGGGAAAAAAAGAAATTATCTAATGCAATTCCTTGATTTTATAATGGTAGAAAGTAGGAACTGGAGATAATAAGTTTAAGTGACTTAAGTCAGGTCACATATTTAGTTAGAAACAGAACTGGGGCAAAGAGTTTACTAACCCTCTCATAAAAGCTATTTCTGTTACACTCTCCCAGAATTCAATATTCATCCCAATTGGTGCTTTGTTGCTCCAGCTCCCTCTGCCCATTCCACAGGCAATTTAGCTACACAGCAACATTTCCTACACAGCCTAGATTCATTTTGTTATTCTGTTTCCTTCATTTAGTGTGTGCTTCTCTCCTTGAGTATCCATCCCCACAGGCTGTTCTTCCTTTGGATATCTCCCATGTCTCCATGAAGACTTTAAAGTTTCACTCAATTGTGATCTTCTGTGAAACTTTCTCTAAATTCAAGATGATGTAAGAATGTGTTCTATTGTTTTGTACATCCACCACACAAATGGTCATGTTTTTCCCATAACTGTTGTACCCCAGGTCTTTACTTTTTCTGCGTAGTAGCCACCAGCTACATGTGTTGACTGAGCACTTGGAATATAACTAGTACAAATTGAGATTTTCTCTGAGTATAAAATGCACAAATTTCAAAGATTTAGTAAAAAAAAAAAAAAAAGTAAAATGTATCATTATTATGGTGTAGTGATAATATTTGGATATGTTGGGTTAAATTAAATTTATCCCTAAAATTAATTTTATGTTTATTTTTTATCATTTTTATGTAATAGAAAATTTTAAATTATATATGCAGTTTGTCTTATTTTTCTACTGTACAGCACTACCATACAGTAGAAAATGATCTACTGAAATGACCAAGGCTTATTTTTATGTACCCATCATTTGGGGCTTTAGCAATTAGCTGATGGACCACTATCTGTTGAAGTTGACTGATAGCATTAAGATGTTGCTTGAATTGCTCTTGTCATAAAAGTAAAACATGAAAGATAGGTTTGGAACCCAGATCTTCTGATTCATCCTGCAATACTTTTTCACACATCAATTTATTATAGTATAGCACTATAATATCTATTAATAAGTTATGTATGCAAAATACTGAATTATTAAATGTTTTAAAAAATGTTAAAATGATTGGCCATCTCAAATCAGTCTTGAAACTCAAAGTAATTTCCATTTCACGTATAGCTTAGTTAAAGTCTACATATTAAGTATGCTAGAAATATTTTTCACTTAGTGTGTCCCAGGGACACATAAAAAAAAAAAAAAAAAAAAAAAAACTAATTATAGCCGCTTTGGTTTTCTTCCTTATTCGTAGAATAAAGATGATTAGAATATGTTTTACGATTTCTTAGCACTTCTGGTAGGAGTGCTGCATTATGTTTTGAAACAAAAACAAAGCCCCTATATCCTCCCTCACCACCCTCTACCCATTGGTTTACCTCTTATTAACATTTGCATTAGAAGGATACTTTTGTTATACTTGGTGAATCAATATTAATACTTCATTATTAACTAAAGTCTACAGTTACATTAGAATCAATCTTTGTACTTTTTGGGGTTCTAAAAAATTTATAATGATTGGGGTGCCTGGGTGGCTCAGTGGTTGAGCATCTGCCTTTGACTCAGGTTGTGATCCCAGGGTCCTGGGATGGCTCCCCACAGGAAGCCTGCTTCTCCCTCTGCCTATGTCTTTGCCCCTATCTCTGTGTCTCTCATGAATAAATAAATTAAATCTTTTAAAAACCCACAAACTTATAATGATATGTATCATACAGAATAGTTTAAATTCTGAAAATGTAGCAGCTGAATAATCATGTTTGTGATCCTTTCTATGAGCATTGCGCTACAGTGCACAAAACAAGGCTATCAGTAGAGCCTTGGGAAAGATAATTCTATATATCTGAGGTTAAGAAGTCTCCAGAGGAGACTCATTGGTTCAGAGTCTCATTGCTTTCCTGGGGAGGAAAGCTGAGAGCTTAAGGGCTGTGGAGACTGGAGCAAAGACTACAAATTTAAACACTAAGGCTGAAAAAAGTGTCAAGTCCAAGTGTACATTCTCAAGATACAGAGTAGAACTGAAGCTTCCAACTCTCCTTCCTGCACTAACACACCAATTGTGTAGGTACCAGTAGTTTCAATGGGGCTTAGCTGATGGTGATAATTGTTCCCAATTTGTGGTATTATGCAGGTACTGCCTCTGTCTCATTTGCACTTGGAGTGAACTGAGAACAGGGTAGCCTCGTTCAGATAACTCCAGAGATACATTCCAGATTGTTCACATATCCTATAAAGGCCAACTGGAACAAAGACTACCATGTATTCTTCAGCCTTCTGGTGATCACTGGAGGAGAAACTCCAACCTCTTGATCAACCTGGGAGCTGGTAATCTACCACCACAACAAGAGAGACAAAAAGAGAAAGATAGCTCAGTAATTTGAGGGAGAGAAATCAGAATAATTAGAACAAATTGACCCCACAGAGTACATATAATAGAAGAGGAAAAAGAAAATACTAAAAACCCAAGCAGAAAATAACTTAATGTGTTGCAATGCAATTAGATCTCAAAATAAACTTTCTAGAACTATAGATCAAGATTTCTAAAATGTAAGTTTTTAGTAGAACTGAAAAATATAACAGTTGCTTTGGAGAATTAATTTTGAAATAGAAATTTATAACATGAAATAGAAAAAACAAACATGGAAGAGGCATGGTGATGAATATATAAATAATATGCAAATACCATGGAAATTATAGGTCATTTCAGTAAAAAAGAAAATAAATAGATGAAGGAGATTAAGATCCAAAGAATAATAGAAGGAAACATCCCTTAAAGGCTTGAGTATTCAGATTCAAAGATGTCATTGAGATCCTAGTGGGATTAAGAGGAAAATAAAATCATCTTGACATAGCAAAGGAAAATGACTTAAATTAAGAGTAAATTTTACAAGCTTCCAGACAAATAGAACAATTTTCTAGAAAGGAAAAAGTATCAGAATTTATCTAAAGAAAATACTAGAGGGATATTTGAACCTTATGAAAAAATAAATAAAAGATCTCAAGATAGGTAAAAAAGAAAACATGCTATAAAATAGTATTAGACAACAAATTATTTATATGAATGAATATTGATAATGTGATTTATAATTCATGTCAAAAAATGTTTCTTGAATTTGAAGAGTTATCTTGTAAAGGGCAATGTAGTAATTAGCAGAGGAAGTAGGTAAGGGAAGATTCTGTGACAATGTATGGTGGCAGATAGAAGCAGGATAAAAACAGAATAAAAATCTGTTCCAGTATAAATAACATGGAGTTATATTAATTACAGGTGTACAATATACACATCTGAATTTTATACATTACTTAATACTCCTCACAATAAATGTATGCTTAGTCCTTTCACCTATTTTACCCATTCCCTCACCCACTTCCTTTCTGGTAATTACCAGTTTGTTCTCTATATTTAAGAGGGTTTATTTCTCTTCATTTCCTCATTCATTTGTTTTCTTAAATTCCACATATAAATGAAGTCTTATGGTATTTGCCTTTCTCTACCTTATTTCACTTAGCATTATACTCTATAGATCCATCCATGTATTTACAAATGGCAATATTTTCATTCTTTTTAATGGTTGTGTAATATTCCAATATACAAATTATATATATATATATACACATAAATACACATATACATACATACATACACACATACATAACCACATCTTCTCTATCCATTCATTTTTTGATGGACCTTTGGGCTCCTTCCATAATTTGGCTATTTTAAATGCTACAGTGAACATGGAGTTCATATATCATTTCAAATTAGTGTTTTTATATTCTTTGGGTAAATACCCAGAAGTGGAATTACTGGATGATATGGTAATTTTACCTTTAAATTTTGAGGAAACTCCATACTGTTTTTCAGATATATTACATGTCTCTGTTTAATTTTTCTCTCTTGCTGTGTTTTTGACTTGTTCTTTCATTTGGGACATATTTCTCTGTCTCTTCATTTTGCCTCTCTGTGTTTCTATGTGTTAGGAAAGTCAGTTATGTCTCTTTCTCTTGAAAGTAGCAGTCTTATGTAAGAAGAGCTCCTGTAGTCCCCTGTAGTGCAGTATCTCCTATTCCCCAGGAACTAGCACTTTAGGAGTAGCTCCTATGTATGTTGTATCAACCCTACTATCATGGCTGAGTCACATTTGCCTTCAGTCTTTGCAGCTGCAAGGGCTGTCTTTGCCTGTTGTGGGCAAGGTTTGGTCCCTATGTTGTTAGAAGGCCAGTCTGGTGCTGTCTTGAGCTTTGGTTGAGTCAGACAAGGCATTTGCCAGAGCAACAGTCTCCCCAAACTGCAGGATACTATCCCTGTATTGTCTTCTGGGAAGCTTATTGGTGGGCAGGGCTTCAGTTGACAAATATATGCCTCTGGCCACTTCTAGGCCCATAGTCAAATTGGTGTGATTATATTTCTCTTTTCCCAGGTCAGGAGTCATTTTTGAGTGGCACTGGTCCCTGTTGGGGCTGCTTGCACACTACTACATTTATGGTGCCACTCTATCTAAAGTGAAGGGTGAAGGGTGTGTTAGAAGGGGCAGTTCATAGAACTCAGTGGTCACGCACGTGGTATTAGCAAGGTTTACTTGAGCTGGTTTACTGTAGGAGGAGACCTGTTGCTGCTTTGGAGAACTGCTGAGGGTGGGTTGGAGAGGGTGGATCTGTGGAAAAGCTGGGGGCAGGATGTGCTGTTAGCAAGCCACATGGAGAGAGTCAGCATTGAGTTGGTTCTTACAGGTGCTGTGTATCTAGGCTAGGGGACAGGGGTGGGAAATAGTGCTACCAGGTCTTTTGTTCTTGGAGAAGTGTCTTAAAGACCCCTGTCCTTCTAGAATATGTTCTGAGACCAGTTAATACATCTTGTTTCCATATACCCCAGGCAGTTTTTGAAATTGCTGCTTCCATGCTCTATCTCAGAGGGGCTGTTTGTTATGTCTCTCAAGGGCAGGGACTCAGTTACTTATGGCCCTCTGGCTCTCCCAAAGCTGAGCCCAATATTTAAAATTCCAAGTATTAAGCCACACTGATCATAAGAATTCATGAAGTTAAGCCCCTCTGTTTTCAAAGCCAAATGTGATGGGAATTTGCCTTTCCTACGTGGGTCACCTTTGCCTGGTATGTGTGGCATGGTATCTGCCCCTCTCCCTTCTCCATGACAAGAGTGTCCCTTCTCCTGTGGACAGTCTCACAGGTCATTTGTCTCCCAACCATGCCTTCAGCCCTCCTACCCTTTTTTATGTGGACTTTTCTTTACTTTTAGTTGTACACAGTCTATCATTCCAGTCTTTGGGTCATTTCTGGGTTATTTACACTGATGTGGGTGTTGTCTAGTTGTATCCATGGAACAAGATGAGTTTAGAGTCCTCCTATTCTACCATCTTCCATGGAAGTCCTAAAAATCTGTTTCTAATATGTCTGTGGAGAGGTGGAAGAATTCAAATTTTTAGCAGGAGCACACATTTTATTGAATTTTGATTTTAATATGTTATTGGCTATGACTATTAAATATCAGGAGAAAGAATGTTCCTCTTTTGTTTTCAAAAAAATATCTTCTACTTGGTTCCAAATAAAAGCTTAAGAGTTTTTAAAACTAGAAATTTAAAAACCCACATTCATATACCATTTATAATATAATAAATCAAAAAACAATTTAATATGTTCATCATAAAATTTTTCATACTCTCACACTTATTACTGTTTTGAGGTTTCTCTTACCTTTTCCCCAACACTAAACTTTTAAAATTATTCTTTATAATACTTGTATATCTTTCTTATTACTATTATACTTTGATTTAAAAAAATTAGGAGTATCCTCTAAATTTTATCAAGTATGTTTATTGTGTTTATTGATTTGATTTTATCATTACTTTGATTTGTTGATTTGTTTTCTTCTTTGCTTCTTTAAGCTTCTGCAAATTTGGAAGTTCTATTATAGATATCTGTGTATCACTCAAAATGAGAAAAGAGAAAAAAAAAGCAAAGAAGATTTAGAAACTTTGAGGTTTAAAGTAATGCCTGATCTAGAAAACTCCTGGAAGGTAATTTGCATCTTAAAGTATGGATAGAGTAAAACCATCAGTCCCGAAAACCTTCTTACAAAGTACGTTCCACACTTTACTGAAGAATGGTTTGATTTGTCACTAAACTCAACCTGGCTGTCTCTACTGCCTTGGTCTTTAATGTTCTGATAACCCATTTGTTTGTGCTTTGGATGCTGTGTGCCTTACTTAGATGCTTTCTAACATTACCATCTGTTTCCTGGTTCATTCGCATCCTGAGAGTCTATTCTTCCCCCTCCAAATTTGCTTTTAGCTTTTCATTCCTCACTCCAAGATCCTGTCCAAGAACTAAGTTTATTCACTTTTTCCTGAAATTATCCAGCACTCAATTTCTTGCTGCTGTTTCTTTGACCAAAATTTCCTTACCAATACAGAAAGACTATTGAAGGATTCTTCATTTGATAGTCTTGCTCCTAGTAACTAATCAGTACAAATTTATCACAAAGAATGATAGTGCCATTATGTAATTTATAGTTTCAGGGAAGTGGAAATAGTTGGAAAACCACAGTGGAAGCTACTCATGGCACAAGAGTAGATACCTAAAATTCTTGTTGAGTCAGTTGATACCAAAGGGAAGATGTAGAGGATCAGTTGAAATCCAATATTGTGCTTATCTTCAAAATCTCCTATGTACAATATTTGCCTTATTATGTTAGAATCTGATCTTTTTTTTTTCTTCCTTGCATTTGAGGGTATTGGACTTTTTGTGGTAAATGCATCATCTTTGTTTTAAAATATTTTGTCTTTCATTCATTAGTTCCAATAGTCATGAAATTGAAACTTCTACTGTTACTCAAAATCATTCATCCATGACATAGTGAATTTTGTCCTTGTTAAGTTGCTTGGGTTAGATATTCCATGGTCTGTGACCTTCTTATTCAGTTGAATTGATTAAAACAAGTTGTATGAAAATTAAATGCAAGATGTATTTACATAATGTGACAAACTGACAATATTTAGAATTTCAAATGTAAGGATTATTTTGCTGCTACGTTCCTATTTCTCTGAGGATTGGATGCTTTCAGCACAATAGGTAGTCTCCATACAGTTGCAAAGTAAGAAGATGATTGTTTGGGTCTTATTTTACCTTTAAACAGCAAAACATACACCTTTTTTAAATCTCCTTTTATATCATCGTGGACAACTTTTTTCTTAACAGTAAAATTACTTCAACAACATGACATTTAGTTTAGCAAGAGCAGGCCATTAGTTCTATTTAAAATATTTTTGGTCATTTGTTTTTTACCTTTTGTGCAAAAAATTTGGGAAATAATTTAAAACAGTAGAAAATTGCTCTACTAAATGTTAGCTACTAGAATCTGAACATGTTAAATGTCTGAGCTTCTCTTCAACTATTATAGAATGGCTGAGGCAGCAGAGAAAATGTGTTCTGGTAATTGGTTTCTCTCCCTTATGTTTCTATCTAAATCTCTATTCAGAGTTTGCTTGATGGTATTGGTCCATGGTCAGTATACATCACTCTGCCACAAACACATCTGGCTTAGGCAGATTGTCCTCTCTGATTCTGTTTCTTCATATAAAAAGAATGGATTTTGGCAAGATCTCCAAAGTAACTCTCAGCTCTAAATTTCTGAGATTCTAAGACTGACTAACTCCCTTTGCATTTCTATGTTACCCCTGTTTCATATTTGTATTTCCTCTTCCTGTCAGATAATACAGATGTTGTTAATGTCAACAGATCAGATACAATAAGGATAAGGACATGGTCATAAGGAAATACTATGTGTGATTAAACTATTTATAAATACTATATACTCAGTTTTTACATATTTTTAGGATAAAATGATTTATGGGATAAAAATAATAATTCCACACTGAACAAGTTGAAGAAACATTCCTTTTTAACTTGTAGAATTATATAAAAAAAAAATCCTATAACATTTCCAGTTACCTATTCTCCTGTTCTTACTGACAGTCCATATAAAGCTCTGGTGTTATATATATATATATTATTTACAAAATATAGCATTATTTTCAAATTAGAAGATCAGGTGTACTTGATGCTTTGTCTTTTCTGTTTGTTTTTTCCTCCCAGTGGAAAACAAATTGCTGAAGCAACACCTGTAACTTAAGTGTATCTACCCATGTTCTTCCACAGAAAAATATTTATGACACTTTGATCCAAGCACAGATATTTTGGAGTTTTCCTAAAAACATTAACTTTGTTAGTTTTTTCTCTATTCTACACAAAACACAGTTGCAAATGCACATAAACATCCACAGAAAACTAATCACTGCAGCAACATTTTAAAAAGATATGCTATTTTATTTTTAATAATTTATATTGTGTAGCAATACGTAAAAGACAAACACAGGCATGACAGGGCTTTATCTTTCTAAGTGTGCTTTAGAATCCACAATAGGCTCTTTCATCAAATTCTCTTTTAACTACCTATTGTTGACAAATGCACAGAAAAATATTTGCTTAAAAAAATCAAGCCAAATATACATGTATTATAGCATTTGTAGTCTTTACAAACTCTCAAAGAGCTTTGATTTTCCCATTGTTTAAATAGTACAAAGATATTTTAAAATATAGCCATCTTCTTAAAATAAACTTGTTTATTTCATAGATTTATTTGCTTTTTACCACCATGTTATCTCCATTTCTTCAGATAAATAATACATAGCTGACTATATTTTCCTTCTGGGTTGTAACTTTCCAATTGGAGTCAGGCCTTTCTTGGCCAACATTTTAACCCAATACCATATGCTGAGGAATAAGCACAGACTACCACATCTAATGGACTTTGTTTAAATACTGATTCATTCTCTTTGCTCATAATGTGACTTTGATTAATTACATTAAATTTTAAAGAGAGAATAAATACCAAAAATTTTTGGTATCTATTTCCTCTTTAAAATTTAATATATACTTCAAAGTTTGTGAGAACTCCATTGAATGAAAAAATATTATGATATACTCAAACTAGAAAGTGCTGCACAAAGAGTCAGTTCTCTCAGTGAGATAATTGAAAGAGGAATGTTACCCACATCATACCTTTCTAAACCCAAGCCTATCTCTGGAAATAGATCCAGACCTGGATTAAGATCCAGTTCCTGATACCCATTCCTTGAATCAACAAGAGCAAATTACAGAGCTTCACCATATATCAGCTTCCTTATCTATACATCAGGGATTAAAATATTGCCTTCATCATAGTTTTTATTATAAAGATTAAATAAGAAAATGTAAATAATGCACCTATCTCAGTGCTTGGTATTAGGAAATATCCCTGAGTATTAGCTGTGATGTGAAGAAGGTTGTTGTATGTAATGATGGGACCTATGATATAAACAGCTAAATGATAAATTCCATAATATGAGTATACTGGAATCCAGGAACATACAAGGGCTGCTCACCCAGCCTTCCTCACCTCAGACCTGTATCACCTTTTACCTGGTTCTTCAGACAAAAATATATACATATTATTTGATTCTTCTTCCACCCTCTCCCACACCCTCTCCCCTTCTCTAATCCATCTAGATAGTCTTTCGGATCTACTAACAAGTTATATTTTCAGTTTTTATGTTTTTATTTCCACTGTCACCACTGTAAAGGAAGCCGCCATCTTTTTTTTCCTTTTTCTTTTTCTTGTAAGTACTAACTGCTTCCAAATTAGATGTCCTGCTCACACTTTTACTTCTACATCCAAATACATTCTTCTTGGAACAGCCAGAGTTACCTTTATAAAATGTAAATAAGGTATTCCTTCCCATATCTGCACCACATTGAAATGAACATCTTCTGTTGTAGTCTGGACTCCATTCTATCTTAGCTCCTTCCTGTATCTCCAAGATCAATTTATTCCTCCACCCCACTTCTGCATCAGGTTCTCACAATCAATGTTAGAGTACCTAGGAGCTACTGTACTTGATGTTCTATTTGTCCTGAACATTTTCTCCTATCTCCTCATACCACCTTTAGCTAACTGGCTCCATCTCATACTCTGTAAGGTCCATACTAGGGTCACTTTCTCAAACAAACTGTCCTTAACCTCTCTAGTGAAAACAGCTCTCAATGCATTGCCAAAATAATCTCTAATATAATCCTAATGAGATCCTCCACTGAATTTATCTCAGTGTAAAATTATCTTTGTATTTATCTCTATACATGTTTCTTATCTGCTTTTTGCACTCTCTCCCTTCCCTCTCCACCCTCCAGAATATAGTTTAGCTGGGATTTCAACCCTTACCTGTCTAGTTCAGTACTATGACCTTAGCCTGTATAAATTTGCCTAATATGTAATATATACTCATTAAATATAGATTTAGTGATTAATGTACTGAATGAATAAATGAAAGAATTAAATGATGAAATATAAAAGTACATAGGCTACATTTTTCTAATAATCACTTCCTGCTAAGCCATGGGGTTTGAGCTAGGCCTAACATTTTAAGTAACTATTCACATGCCACCTCTGTAATTATTTCCCTAACTAAAGGCAAATCACTTCCTCTTATACTTACACAGCAATAGTATAGCATTCTTCACACTATATAATAGTCCATAGTTCTGTACCAACATTGAAAAGTATCTATCTAGCTAGATTACTGACTACTCACAGGCAGGAAATATTTATTTTCATGTCTTTATATCTAGTACCTGGGCCCAGTGGATGCTCAAACATATACTGAATTAAACTAAATTTCTTCCATGATTATATAAAACTACCACTAAAATAGTTTGGGGAAAAAATGCAAAAGGAAGAAATGATCACTAAGCAGCTCATACTTCTGTGATATTTGTAGATCAGCTTCACCCTCAGGCCTATTTGAAATTGTATACTAATTCTGACAAAAGAAAAATCTGAACCAGAAGATATCTGGACAAGCACTTTATTCCATCATATCAGGTTGTGCCTTAAAAAGGATATTGCAGGGGAAAAAAGGATATTGGATTCACTATAAAATTAAGAAAACTGGCAATGAATCAAGTTTGAATGAAAGTTTGGTTTTTACTTAGATAAAACTTACAACTTATATTGTTTCATATATATTTCCTCTTTGAATAGTGTAGAAAATGTGTTTGGTTTTACTGATGCTTTTGCATCTAGAATATCAGAAACACTCAAGAATAAATACCACCTTTTGAATCTAACTCTAGAATTAAAAATGACATGTTTTCCTAAAAGTAGCTCTTCCAGTAGTTTGGAAATATAAGTATGTGACCTCTAGACTATATTGGTTCAAGGAATGACATTGTCTACAACCATTCTGAAAAATATCTTGTACCTCATAAATCAATGTCATCTCTTTGACAGAATTTTTTTTACCTTTTCCAAAGATACAAAACTGCTAAGCATAATTACATAATTGTTATTATTATAATTATAATTATGACTATAATTATTACGAACCATCCCTGTTCAGTATAAAGACCACTTCTTAAAACATATAAAGGATGACAGCTTATCATTTACCATAGTATTTCTAGATATCAAGATTAGCATTGATATTTTGCATGCATTTCAAACTTAATTTTTCATTGACTTTCCTTCAGATACTCTACTGATGAATTATTTCAAATATCAAAAGTGAGAAAACACACATGTATGTAGAGATGGCTCTATTAGGCAAGGATCAAGTTGTATTTAATGTTAAAAATGTGCTGATTGTAAAGACAGAATAATATTTAGTGAAAAGCAAACTATTCAAAAATAACAACTTAAATGTGAAAGTTTTTTTTTTTTTTATAGGACCAATTCACTATGCTCATAATTCAAGGGAATGTTTTATTTTGCCTATACTATTCTGCTTCTCAGACCAAGTTCACATTACCCAGCATTTCTCAAGGCATATTCTGTAGACAAGTGATCCTGTAGGGTCTTCCATGGAAAAGAGGTTACATGGTCCAATAGGTCTGGGAAGCCATGCATGGCCTATCCCCTTTTTGAGTATTTACATACATAAGTGGACTAAAGGCTCACAGAAGTCCAGGAGTGAAGTTCACAGTTTAACTTAAATTTTTCAAGCTTATTTGGCCATGATACACTTTTACTTATGAAGTCTCTTAAAAGCCACAGGAACAGACTTTTTTGTGGTGCTTGCCTTACCATAATACCCCTGAAGATTACATTATATGAACTATGATGTGGGATGCCTGGGTGGCTCAGCAGTTGAGCGTCTGCCTTTGGCTCAGGGCGTGATCCCCAGGTCCTGGAATCTAGTCCCACATCAGGCTCCCCATGGGGAGCCTGCTTCTCCCTCTGCCTATGCCTCTGCCTCTCTGTGTCTCTTATGAATAAATAAATAAAATCTTTTAAAAAAATAACTACGATGTTGCTGGCTATAATTCATTTTCATAGTATTTAGTCTTAAGAAATTGATTTTCCTTCACCACATGAAATGTTAATTTGGCAGGTCATTATAGACTTCTAAATACATATGCAATGTCCTTACTTATATATAAACATAGGTTTCTGTTTTAACAAATTAATCTGTATAAAATAATACTAAGATACTTCAGAGTGTTCATTCTCCATTCTAAATTTAAAGATTGCCAGCTGGATTTGACAAATTAGTGTACCTGGAACAAAGGTAGAATTTAAACTGAAAATGAGAAATACATTTAATTAGATAAGGATAAACATTAATTGACTAAGAGTTGAAGAACATAAGGAGAAATTTAAAGTTGGAGTCAGCATGTTGTAGCCACAGGTAGGTTTTGTTTTTTACTTCTCAAAAAACAAGAACAACATTCTTAAGCCTACTTTCTGATCATTCAATGAAAAGGACCAATCAAATGAGACTTTCTGCAAGTTCACCTTACATCTTTTCATTTCTCTGCCTCTGAACCATGTAGTCTGCTTCTCTTCAGTTTCTTTGGAGGAACCTAACATGGTTGTAGCAAATTTGTGTTCTAAATCCAATTTCCTCTCACCTTTTTAGGACTATCATTACATCATGCTTCATCAGCACCATCAATTTTTCTCTCTCTTCTGGAATATTTTTGTACAATTGCTATTATTGCTTCCATCCTGAAAATAATAATGCCTTGATCCAACATTCCTCTCTAGTTCTGCCCCACTTTCCTGCTTTCTTTAGAGCAAAAATGCTGGAATGCACTATTCTTTTTTTTTTCATTTTTTCTCCACTAATTCCTCAATATCCCCACAATATATGTTTTATCTATTTTCAAAGTCACCAATGACTTTCATATTACTTATTCCATAAGGCCTATAGGCCACCTCTGCTACTCCTCAGTCCCTGTCTTCTGAACACCTTCCTTGCCCTCTCTGCTCCAGTCATAGTGACCTTTGCTATTCTTCAAATGTGCTAAGAACCTGCTTTCTGAGTGTTTGCATTTGGTGTACCCTCTGTCTGAAATTCTCTCCCCTCAGCTATTCACAGAGCTTATTTCCCCACTTTCTTCTGGATCAAATGTTACCTCAATGTGAAATTCTCCCTGACTCCTTATATAAATTAAGTACCCTATACTCTGATACCTCCTTTCATCTTGTACCCTGCTTCAATTTTTACCAGCATTTATCAATTGAATGAATAAGTGTTCAGTATTCATTTGTCCATTTGCCGTTGTCTATCTCACTATGGAATAAAGCCCAGTGTGCAATAGGTATTCATTGAATATTTGCTGAATAAATGAATGTAAGCATATATCAAGTGGCTGTATGCACAATTAGATTAGGCATTAAAGAGCTCAGTTATGAAGAAGGTATAGGTTTATTGATCTTTTTAACAGAGCTAGATGGGCCAAGAGTACCAAGAAGACTTCATGGTTGACCATGGACTACTCCTGATAGATTTGTAGGATATCTATACATGGAGCTGCTTCGGAATTGCAAGCATATACTAAACAGAACACAGGTAGGAAAGTGTTAAGGAAATAGTTGCCTAATGTAGTTTGTCAAAAGCAAAAGACTGATTGAAATGAAATCTCATATGTTTTTTATTGTGGTAAAATACATACAAATTTCTATCTTAAGTATATAATTCAGTGGTATTAAATACATTCAAGTTCTTATACAATCATCATTCATTTTCAAAACTATTTTCTTAGTGCAGAACTAAAACTCAGTACCCATTAAACAATAACTCCCCATGACCTCCTCCCTCCCACCTCCTGGCAACTGCCATTCTTCCTTTTTTAATCTTCCCTTTTTCTCTACACCTTAGCCTCTCATAACCACTATTCTACTCTATAGGGTCTTTTTTTATCCTTTAAGAATCCACATAAAAGTAAGACCTGTAATATTTGCCTTTCTGTGTTTGGTTTATTTCACTTAGCATATGTTTCTGAGGTCCATCTATGTTGTCAAAATGGCAAGATCTCCTTCTTTTTAAAAGATATGTAATATTTCATTCATCTGCCCCAACAGATACTTAGATTGTTTACATATCATAGTTATTGTGAATAATGCCACAATGAACACGGGAGTGCAGATATCTCTTTTAAATTGTGATATTATTTCCTTTGGACACATACTCAGAAATGGAATTGCTAGATCATTTGATAGTTTTATTTTTAGTTTTTTGAAGAAGCTTCATACTGTTTTCTCCATAGTGGCTGCACCAATTTACATTGCTACCAACAATACATAAGAGTTCTTTTTTTTTTTTTCACATCCTTTCTAACACTTGTATTTCTTTTTTTTTTTTTTTTTGTCAAGTTTTTATTTAAATTCCAATTAGTTAACATACGGTATATTAATTTCAGGTGTAGAATTTCGTGATTCATCACATCATAAAACACCCATTGCTTATTACTTGTGCCTCCTTAACCCCTATCATCTTTTAACCTATCCCCTGACACCATTCTCCTCTAGGAATTCTCCATTTTTTCTCTGTAGTTAAGAGTCTGTATCCTGGTTTGCCTCTCTCTTTTTCTCTTCTATGTTCATCTGTTTTGTTTCTTAAATCCCACATATGATAATAGCCATTCTGACAGGGATAAGGTAATATCTCATTGTAGATTTGATTTGCATGTCCCTGATGATTAATGGTGTTGAACATCTTTTCCTGTGCTTGATAGCCATCTTTATGTCTTCTTTGGAAAAATGTGTATTCAGGTCCTTTGTCTATTTTGTTAGTTGTGTTATTTGGGCTTTTGGTTGACTTATAAAGCAGGGGAAAAAATAAAGCAGGGAGAATGCATTGGGGAAAAAATAGTCCAAATACCAAAATAGCTTTTCCCCTCCTCTCAAATGTTTTTAACTCTATTTCATTTTTAAAATTCAGAGACAGGCATTTTCTCTTTACATAATCTATATCAATTGTACAGGCCATACTAGTTTTAGTAATTTCAGAATGAACAGTTATTCATGTATTATGTTTGTGAAAATATGTATATGTATATCTCCTGCTCTATAGTAAGATCTTCAAAGGTAAAAGCCATCTGATTAATGTACTTATTTTCATTTCTGCATAAGATCATTCCTTCTACCAGGTAAGAATTCAGTAAAACTTTATTGCATTAATAAAGGCAGAATTTTTTTAGTGGAAAAACGTACTAAACTAAAATACTGAAGAGGTAAACTGAGGAAAGATTTTAGAAGTTCTTTAATGTTGACTGGCTTGAACTTGTAGGTAGAAAATGGAAACCTAAACAAGATTTTTGAACTTGAAAGTCACAATCCAAATTTTACTTTAGAGAGATTAATCTAGCAGCATAGATTTTATTACAGCAGGGAGATTTCAGAACAGGGAGGCAATCTGGGAGTTAATTCCAAAAGGTAATTCCAACTAGATAAGAGGTAATGAGTATCTGAAGTGAAGTGGAACAAATGAAGATGGAAAAGAAAGGACAAATGGAAAGACTATTGTTAAGGTATCAGCTATAATATTTAGGGGCTTATCTTTTTAGGGAACATCATAGAGTGTTTAAAGAATAATGGAGCCATTACCAGAAAGAGGAAAGTGTGAGGTTTTTGACAAAAGATAATTTTGTGTTTTGACACCTGACCTGGGGGTTCTGTTGGCCATCCAGGTAAAGATGTTTAGAAAAGAGCAATTATATTTAGATTTAAGGGAAAAGATCAATACCGAAGATATAGATTTTGGATACACTTGCAAAGAGCTAATGACTAAAGTTCTCCTTGATTATTTTAATTGTTCTTAAGATGAATTAGAATGAGGAAGTAAAAAATTACAACAAGCTGACTTTTGAATTAGAGCAGGTGTAATTTGTCAATGAAAATCCATAACAAGAACATAAGTAAAAATAAAATGAGTCAAGTGAATCTGTGAATAAAGAAGTAGCATAAATTTGGGTTAAAGTAGAAGTAGCAAATATACTCAAATAATATTTTAAAAGTAATGATCTCTACATATGGACAGAGGTTGAGAATACTATGGTTGTAGTCTTTCCTTCTGGTTAATATAGAGTTCACGTCTACTTTTTGTTGTATGGTATGATCAACTAATTAATTCCTTTCAGCCAGAATTCACTGTGATCTTATTTTGTGCCAAGTGCTGGTATTAAAAAAATTGAAAAACTGATTTCTACTTCTCAGAGCTTTCTTTCCAGTAATCATAGACATATAAGTGAGAAAATACAGTGGCATGTTTTGCTTATGATGGTAGAAGTATTTGTATATTCCATTGTAGGCACCAAAAAGCCAGTGGTTGATTCTGCTTTTGGAAATAAATGGGAGAATTTGGAAGGGAGATGTTAAATGAGTTGTCCAGAGAGAGGGATATATACCCTCTCTTCTGTTCCCTCTAGGAATGGGAGAGAATGTGAACAGAAAGCATGAGAAGGGGTTTTCCAGATGTCACAGCACTGTAAACAAAAACTCAAGAACACATTGTAGCTTGACATTTAGTAGAACTTCCAGCATATTGTGTAAATATAGCACAGGTTATTATGGTATGAGATGAAGCTAGATTGGCTATCAGGGGCCCTATAATGGAAGTTTTTGTCTACCCAGAGGGGAATACTCTTTTGTAATGAGAGAGTTTTAAACAGGGGAGAAGCGTGATCTAAAATTTGCATTTTAGAAATGTCCCTGGTCTCAGTGTAGCTGGTGACACAATGAGGGAGGAGGATAGAAATCAGAAGGAGGATTGGGCAGGGTAATGTAATAACCCTGCAATCCAGAAAAGAGATTCAGGTCATCTCCTCTAGATTAGCAGCAATGGGGATAGAGCAAAATAGAAATGTTAAAAGTAGGCTCACCAAATTTGGTAATTGTTTAGGTGTAGGAATGAGGGAGAAAAGAACACAATAATGCCTAGTTATCTTATTTGAACAACTAGATGAATAAAGGTGACACCTATGAGGTAGGAAAGTGATAACAGGCATATACCTGTCAGAACAAGTCATGAGTTGCTTTTGGATACGAGGAGCCCAGGATTTCCACAGTCATCCAAAAAAAGGTGCTTAGTAGGCAGGTATTAAATGGCTTTGGAATTGAGGTAACTAGTTAAAGGAATGGCATAATATCAGGTTGAAAAAGAATGTCACTAAGCCATAGCAGAGGATGAAGGGAATGAGGGTCTAGAGAATAAACCTAAGTCAGCCTGTAGCAAATCTCTAGCTTGGAAAAAAAAAGTGACAATTTAGATATACATATCCAGACATATAGATATCCATCCCACAGAATGTATGCATGTGTTCATGTTTTGTAACTGTGTTTACCACTTCTCCCCGTTGTACTGCAAATAGCTGAGGAGCCTTGCCTTGACCATTCCTTGTTGTATCCTATGATTCATAATAAAATAAGTCATAACTATAAAAGACTAAACATATTACTGATAATACAGATATATTTAGGTTGCTTTACTTATGAAAGTATCAAATTTACTTCTCTGGCCACTTGGCATTCATTTTGAAATTTTGGTCCATGATATTGATCAGCATCTCATATTAGAATGATCCGATTTATATGGGAAAAGTGCCCAAAACAAGACAGGAGTCCGTTAATCCAGCATAGACACAATGCAGGTCTTTTTACTGAAGACTTCTGAGTGGTGATTTATGCTTTGAAATGCCAGTAGCAAGAACCACAAATTCTTCATATTTTAGCATCTTTGACACTTCCACACACTGGATGGATTTCTACACTGTACCTGGCACCTTTGAAAATGTTAAGTCACATTAGAACGATTATTTTGAATTCCAGTCCTCTGGAATCAGTGATGCTGAAGGTCTCTTGGTAAAGCTTCAGTCTGAAATAACTGTGTGTTTCTTTTCCTCATAATTTGGACTCATATGGTTTATAGAGATTTGGCATGGTCTCGAAAACTTCCCTCCAGCCAGCTTGCCACTCCAGATGGCATTGCCTTTCTGAGCAAGCTGAATCCTCTGGTCATGAAGGTAAAACAGCATTTATTTATAAGTCTTTGGCTAGTCTTGCTTACCACTATTATTCACTTCATTGATCATGAATATACAGTTCTTAACTCTTAATATTCCCGACTGGTGGCAGGCATTCTTAAAATTCTCTAGGCTGATCGTCAACAGTAAAAACTAATAGTTAAATTTTTCAAAGGCATGCTTGTTACCTATATACATGGATTCTGAAAATGTCAGGTTAAACATAGAGTTTACCTTTAAGCAGCTTACACTCTAAGATATTCTTTGAATTACTTAAAAATATGATTGATTCTTTTTCTTTTTAATTGACATCTTTTTATAAATTTAAGCTCATCATTTATGTATTAAAGAATTCTAAAAGCATTCAGCATTTCTGAGGAACGCAATAAAGGCTTTTGAAAAAATACATCTTATTTAATCTATTAGTTACACTTAATCAGTTTTGCTTTTCTTTTGTGGGTTTTTTTGGTGTTTTGTTCTGAGTTATAAGATGCTTAATTTATCTCTCACTAGTCAAGCAATACAAATATTGGTCCCTAATCTGTCATCTAATTGTTTCTTCAAAATGGAGTATTGACCTAGCACATATACTTAACTTTATATAGCTGAAAATTGAACCATAATAAATATAATAGCTGTGTAAGAGGTACTTAATAGGGACACATCAATTTTCATTTGAAATTTTAAATATTTAATACTATCTATATTTGGTCTTTCTGCAAAACCAACTAACTTCAAAATAAATATTTTGCTCAAAATAAATATTTTGTTCACTATAATTTCAACTAAGAATTTCAAGTAATAAAAGCCAAGTAAGTTTTTATAATCTTAGAGGACATTATTTTTTATAGACACCTACATTTGTTTAATTTTTAGTTCAATTTTATTCTAAGTAATTCTTCCACCAAATAATCATGGATATGATGCATCTTCCCAGTAGTCCATTTGCAGGTACCTCTGATGGCAGAAAAATTCACAGGTTTTTCCAACTGCCTTCTGTTTTTGTGGGATAATTTTAATACCCAAGTTGTCTATCAAAGTTTCAGGTCACATTTTGAACTTATTAAGAGTTTACTACAATATTGCTTAATTACTCAATAATTATTCTTACAGTAGATTTTAAGGACAATATTGATTATCTTGATAAAGATAACATTCCATTTAAACCAAAATACTTATCTCATAATTTCATTAATATGATAACTCAAAGTCTCACAAATAATGGATTTGTCAACAATCCAATCATGAAATGGGCAAAAGACATGAACAGAAATCTCACAGAGGAAGACATAGACATGGCCAACAAGCACATGAGAAAACGCTCTGCATCACTTGCCATCAGGGAAATACAAATCAAAATCACAATGAGATACCACCTCATACCAGTGAGAATGGGGAAAATTAACAAGGCAGGAAACCACAAATGTTGGAGAGGATGCGGAGAAAAGGGAACCCTCTTACACTGTTGGTGGGAATGTGAACTGGTGCAGCCACTCTGGAAACCTGTGTGGAGGTTCCTCAAAGAGTTAAAAATATATCTGCCCTATGACCCAGCAATTGCACTGCTGGGGATTTACCCCAAAGATGCAGATGCAATGAAACGCTGGGACACCTGCACCCCGATGTTTATAGCAGCAATGTCCACAACAGCCAAACTGTGGAAGGAGCCTCGGTGTCCATCGAAAGATGAATGGATAAAGAAGATGTGGTTTATGCATACAATGGAATATTACTCAGCCATTAGAAACGACAAATACCCACCATTTGCTTCAATGTGGATGGAACTGGAGGATATTATGCTGAGTGAAATAAGTCAATCGGAGAAGGACAGACATTGTATGGTCTCATTCATTTGGGGAATATAGATAATAGTGAAAGGGAATAGAAGGGAAGAGAGAAGAAATGGGTGGGAAATATCAGAAAGGGAGACAGAACATGAAGACTCCTAACTCTGGGAAATGAACTAGGGGTGGTGGAAGGGGAGGAGGGTGGGGGGTGGGGGTGAATGGGTGACGGGCACTGAGGGGGGCACTTGATGGGATGAGTACTGGGTGTTATTCTGTATGTTGGCAAATTGAGCACCAATAAAAAATAAATTTATTATTAAAAAATGAAAATAAAAATAAAAAAAAGAAAAGAAAATAATGGATTTGTCTCCTTGAGTCATTAGCACATATATGGATATTCATCATTGACACATCCATTTTTAGTATTTTGGTAAGCTAGCCTAACAGTTATTTGTGTTCTATGTGTAAAGGGCACGTTATAGTTTCCCTGTTTTGTAGAGAGCCAACATTTTTAAGTGTTAAAGAACTTAATGTGTTGTATTTGATAAGCCCAATGGTATTCTCTTGGATTATACCTTTGAACCAGACAAATTAGGAGGAAAAAAGGTAGAAATTATGGGGAAAATGCATCATGGTTTGCTTCAGCCTGTGAGTAGTTATATTTGGTCTTGTGTTGAAAGAGATAGAGAAGTCACTTTTGTTTTAGAGAGAGCTGTGGGAAATAATACACAGGTCACTGGGTTATACACTGACCTCCTCCTTTCTCCTTTGGTAAATGAGTCTGAACACTGGTTATGGATTGTATTGATCATATATTAAAATGACAAATGGCCTTCACATTAGCTTCCACACAAGTCTCTTAAGGAAACCCATTGTAACTTGTCAGATGCAACTTGAGAATTGAACTAGACATTGATGGACAAGACCTTCTACTGATCATTGAAAATGTAGATTCTCCTGATTAAATTGATGCTTCTGACTTTAATGAGTTGCTATTGATTGGGTGTTTACTGCAACAATATATTATTATATTGCTGCTCACAGTGCCATAGTTAAGAGGTTGTAAGCATTTCTGTTATAAATCCTTTTTTTAAAAAAGCTTGTAGTTCTAGCATAAAATAAACTAGTGATATGATACATAACATGCAGAGTCACTTTGACTGCAAATTAGTTTCCACAATTTATATACACACACACACACACACACACACACACACGTATATATTTAGCAACTTCAATTTTATTTGAATAACCATAAAAGTGAAGGCCTGAGTTAGTCTATGAATTATATGAATATGTAATAAAGAGTCTTTTTTGTTGCAGGAATTTAATATGATATGCTTACTAAACTACCGCATATGACCACAAAAAGCAGTTCTAAAAGTGGTAAATGAAAAATGATGTTTGCCATTTTCTCCTTAAGTTCAAATCATGGACTGTGAACTTAGTACTTAAGCTAGCTTAATATACTCTGTTATTATTAAAATAATAACAATATAAGACAAGGATTATTCCGAACTGAAAAGCTGAAGAAACTGGTCTTTTTATTGTAAGTAATTATTTGGAACTCTGAGACACTAAAAAATAGTCAAATATTTTTATTTTATTTAAATCACAAAGGACTGATTTTGGAGCACATTCTAACTTACAGAGAGGTATTTCTGTCTGTATTTTTTTGACAAAAATACCCTTTTCCCAGACCATTACATTTATAAATGAGATACTATTTTAAGCACCTAGTACATTTTTTTTCTATTCTTTGGAGTAGGCATTTAAATGTTTGCTAGATGATTTAGTGAATGGATGAATGAGTAAAAGTTACAAGACTCTTGATTTCATCTCTCTAGTTCTAATGAAATTCTGAATATTACTTTGTCAGAAGAGTATCAGTTTCTGCCTTTACTGTAAAATTCTAGTTCTTTAATAACATTTCAGAATTTAAAGGAAAAAAATAAAACAACTTTTCAGACTACTTGCACCATTAATTATAGGTACTGTTTAGATACATTTTGAGGTCCCTGACCAAGCAGGATATACTGATACACTCTGGAACTGCTCTTATACACTGAGATGTCAGTGTGCCCATTGGATTATTAAGTATCACCATGAAACCACAAACAACACAGCTTCTTTGCACCAAAGTAGTAAAATCTAAACAAAAGACAATTTCTTAGTACTCTAAAAGGCATGTTTTAGATATTAAGTAATGAGATATTGAGCCATTCTTAAAATATATTGTGTATAATACAATGTCTTACATCATTGCTAGATATTGCTTATATAGTTGGAAGTGCTATAAATCATGTCCTATTAGTAACTACCTAAATGCTATTGTATTTAAGACAGTTTATATTTTTTGAGAAAGTAATGCATGCTATTTCATGTTTCACAATATATCTATATATAAAACCAAGAGTTTTACTGACAGTATCCTGTTTGATTTTGATGAATTGAGTGAAGACCTCTCTTAAATGTGACCATGAAGCCCAATACTCCAAACACAAGTTATTAGTTGATTCTGACTAAAGTTTTTAATGCTTTTAAAGTAAAAAGACATATGTATTAACATTAATAAGCTTCTGATGACTGATTTACCAGCTTTCCAATAGACTATTTCAATTAACATTTGCTATAATTTTAGTTCAATGAAATCCAGGATGTGCATGGGTAGAGAGTATAGTAATATGTAATTATGCTACAAGACACCTACCATTCAAAGAACTACTAGTTTGTACAATTCAATAAAGAAAGAAACATATTCAGGAAATTCAACCCACCTTTCTGGCTATATAATGAAGATAAGACTGTTGGGGAAAAAAATAGAGGGCCAGATTCTCTGTGCACTAAAATCAATGGGAGTTTTATAGTAGGAGTATCTGAGCCAGCTTATTTCTTTCCCTGCCAGACTGTAGTTCACTGAGCTATGCAGCTTTATAATTGTCACAAGTATTAAAGCTAGACTGATTTTTTTTTCAGTTTTATCCACAAATATAAAAGGTAGGCTGAACTAGAATAATCTTAATGGGGCATTTGAATAAGCATCTCCATAATGATCTCTTTAATTTCCAAATAACATTTAGAAAAGTTGTAGGGTTTTTTTTTTCTTACACAATGTGAGAAGAAATAAAAGGAAAAGTCATATTAATGCTAATTCTTAAGGCTGTAGGAAAAAAAATTTTCTCTCAATCATTTTGTAGACCATGCTAAAACGGACTAGTTCCCTAACTTGTGATGATACTCCATAGACAAATGCATTTTCTTGTGCCTTATCTTAATAGTTTTATGTCAAGCTGATTATATATCAGTGAATTCTATCATTCTCAGTTTTCCTTCCTTGGGTTAAATCGCCTTGGAACAGTGAGTGTTATGGGGGGGGTAGGGAATGCCAGAAGAAGGAAAAGAAAATTAAAAGCAGGGAAGAGAAAGCAGAAAATGAAAAGACATTAAGTCTCAAGAAAATAAGAAAAAGACAATGCAGACCATGTACAATTGTACAACTATCAGCTTCTAGCTAGCATCCATGAAAGGAAATTGTCCTTCTTGGTTCTTCGTTGTCTGTACTAAGAGCCTTCAACTATTCAATCGATGTTCCACTTCTGGTATCTAAATAATTTTCTATACTCATGGTAATCACTCAGACTCAGAATTTGACCCTCAGTCCCAAAGAGGACTAATTCTTTAATTCAGCTCATTCTGAATTAAGTATAGACTTTGAAACAATGGAAAGGCTGTAGGTCTGTATGGAGTGCCATTGTTATTGTACCTTCTGTCTCTGAGATCTGAGCCATTAGCTAACCTATCATCTCTCTTGTTTATAGTCAAGGATAATACATATGTTTCCGACCTTCAACAATGCTATGCCCACAACACTCTTGCACTAAAAGCATTTCTATAGAAACAAAAAAGAATGAGGAAAATACTTATCACTTACATTGTTATAGGATTTTTCTTTTCACAAGCTGCTTTAAATAGGCACGCTTGTAGTATAGTAAGCAGCTCCTCTAAGGTATAATGAGGCACAGAGTGTACTGTTTATGAAAAATGATTACCTTTTGCTAAATCATAATGCAATTCATCTTTCATTAGATGTGCACACTAAGATATGAACATTTTCCTCCTACTGTGAGCTAACACTTTCCAGAGACTAATCTAAAGAAAGCAAACTGTTTCATGAATGTGTCAGTTTATGGAGATCTTTGAAAAGATACCCTTATATGAACAGTTTTGGGGAAAATCTTTGGTCATCCCACAACCTCATTTTTTTAATAAAACAAAACAGAAAGGAAAGTTAGAAGCTTACCTCCCAAAATCATAAAGTATTATTATTTTGTTCTTAGTCCTTCCAGTTACAGAATCTGGAATTAAAAGTGAGCTTTAATTTATGGAGAAGAAGATTTGTAGTGTGCCAATTTAACAAACATAGGAAATTCTATAGCTAAAAAGAAGGTAATTAGCAGCTCATTAATTTGTACATAAAATAACTTACAGACACCAGAAGAGTCTTGGTGCTTCTAATTGCATATTGTAGAAGTGAAAAGTGAAGTCTGTAGAACAGAACTTCTCCATCTAAGTATTGATATTTTGGAACAAGTAACTGTTACAAAGAGTCTGTCTTGTGTACTCTAAGATGGTTATATCAGCAACCCTGGTCTCTACCCACTATACCTCTTGTATTCCCCCTCCCACAGTTGTGACAACCAAAAATATCTCTAGACATTGACAGAAATTTCCTGGGGACAAAATCCTTACCCCATCCATTGAGAGCCACCACTCTAGGGTAATACTAGCTCAACTTCTTCTTTTTTTTTTTTTTTTTCATTTCTTATGGGGACAATGCAAATAGTAATTATACTTACTTCACGGAGTTCTCAAAAAGATTAAAAAAGTGCTCAGAACATTGTCAGGCACATAGTAAACGTGTGGGAAAAATACAGAATTATTATCATGGGCAGAAGATTATGAATGGCAATTGCCTTAAACATAGAATGGGCATTCTTTGACTACTACAAATATTTGGTCATTAGATGGGTTGACATCACCTGTGTTTACATTTATGTTCAGGATTATTACATTAACTACATAGATCCCATTCATTTTCTCTTTTCAGTAATATTAAGTAATGATTTCCCCCTTACCCATAAGGACTAATAAGCCAGAAATTACAATAGGAATAAATTGTTTAATTTTATGTGAAAAAGATTTGAGATTTAAATTTACATTATGATAATGCATGAAGTAATTCATTCTTTTATTTCCAAGCAAAAGCAAGAGGAAATTTGAATTTAGCATGTCAAGACCAAGGCCACACACTTTGGGTGGAATTTAATTTTAAAAATAACTCTGTGATCCTCTCAAAATTAACAACTTCCATACTTAGATTTTTCAGAGATTTATTTTTTAATTTTTAGATTTCTTCAGAGGGCTTATTTGGGAGATGAGAAAGGACACTGTGAGGAAGAGAAGCAGTGTGCAAGCTGATGATTTTGTTGACATCAGTGTGGGGCCATCTTATTAGAGTAATACGCTGCCATGTAAGACTCACTGTGTAGGTATTTTCCCCATGGTTGTCTTATTGATTCTGGGCCATACACATGTTGCGTACAGGCTGATGGATTTAAGAACAAATCTAATGACTGCTTAATGTAGCCTGGAAAACAGCTTTTAAAAGTCATTAGAACTACAAAATGATAGGGCTTACACCCTTGAGACATTGTTCTACAGACAAATGGATTTCAGTTTGAATTTTCTCTCTTAATTCATTATAAGTCTTCATATAATTTATTAGGCCAGTAAAATTTTTGTTCCGCTGAAAAGAATTCTAAGGCTGGAGCCAAAAGCTATACTTAACCTATGGTTCTACCACTTTAAAGCTGTGACCTGGGCATGGTCACATAATTTCTTGGTCCTCAGTTTCTTGTAATGTAGAGATTGAGCCAGACCAGTGGTTCTTAATATGTGACCCAAGAGCCACCAGCATTAGCATCACTTGGAAACTTATAAATCCAAATTCTCAGGCTCCATACCAGATATACAGGATCACTCTGGGAATGTGACCAAGATATTTGTGAATTAACAAGTCCTCCAGGTGATTCTGATTCATGATAAAGTTTCAGAACCATTGCTCTACTTCAGGGATCAGCAAATAGTTTCTCTATAAGCCCAGACAGTAATACAATAGCCCCTCTCCCCATCCCTGGGGGATATATTCCAAGACCCCCAGTGGATGCCTGAAACCATGGATAGTACTAAACCCTCTATATAAAATGTTTCTTCCTACAGGTACATGACTATGACAAAGTTTATAAATGAGGCACAGTAAAAATTAATGACAATCCTAAGAAAAGAGAACAATTATAACAATATAGTATAATAAGTTATATAACTGTGGTCTTATTCTCTTGAAATACCTTATTCTAATTTGTTCACTCTTTTTCTTGTGATGCTGTGAAATGATAAAATGCCTATGTGAGGAGGTGAAGTGAAAGACCTGAACATTGTGATACAGCTTTAGGTAATTGACTTAGACCTCAGTTGATCATGGAAAAGGGGTGACAACTGTATTTTAGGCTGTATGGAACAAGATGCAGAATCAAAGATATCATCTAGACATTTATATAAAAAAAGAAAATATTTTTTGATATGATTTAAGATAATCATAAGAACATTTATTGTTGCTGTATATGTCTACTGATGTAAAGAATGGAATCTACTTTAAAAAGGATACTATTTTGATGAATTGGAGTTCAAAGTTAATGTTCCTTCTCATCAAATTAATTGCATATATTCATCTGTAATAGTCATTCTTAGCTCATGGGCCTTATAAATGAGATGGAAAGTTGGATATGTCCTGCAAGCCAGAATTTGCCACCCCTGATATATAGGACCTCTAGTCCTTTCTGTCTCCACCTTTTATAAGTCTACCGGCATCAATTTGGATTACCTTTCCATTTTTCCTCCTCTTCAGGTAAAATTAGGACACAAATTACAAATCCTAGCACTCCATCCTCAACCTAACCCCATCCACCCACCCCACCACTGCATGTAGATCTTTCATAAAAACTAAACAATAAATGACTATATGAGATATGAAGTGCAAAATGAGTCCTTATATTCCTCTACAGATTTCTTCCAGAGTGAAGCCAAATAGTAACAATGATCTTCTAGATAGACTTGAAATATGCTGTAGTATCTATCGGCAATATTCTTTGTGAACTCTTTATTGTCTGTTGGGAAACAGACTGTTAAAAGTCAAGAGTGTTTCAGAGATTAGCTGAAATAAAATATATCAAAGTCCTGTGTTCTTCTAAATAAGATATAAGCAGGAACTTAATATCCCAAGCAATTACCTGTTATCAGATTGTGAATAAGACATATTATTCAGATTCTCTTTTATCCATTCAGGTGGGAATACTAGATACAGATATCTTTTTTAATCAAAGTTTCCATCTTAAGTAAAAACATTGAGAGGGCACAAATTAGTTGAATCAATTCATTTGCTTTTGCCGGAAGGTTGCCTCCTGCAATTAATTCAATTGACTAGTTTAATTTCTTTATACATTCATTAGGGCATTGATGAGGATATGATTATTCAGTTTTAAACATCACTTGGGCTCTATTTTCTCTAATCCACTTGACTCAGAACCACTGCAATTCTTCCAGTTACTATGCTCTCTGCTATCTGGAAGAAGAGCCCAGTGCCCCTCAAAAGTGTGTGAATAATGCAATTCCCTACTCCCACTCTAGACTGAGCATATCTATTGTGGGTATTGAGCACTTGGTCATCTGGTCAAATACTGAATCAAGGTGCTTGGCATGAGGCCGAGAATTGACCATGTGGGAAAGGAGGGCAGTGGTAACACACTGGTTTTCTCTTCACAATGTAAAACCAGAAAAATCTTCCTTTCTGCTTGTATGGAAATTTAGTTCCTTTCAGTTTCTTTTGGAATTTGCATTGGAGATTGTAGATGTAGTGATAACTGCAAGCTACATTTCAATCACCAATATTTTTCCACCTAAAGGGAAGGACTGAATTCCTCCAGTTTCTATTTGCTACACTGACTAACAGATTTATTCTTTATTCTTTCTTTTTTCATTTCCTGATGAAGTAGAATACACATATGGTAGGATACATAAAGTACATTAATCTTAGGTGTACATATCAATGAATTGTTACCATCCCCAGGTCACAAGAAAGAATATTCTCCACACTCCAACCAGTCAGCACCCACCCAGAGCTAAGCACCCTTCTCACTTATAGAACCATAGATCAGATTTGTCTGTTGCTTAAAAGTTTATGTAATCATTAATTATTTAGTCTTCTGTGTGTGTCTTTTTGCTCAAAATTATGCCTCTGACTAGATATGCTCCTAGGTATATGTATAGAAACAGCCACAATTTTGGATCTATAATTTATAAACCCAGGTCATTCATCTCCTTAGAAAATGTAAAACCATACCATCAAGATGAATTAATGTTAATAAAAAACATTAACCAAATATAAATAATGAAATGCTGTTTCTCTTCTGTTATCTAACGTAATTGTGATTTTCTCATATGTAGAGCTACAAGAACAGATATAACTATTCATCTACAATACAAATTAAAAAATGAATTGTAGGTTTTGCATGTTTTCATGATTATCGATACCCTGTAGATTTTAAAACCTACCTAGGAGTTCATGATGATGAATGGCTTTACTTTAAGAAAATTTATAATTTTCATCTACTTTACTCCAAACTTTATGAGCCTAATTTTTCAAGGATCATTAATTCACTTTTCTCTGGTGGCTGTTATATATTGTTTGTATTTCATTCTTGTCAATTTTGCCCTCTAATCTATACTGTGTTCCTTTGCAATTTTTGGTTCTATTTAACTCAGTCCTTCCATTTTTGCACCATTTTCTATGCATAATATTATTGTTCCCCTTGATTGATTTACCTTTATCTAAAAAAAAAAATCCCTCATAATCAATTTTTGTCCAGCCACTCCTTTATTTTTGTTATTTGCCAATGCTCTAAGCTAGCCAGTGGGAGTCCTTCGACTCTCTTTCCACTGTCTTCCCACTGCCACTCATAATTCATATTCTCATCACCACAGTCATGATTGCACTGATGATCTAACATGCCTGCCTGGTCCACCTTCTCCCAGCTGCAATTCATCTACTATATGCTCCCTAAACCTCTGATGGAATTAGGCAAGTCCTCTGCTGAACAACTTACATTATATTTCTCCAACTCCAAGATTATGTGGGTCCATTTTAAAGGAAAAAAATATCCTATAGATCACCAACATCGACTTAAATAATTTTCATTATAGTGTAATATAAATAAGTACTAACACAAGCCTATGCATAAAATCCTTCTTCTTACAGACCTTATTTAAATAGAAGATCAAATAAATTATCACCTAACAGTAACAAAATTATGAAACTAACATAATTCAGATGATTACAATAAATGAAAATAAATCCCTACCCATTAAGTGAGCATTGTACTAATTGCTACTTTTTGTACATTGCCAGGCCTAAGATGAGTGTTGGAGGATTGCATCATCTCATGGAACACAGTATTATGGCAGAACTATAAATAACACCTGCAATGTGAGCTGATGTAATCCTCCTAACATTTTTCTTCATTCAAAATATTCTAAAACATTCATGCTTTCATGCACTGCAATGTCATTTACCTTCACTTGTTTCAAATGCATCATTTACTCCTTAAGTCCACCTGGATTCTTTTCTCATTAGTTCACTAAAATTAAAGCAGCGTTACCTGATTACCATGCAATGAATGATAAACACACATAAATGAAATAGTCTTGCAGTTTGTAGATAGGAGGCTGGCATCCAGATGGCACAGAATATGTTTACATTATTTTATAGACTATTATTTAAATGAAAACCCCAAATGTAGTATATCAAAAAATATTTCAGAGGACTTGAGTTTAAATGCATTGAGTTAAATAACAGGCCTACAATCTATATGTTCACACCCTAATAACGAAGTAGACTTTGTTCTCTTTAAAATGCATTTGTATGTGCGTCATGCTTCATTAGCTAGATTTTAATTTCCTTAAAGGCAGAAGCATAGCTTATGTCCCTTTGTGCTTTCAGATGCTAGTTCCAGACTTGTACATATTGATCACCACTAAAAGTTCTCATCAATTAGTTATTCACTTAAAGAACAGCTTCCATTGCTGTTCTAAAAAACGGCTTCCATTGCCGTTCCACTGAGACTTGATTCCCCTGCTAGCTCATTCTTCCTTACCCCAAAACTTCACCTTAAACAATATCATATCCATAACTCTGTTAATGATAGACTTTCCATTTAAAATAACTCTTTACACATTCTATTACTACGTCTTATATATATATATTTTTTAAGATTTTATTTATTTATTCATGAGAAACACAGAGAGAGGCAGAGACATAGGCAGAGGGAGAAGCAGGCTCCACGTGGGAAGCCTGATGGGGAACTCGATTCCAGGACTCCAGGATCATGCCCTGAGTCAAAAGCATATGCTTAACCACTGAGCCACCCAGGTGCCCCTACATCTTATATTTTTTAGCTTTCTGTATATCTTCTATTTCTTTGTGAAGACTATGTTTTTCATCTGTCTCAAGCAGGTTCTCAAAAGCTGGTTGAAGTATTTTTATGATACTTCCCTAAAACCTTTGCAATTATCTTTGCAAGATAATTATCTTTGTTATCTTGGTACCAGCATCTATGGATTGTCTTTTTTATTTTTATTATTAATATAGGGTTTGATATCATTCTGATTCCTGATATCAGCGTTTTTCACCTGAAACCCAGCCGTCCTAGGAATTGTATGTTAGGAGACTCTAGGCCTTACCTTCCACCAATGTTTTCACTACCACCACCCTTTCAGGGCAGAGTACCCCCTCATTACTGCTAAGTGTGGATTGCCTACTTGACTTGTTGGCACTCAATGGTACTTCTCATTATTTCTCTTGGGGTTGGAAGTTGTAGAGCCACTGACTCCAGGAAAGTGGGGGTGTACCCAGTACCAGGGGTAGTAGTGCTAATCTTTACTCCCCACAAGCCTAGAGGGGAGGTGGAGAAGTGGCTCAACACTGCAGGAGACTGTGGAAGTCCAGGCTCCTTCCATGGGCCTCACTGACATGACAAAGTGGGACGTCATTATAGCCTGGCAAAGATAAAAGCGTATTTCTCTATTTAGACTTGTTTGACACACACCCCCCCCGGTGGGAATTTGAGGTGCTTCTTCATAGCTTCACAGGAGTGGACTCCAGACTCACCACTTGGTTTTGTGATATTCCCCATAATGCCTATGTCAGAAAATAAAATCTACTCTTGAGGTCTAATTTATTTTTCAAGAGTTTTATTTTTTCCCCCACATCAAGTTGCTCTGAAAAGTTAATTCATTCACAGAGATACCTCTAAATGATAGTTTCCTAGTGCTTAGTCAATTGTCTTTATATTTCCATCTGCATTTATTCTGTAGATTTCATCAAATCCCATTTTTATAAACATATCTTTTATTTCTTATAACTCCTATTTCTGGCTTCAGCCTCTTTTGAAATCTAAACTTTCTTTTTTTTTTTTTTTTTAATTTTTATTTATTTATGATAGTCACAGTGAGAGAGAAGCAGGCTCCATGCACCGGGAGCCCGACGTGGGATTCGATCCCGGGTCTCCAGGATCGCGCCCTGGGCCAAAGGCAGGCGCCAAACCTCTGCGCCACCCAGAGATCCCGAAATCTAAACTTTCATATATGTTTGCCTACATGACATCTCTATTTAACTTTAATTTTAATAAATTTTAGTTAAATTAAATAAATTATATATAATTTATTTAATTAATTAGTAGTCAAAATTTGACTAATTTTTTACTTAAATAGTCTAATTAATTAGTCAAAATTGGACTGCTCCCATCTATACTACTGCCCCCAAATCTGCTCCTGTACTGATTTCTTAATTCAGACAATAGAAACTTTATTCTTCCAGAAGATCATGCTAAAATAATAAGTTCCTATATTTTTCATCTAACATTCTGAATTAATCCCAATGAAAATCTTATAGGTTCAATTTTCAAGATATACATTTCTGTTTTTTCAAACCCCCACTGCTACCATCAAACCCCAAGGCACAATCATTCCTCACCTGGACCACCACAATGGTCTCCCATTCTGTTTGCAACCTTCTTTGATACTACTCAAGCACAGTCCCACAAGTGCTAGAGTGATTTTGGGGAAGTAATTTTTAAGAATTATTAATTCCAGTATGGTTAACATATAGAGTCATATTAATTTCAGGTGTACGATATACTGATTCAACAATTCTATACATTTACTCAGTGCTTGTCATGATAAATGTATTCTTAATCCCATTCACTATTTCATTCATCTCCCCACCTACCTCAACTCTGGTAACCATCAGTTTATCCTCTATAGTTGAGTCTACTTTTAGGTTTGTCCCTATATTCTTTCTCTTGTATCTTAATTTCCACATGAGTGAAATCCTATGGTATTTGTCTTTCTCTGACTCATTTCACTTGCATTATACCATCTAGACTCATTTATGTTGTTGCAGATGGCAAGATTTCATTCTTTTTTATGGCAAGTATTATTCCATTGTGTATATATATCACATATCTAGCCATTCGTCTATTAATGGACATCTGAGTTGCTTCTATAATTTGGTTATTGTAAATAATGCTGCAATAAACACAGGGATGTAATCTGTTTTCAAGTTGGTGATTTCATATTCTTTGGATAAATACCCAATATTGAAGTAGATCATATGGTAATTATTTTTTTAATTATTTGAAGAATCTCCATTCTGTTTTCCATAGTGGCTGCACCAGTTTGCATTCCCACGAAAAGTGCAAGACGGTTCCTTTTTCTTCACATCCTTACCAACATCTGTTGTTTCTTGTCTTTTTGAGTTGAGCCATTTTGACAGTTATGAGGTGTTATCTCATTGTGCTTTTGATTTCTAATTCCCTGCTAATTAATGATGTTGAGCATCTTTTCATGTGTCTGTTGGCCATTTTTATGTCTTCTTTGGAGAAATGTCTGTTTTTATCTTCTGACCATTTTTAATGGATTATTTGTTTTATATGGTGTTGAGTTGTATAAGTTCTGTATATGTTTTGGATACTAACCCTTTATTAGATGTCATTTGCAAATATCCCTTCCAATTCAGTTGGTTGTTTTGTAGGTCTGTTGATTGTTTTCTTCACTGTGCAAAAGTTTGTTATTTAGGTATAGTATCAATAGTTTATTTTGATTTTGTTTCTTTATGCCTCAGGAGACATATCTAGAAAAAATATTCCTATAGCCAATGACGCAGAAATCACTGTCTATGCTCTCTTCTAAGGATTTTTACAATTTGGCGTTTCACATTTAGATATTGTATCCATTTTTATTTTATTTCCATATGTGCTGTGAGAAAATGGTCCAATTTCATTCTTTTTCAAGTACCTGTTCAGTTTTTCCAGCACCATGTGTTAAAGAAACTATCTTTTTCCCGTTGCATTTTCTTGCCTTCTTTCTTGAAGATTAATTGACTGTATAATCATGGATTTATTTCTGGGCTCTCTATTCTATTCAACTGATCTATGTGTCTATTTTTGTACCAGTACCATACTGTTATGATTACTACAGCTTTGTAGTATGTCTTGATATCTGAGATAATGCTACTTTCAGTTTTGCTCTTTTTCAAGATTACTTTGGCTACTTAGGGTCTTTGTGGTTCTATATCAAATTATAAGATTATTTGTTTTGGTTCTGTGGAAAATGCTGTAAGTATTTTGATAGGGATTGAATTAAACCTGTAGATTGATTTGGGCAGTATGGACAATATTTGGGGCAGTATGGACAATTTTTAGGACAGTACTGTTTTCCTAGTCTATAAGCATGGAATATCTTTCTACTTGTATAATCTTCAATTTCTTTCACTAATGTTTCATAGTTTTTAGAGTACAGGTCTTTCACCTCCTTAAGTTTATTACTAATATTTTATTATTCTTGGTGTGATTATAAATGGGATTTTTTTCTCAATTTCACGTTCTGCTACATAATTATTAGTGTATGGAAATGCATCAGATTTCTGTATGTTGAGTTTTATCCTAACTGAATTCATTTATCAGTTCTAGTATTTTTTGGTGGAATCTTGAGGGTTTTCTATATATAATATTGTGCCATGTACAAAATAATCAAAGTTTTACTTCTTCCTTACCAACTTGGATGCCTGTTATGTATTTTTATTGTCTGATCCCTGTGGCTAGGTCTTCTCATATTATGTTGAAAAGAAGTGTTGAGAGTGGACATCCTTGTCTTTTTCCTGATCTGAGAGGAAATGTTATCCATTTATCACCATTGAATATGATGTTAGCTGTGGGTTTTTTCTACATGGCCAGTGTTGTGTTGAGATATGCTCCCCCTAAGTTTACTTTGTTGATGATTTTTATCAGGAATGGATTTTGTACTTTGTCAAATGTTTTTCCTGAACCTATTGAAATGATCGTATGTTTTTTACTCTTTCTCTTGTTGACATAATGTATCCCATTGATTGATCTGCAAATATTGAACCATTCTTGTATCCCTGGAATAAATCCCACTTGATCATGGTGAATGATTTTTTTAATGTATAATTGGACTTGGTTTGCTAATATATTGTTGAGAATTTTTGCATTTATGTTCATCAGAGATACAGGCCTGTAGTTTTGTTTTGTTTTGTTTTTTGTAGTTTTGTTAGTGTCTTCATCTGATTTTGTTATCAGCATAATGCTAGTCTCAGAATGAATTTGGAAGTTTCCCTTCCTCTTCTGTTTTTTGGAGTAGTTTGGGAGTAGTTATTAATTCCTTTTTAAATATTGGTAGAATTCACCTGTTAAGCCAACTGGTCTGGAAATTTTGTTTACTGGGAATTTTTTGGCTAATGATTCAATTTCATTGCTGATAATTGGTGCGTTGAAATGTTCTACCTCTTTCTGATTCAGTTTTGGGAGGTTATAGGTTTCTAGTAATTATCTATTTGTTCTAGGTTGTCCGATTTGTTGGCCTATAACTTCATAATATCTAAATACTTTGTATTTCTGTGATGTTAGTTGTTACTTACCCTCTTTTATTTTTAATTTTGTTTATTTGAATCACCCCAACTCTCTTTTCATTAATCTGGCTAAAGTTTTATTAATTTCATTGATCTTTTCAAAGAACCAGCTCCTGGTTTCATTGATCTATTCTATTTTTTTAGATTCTATTTCATTTATTTCTACTCTCATGTTTATTATTTTCTTCCATCTCCTGGTTTGGGTTTGCTTGTTTTTTTTTTGTTTGTTTGTTTTATTTTGTTTTTTTGTTTGTTTTTTTAAGCTCCTTTAGGTTTAAAGTTAGGCTGTTTGAGATTTTTCTTGCTCCATGAGGTAGGCTTGTAATGCTCCCTCTTACAACAGCTAAAAAAAAGGATTGTTCCCTTTCTGATTACATAGTGTCTTTTGTCTGTTGTTACAGTCTTTTTTTAAGTCTATTTTTTTCTGATATCCCAGCTTTCTTTTTCCTTCCTGGCATATTAATGCCTTTCCATCCCTTCACTTCAATCTATATGTCTTTACATCTGAAATAAGGCTCTTGTGGGGAGCATATGGATATGTTTCACTTTACTATCCATTCAGTCACTTTGTGTCTCTTGATTAGAGCAGTTAGTCTGTTTACATTCAAAATAATTATCAGCAGATATGTAGTTATTGGTATTTTGTTACTTGTTTTATGATTGTTTTCTTTCTTTTTTGTTCTCTTCTCACAGTTTACTGGCTTTCTTTAGTCATACACTTGGATTCGTTTCTCTTTATTTTTTGCATATCTATTACCAGTTTTGTGTGTGTGTGTGTGTGTGTGTGGTTATAAGTTCATCTTATAACTTCTTATAAATATGGCAGTTTATATTAAGTTGATGGTGCCTTAAGTACGATCCCAAATTTTATTCTTCTCCTTCCCCATGTATTTGGTGTATGGTGTCATAATCTACATCCTTTTATTTTGTTAATCTTTTGACTATTTTTATAACTAGATTTATTTTACTGTTTTGCTTCTTCCTTTTCCAACTCCTACTTATGATCTTTCCTTTTATTCAAACAATCTTCTTTAACATTTCTTGTAAGCCTGCTTTAGTGGTAATGAATTCCTTTAACTTTCATCTCTTCTTTATCTCTTCTTCTATTCTTAATGACAGTCTTTCGAGATGGAATATTCTTTGTTGCAGGGTTTTTCTTTTTTCCTTTCAGTGCCTTGAATATATCATGTCACCCTCTTTTGGCCTGCAAAATTTCTACTGAAAAATCTGCTGGTTGCTTTATGGGGTTTCCCTTGTATGTAACTGTTTTGTTTTGCTGCAGACCTCTTCGGGATGACTTTGTGGGGTGCTTTCTGTCCCTCTTGGGTCTATGGGTCTATTTCCTTCCCCAGTTTCAAGAACTTTTTAGCCATCTCTTATATATATTTCTTATAACATCCCCTTTTCTCTCTCATTCCTTCGAGGATTCCTATAATGCACATATTATTACATTAGATGGTGTCACTGAGTTCCCTAGTCTATTTTCATTTATTATGAATCTTGTTCAGCTTTATTGCTTTCCATTACTCTGTCCTCCTGTTTGTTCATCTTTGCTCATCCATTCTTCTGCTTCCTCTAGTTCATTATTTATTCCCTCTAGTGTATTTTTAAATTCAGTTATTGAGTTCTTCATTTTTTATTGGTTCTTTGTTTTCCATCACTACTTGAGGCTCTCACCAATACCCTTCACTCTTTTCTCAAGTCCAGTGAGTATCTTTATGACTATTACTTTAAATTCTCTATCAAGCATATTATTAATCTCCATTTTATTTAGTTGTCTTGCTTTGATTTTGTCCTGTTCTTTCATTTGGTACATATTCTTCAGTCTCCTCATTTTGTCTCTCTATTTTTATATTTTAGAAAAGTCAGTTGTGTCACCTGTTCTATAAAATAGTGGGGATTTTGGGGGTTTTTTTGTTTGTTTGTTTGTTTCTTTGTTTTTTTAAGAAGAGGTCCTGTAGTGCTCTGCAGTTCAATATCTGATGTTTGACAGAACCTGCAACTTCAGGGGTGTCTTCTATGTGTGCTTTGTGTACCCTCTGTTGTAGTTGAGTCATATTTGTCTTCAGTCTAGGTATCTGCAATGGCTCTCTTTGCCTGTTGTGGGCAAGATTTGGTCCCTGTGTTGTTCATGGGCCAGACTTAGGCCACCATGAGCTTAGGTTGAGTCATATCAGGCATTTACCAGAGATGCAGTAGCACTGAACTGCATGGCACTCTCCCTCTGTTGGCCTGAAGTCAAACCAGATGTCTACCCTCAGCCCACCTCTATGGCTGCAGTTGGACTGATGTGTGTGGTTATCTTCCCCTCTTCCTGGGGCAGGAGTTGCTTTGGAGTGGTGCCAGCCCCTTTTGGGGCTGCTTGCACTGCTAGTCTTGTGGCATCATTCTCATGGGCTCTGGTCAAAGGAGTATTGAAGGATGTGTGCACAGGAGAATTCAGGAGCAGTGTACACAGTGCCGGCAAGGTCCAGACAGGTCCACTGCAGTGGGTGTCCTGTAGGTATCTGGGAAAACTGTCATGGCAGCCAGGTTGAAGGGGGTGGACCCACAGAAGCATGGGGTTGGGGGGAGGGTGCACTGTTGGCAAGGTAGGCAGAGAGTGTTGGAACTGAGTTGGTTCCTACAAATGTCTACGTATCTAGACTGGGAGTGGGGAAGGGAGATGGAAACTGTCAACTCTTGTTCTTGGAGAAGTCTCCCAAAGATCCTTACTCCTCTAGCACACACTATGAGACCATAAATAAATCTTCTTGTATATCTCAAATTTTTTCAGACTGCTGCTTCTATGCTTTATCTCAGTAGGGCCATTTGTTGTGCTGTCTCTTTAAGGGCAGGGACTCCACCTCCCAGCTCTCCCAGGGCCAAGACTACAGATTTTTAATGTTTCAGGTGTTAAGCCTCACTAATCATTAAGCCCCTCTGATTTTCAAAACCAAATGTAATGGGAATTCATCTTCCCCATAGGGGTCTCCAAAGCCTGGTGTGGGATTCTGCTCTTCCCTCTTATCTGTTCCTGCCATGTCCTCCCTCCTGAGGACAGCCGCTTGGGTCCATCTGGCTCTCTCTTTGATGTGGCCTGCTCTCTACATTTAGCTGTGGAGAAAATTTTTTGCTTCTTTGCAGGTCACTTTTTGGGTTATTTACACCGATGGGAGTGTTACCTAGTTGTTTCTGTGGAATGAGGTGAACTTAGGGTTCTCTTACTGTGCCATCTTCCCCAAAAGTCCCACAGAGTGATTTTTTTTTTAAAAAGGTTTAGTTTGTGTCTCTGCTCAAGTGCCACATTATCAGAAAGGACTTCTCTGATTACCTACCTCCTCTATCTCATTACCCTGTTTCATTTTTCTTTATAGTTCTTATCATCACCTGACATATTGTGGTTTGGTCATTGATTTCTGATTTTTCCATGGAAGATAGGCTCCATGCAAATGGGGCTTCTCTGCTATATTTCCAATGCCTAGAAAAGTTAGGGGAACGTTGTGGATACTCAATAAATATTTGATGATTAATTCAATGTTTTTTTTACCGCAGTTAAGAATTTTTTTTCTGGTTAATGTATCTCCTTCCAAATACAGGTAAGAGTTAACAAAAATATGTATTTTATATAACATTCTTTTCCAGATTAACAAACTTTTTGAGAACTTCTATTGACATTATAATCTTTCTGAAATCACAGTTCACTCTCTTAATGATGAATTCTAAAATATAACTGGATATCTGAAAGAGAATCTTCTCCACTAAGATTTTCAGATGTGTCCAATGACTTCCCTATATATTTGATTGTTAGAAGAAAATTTATCAAGTGATTTATTTTTTCTATTTTTTTAAGATTTTATTTTTTATTACTTATTCATGAGAGACACAGAGAGAGAGAGAGAGGCAGAGACACAGGCAGAGGGAGAAGCAGGCTCCCTGCAGGGAGCCTGATGAGGGACTCCATCCCGGGACTCCAGGATCATGCCCTAGGCCAAAGTCAGGCACTAAACCACTGAGCCACCCAGGGATCCCCCATCAAGTGATTTAAATAAAATCACAATTAGGCCTTCAAATCCTCCTGAGAAAGCCACGATAATCTACCAACTAGTTTTCTTGCCCCCAGACTGTTGAATGGCTTAAAAAACCATCTTCCCTTCTCTCTTTACAACAGTGTTCTTCGACCCCAAATTTCTAAAGGCTGCAATAGCCTTTCAATAACCAAAGAAGAAAAATCCCACATCTTTCATGTGCCAAACAAAGCCTTTCACAGGTTAACCCTGATCAAGATCTATCTAATTCACAGGTACAGCCTTGTAGGTCTGTAAAAATCCACATCTTGCAAGTGTCTCATACCTTTACCTAAAGCACATTTCTCTCTGGCCTGTTAATGTTCAATAATTTTTCAAGGCTGAATTAGATATCACTCTGTATTAAGGAAAAAAATGGAAAATTTACCAGTTTTCTGACATTGCTTAGGTGTGAAGAATAGGAACTACCTACTACTACTTCATAGTTGAATAACACATAGATCCTGCCTTTCTAGAGCTCAGAGACTGTGGATTTTTCTACACACTGCCCATTGAATCCTTCCACCCATCAGAATTAGATTAGTTCCCAAACTCTATCATAACAAATTTCTCTAGTCGTTCCCCTTTGAATCCCTCTCCAATCAGAATTAGATTAGGTTCCCTAACTCTATAATCATCATATCTAAATCCATCACTAGACTATGTACCTTTCGGGATAGTACCTTCCCATAATTATCCATTTTAATCCTGAATTGAGCCCAAGAGTTACAAACTCAATGTTTTTAGATTTGGGATTAAGAAAGTGAGATGCAATGCAAGGTTGAGTCAGTTAATCATCTGAGTATTTTTCTTCTTCCTAAGGTAAAAGATTTTTAAATTTTAATTTGATATGAAAAATATCACTTAAGAACTTCTTTTAAAAGAGAATACTTTAAGGAGAATTTTTATTGGCTTGGGTTATTGAAATATACTAAAATTTTTTAAATTAAGTTGCCTTTTGTTCAACATTGACAAATAGAGGCAAAATTAACTTTTTAATGTGAAATTATCAATATTAATTTTTAATATTTTCTAAGAGAGAAGGACACCAGACACACTCCCACTGCCCTCCAGTTTTGGGGGTATTTTTTTATATTGAAAATGAGGTTAATGGGCAATTTATCCATCAGGGTTTTTAATGAGTCACAGTATTTGAAAACTATGAACTGAATAGTATCATTCATTTATGGTCTTGTCCTGCAGCTATTGTGTTTTGTATAAGACAATTTGAAACAAAGAAAACATAGCTCTTTAATAAGCTTCACTATTAAATGCAACTGAGCCATTTCAGGAAATAATGGCATTTCACATGGGAATAAAAAGCATAAAACATAATTTTCCTCAAATAACAAAGATGTAAATGGCAAAAGAAGCATAAATATTAATATAGTGACCAATAAATAAGTTCTTGTTTTCATCTAAGAAAAGTTATTGTAGCAAAACTGTCTGCAATTTAGTTTTTGCTTCAAATAAGCCAATTGTCAGTCAATTATAGTGTATTTTCTCAACAGAGCATTGTCTCTCTCTTTTTTTTTTTTTTTTCTAACTTGCAATAGAGTTACTGATAATTTAATGTGTTCTAAAAAGTTACACCAGAGGCTGATAACCAAATTCAGGCTGAGTTCCATTGTCCAGCTAATCCACAATCACCAAATATCTTTAATTACAACTTCCTATATATGCTTCCTTCCTTTCCTTTCCCCAGCCTCTGTACGCACAGACCTTAAAACTTCATGTGTAAAACTTTTTCAGTCACTTCTTAGCTGGGTTCTCTTCCTACCACCCCCATCTATTTAGCTCACACCCACCAAGAGTTCTAGTTCTAAAGCACAAATCTAATCATATTATGCTCCTGCTTTAAAAACCTTCACTGACATCAGTCTTAAATCCTTTCCTAATAAATCACACAGGCTGTTGTTTACCATATGTAAGTTTTACTGTTCTTGATGAAAAATTCATTCATCACAAAATGACTTCTAAGCATTTTAAGCACTGTGGCAAGCAGAAGAAGGATTGTCATCACTGAGTTAGATGCAATCTCTGCTCTCTTACATGGTGCATTAGTGACCTATTGCTGCTGTGACAAATCTTCAAAAAATGTGTGGCTTAACAGTATATCATCTTATTGTTCTGAGGATCAGAAGTCCTAAAATCAAGATTCTGGGAGGACTTCCCTTCTGGAGGCTCTAGGGGACAGCCCATTCCCTTACCTTTTCCAGCTTCTAGAACCAACTGCATCTTAGGTTCTTGTTCCTCTCTCCATCTTTAAAACTAGCAAGTGTAGGGGCACCTGGATGGCTCAGTGGTTGAGCGTCTGCCTTTGGTTCAGGTCGTGATCCCAGGGTCCTGACATCGACTCCTAGTTCTCCCGCTAACCTATGTGTCTGCCTCTCTCTGTGTGTCTCTCATGAATAAATAAAATAATACATACATACATAAATCTAGCAGTGTAGTATCTTTAAATTTCAATCTTTCATATACATCTTGCCTTCGGTAGCCAATTTCATTCTCTGCCTCTAAATCTCATAAAAACAAAGAAACAACTTTGGGTCTACCCAGAAAATCCAAAATTGAAGTCTCTTTTATCATGTAAAGTAATGTATTCACAAATTCTATGGATTAGGACAGAGATCTCCTTAGGAGGTGGAGGCATTGTTTTATTTACCATACTTGTCTAACAGAGTGGGCAGATACTTGACACCTAAACAATGTTTTTTACTGTTCTATATGTTCCAAATTTTATCATACCAATATATAGTACTTTTCTAGTTACAGAAAAGTTTTAACTGTAAAACCCCCATCAATTTATCAGATGGAATTCAAAGTCTTTATCATAATAAAACAGACCCTGGCCAACCTGATTATTGACACACTGTCTTTTTGACTCAAGTCCTGCCATTCTCCTTTGTACATGCTAGACCTCAGTCATAGTAGGACACTCACTGTTCCCTTAATTAACTATTTTTTTATAAGGCTCTATCTATTGCATAAACACTGAGGAAGTTTTACCCTAACCTTTCAATCTGATAACTTGATATTAGTCAAATATCATTTTTTTTTTTTTTTTTTTTTTTTTTTGCTAGCTCTTCTCTGAATTTCGGGGCATGGTCACTTTTCTGCTTCCTGTGTTTCTGCACAGAATCTTCTTTTCTAGAAATTTACAGTTATTTATGTCCTACCTCTGCCACTTACTGCCCCATGCCTCCAGGATAGAGATTATGTTCTTTGATTTTCTCTACACCTAACACTTATCATGGTGCTTAGCCCCACGACTGAATAGAAATTTAAAGTTTGAATTAAACAATGTTTCTTTGGAAATAGTATACCCCCAAATATGTCTCTTAATGTATCCTTGAGGCTACAGAAGGTAGGAAATTTATTGAACTATCAGGATGTTTAAATTATTTTCATGGGAATGAAGCAATGCCTGAGGGTCATAACACAACTCTGAAAGTGCAGACTTCCTGTCATATTTAGCAGCTGAATGTGTACAAAAACAAATCCCCAAAATTTCAGGAACAATCTGATTTTTCCTAACAATGTGATAATTTTTACTGACAATTTTAGGACATTTATATATTATACTTATTTTATAAAGAATGCTTTGACTTCTTGACTATTTTGGGTTATATCTCATGGTGTAGTTTCTAATGTGTGGAATTCTAGACAGGTAGTTTTTTAGGTACTGCTTTTCTTAGAAGTGCTATTGACGGGCTTTTTACAATTTGTTTCCTGTTATTGTCCATCAGATTCAGAATAAAAATGCTTAATCTAGGTCTCTATTAAGAGTAAATATTAACTTAAATTGCTTGCCTATATTTTGGACTGAATAACATTATTTATGAGACAGATAACATGTACTTAGTGCAGGTGACATTTACTCCAAAAACATACTGTCCTGATATTAGTTCCAATACTAAATCTCATTAAAGTGACCTCATCCAGTAATCATTTCTAGTTTATTTTTGAGATTTTGCCCATAAATAGTTCATAGAATTCATTATCAAAGAAGATCTGGGGAAGGAATTATGTCTATTCTGGTCTCATTCATATCTACTTTTATTATTTTGAGTTTTAGTGCTAATCAACTTCTGTATCCAACATAGGTCAGTTTAAACAAGGTAATAGTATTAGACTTGTATTTTCAGACTGAGTGTAGCTACTACTTTATTTGTATCGACTCAATATTACAGTATAAAATTTGATCAATAATTTTAAAAGCCATTTAGTCCTTGTTACTTATTTACCTTTGTTTGCAACTGTGAAGTACTAGAATATAGAAGTGTAATTCTTCTCTCAGTATTATTCCTCTTCATATTTGTTGCATATGTGTGTGTGTGTATATATATATATATATATATGTATATACACACACATATTCACCTTCTCCCTCATCTTTCATTCTCAACTGTGCTTCACAGCTGGGAGGGGCAAGATAGACTAGCCTGATAATTTACTTGGAAAAAAGTAACTTCTAACATGAGTACCATCTGTGGAAAAATAAAATGATGACTCTATATATTTTCCCAGCTTATGTTAGCAACCATCCTTCCCTCCTGGAATAGCAATAACTTTGGGTTTTAATGCTCAATTTATTCTTTAAACCCACCTTCTGTGGATGATAGATATTCATTTGTGAAGTCTCCTGGAATCACCGTAGATCTAAAGTGTTATATAAAGTATACAAGTTTAAAACATTAATTTATCAACTGACCCAGAAATAATTGTTCTCCAACAGATGATACAAACTAAATTTGTAATGACAAATTAATAAACCAGAGAGCTAATTTAGTCATTGTATTTAACAATATTAATGCCAAGTGTTTCAGAATACTCCCAAATGTTAGAAAGCTATTTTCTTTACAAAAGATAATTCTTTCATACAAACTTTAAAACCAGGAAGTTGCCAGTTCAAAGTTAAGTCAGTGAACAAAGTTAAGCAATCATTTTATATTCCCAAGCTACAAATTTTTTATCCCTATTAAGGGTAGATTAATTAAATAGTGGTATGTCTATTAAATAGATTATTATACTACAGTTTTTTTACAGTATAATTTCCTTTAATTTTACATTTTTTGGAAAGATGGCTACTAAATATTATTATTTAAATCTATCCAAAATCCCTTATGATTCAAGGCTTTGATCAGTGAAACATTATTAGTCATTACTACAATGTCTTAGATGGTACTTTAACTTATATTTCATTTAATCTCATTGCATTCAAGTGCTTAATCTCATCAAAGTGATCTTACCAACTGATCATTTCTAGTTTATAACAAAGATTTTACCTATATAGAATGGATAAACTCAGTGTCAATGATAATTCTCATGAGCTCCAAGGGAAGGTGGAATATTTCTGAAAATATCACCATGTTGATTTTGAGTCCAGACCCTAGATTTTAGATCCCTGATTATATCCTTTTGGAAGATTCACATCCTATCTCTCAAAGAATACTTTGTTAGAATATTGATTATGATTTAAATAACAGCAACACATCACCAGCAAAATCCCAATATGCAGAAAATGCTATGAAAATATATTCAGTCTAAGAATGTCAGATATTTATTCAGGTTAATAATGAAATTGTTTTATCTGTACTGGTTCCTTTTCTTTAAAGATAATTTTAAGACTTTTGAACCAAACCATAATTTTGTTCAAAAAAACTCTCATTTTATATTAATATCCACATTATATGAATCAACATCTTAACTCTTACAGAAAACTTACATAAATAGAGGAAATTGACTTGACTATGAAAAACAAATGGCTATTTAAAATAAATGCACATTTAAACTCTTCTATATTTTTTGGGTTTTTAAGTTTTATTTTAATTCCAGTTAATATAGAGTGTTATACTAGTTTCAGGGTACAATATAATGATTCAACAATTCTGTACATCACCCAGTCCTCATCATGAAAAGTGCAGTCCTTAATTCCCATCACCTATTTTAGCCATACCCCCCTCCCACCTCCCCTCTGATAACCATCAGTGTGTTCTCGATAGTGTAAAGTCTGTTTCTTTGTTTGTCTTTTTCCCTTTACTAGTTTGTTTCTTAAATTTCTCATATGAGTAAAATCATATGGTATTTGCTTTTGACTGATTTACTGCACTTAGCATTATACTTTCTAGTGTATATTACAAATGGCAAGATTTCATTTCTTTTTATGGCTGAAAAATATTTATTTGTGTGTTTATGACTTCTTTATCCATTCATCAACCAATGGACACTTGGGCTGCTTCCATATTTTGGCTATTGCAAATAATGCTGCTATAAACATAAGGGTACATGTATCCCTTTGAATTAGTATTTTTCATTCTTTGGGCCAATATCCAGTAGGGTGATTGATGGATTGTAAAGTAGTTTTATTTTTTATCTTTTTAAGGAATTTCCATACTGTTTCCCACAGTGACTATACCACTTTGCACTCCAACTAACAGTGCAAGAGGGTTCCTTTTTCTCCAGATCCTTCCCAATACCTGTTGTTTCTTGTGTTGTTGATTTTAGCCTTTCTGACAGGTGAGGTAACATCTCAGTGTAGTTTTGATTTGCATTTCCCAAATGGTAAGTGATGATGAAAACATCTTTTCATATGTCTGTTGGGTATCTGGATGTCGTCTTTGGAGAAATATCTGTTCATGTTTCCTGCCTATTTTTAATTGAATTATTTGTTTTTTGGGCATTGAATTGCATAAATTCTTTATATATTTTGGATACTAACCCATTATCAGATATGTAATTTGCATATATTATCTCCCATTGTCTAAGCTGTCTTTTAGTTCTGTTATTATTTCCTTCACTGCTTTTTATTTTGATGTAGTCCCAACAGTTAATTTTTGCTTTTGTTTCCCTTGCCTCAGGAGACATATCTAGAAAGAAGGTGCTATAGCTGATATCAAACAAGTTACTGTCTGTGTTCTCTTTTAGGATTTTTATAGTTTCGTGTCTCACATTTAGATCTCTAGTCCATTTTAAACTTATTTTTGTATATGGCATAAGAAAGTGGTCCAATTTCATTTCTTTGCATGCTGTTATCCAGTTTTCCCAACACCGTTTATTGAAGAAACTTCTTCCCATTGCATATTCTTGCCTCCTTTGTCAAAAATTAATTGACCATGTAGATGTGGGTTCACTTCTGGGTTTTCTATCCTGTTCTATTGATCTATGTGTTGGCTTTTGTGTCAGTAGCATACTGTATTGATCACTACACTTTAGTAATATAACTTGAAGTGCAGAATTGGGATGCTTCCAGGTTTTCTTTTCTTTTCAAGATTGTTTTGGTTATTTGGGGTCTTTTGTGGTTCTGTTTAATCTTGTTTGTTCTAGCTCTGTGAAAAATACTGCTGGTATTTGATATGGATTGCATGCAATGTGTAGATTACTTTGGGTAGTATGAACATTTTAACAATATTTGCTCTTCCAATCCATGAGCATGGAATATCTTTCCATTTCTTTGTATCATCTTCAATTTCCTTCATCAGTGCTTTATAGTTTTCAGACCACTGGTCTTTTACCTCCATATCAATTTGGATGCCTTTTTTCTTTTCTGATTGCTATGGCTAAGACTTCCAGTACTATATTGAATAAAAGTGGTGAGGGTGGACATCATTGTCTTATTCCTGACTGTAGAATGTTAACTGTGGGATTATCATCAATGCCTTTTATTATGTTGAGGTATATTCCCTTTAAACCTACTTTGTTGAGAAGATTTATCATGAATGGATTTTATACATTATCAAATTTTTCTTTTGTATGTGTGTGTGTCTATTGAAATCATCTGGTTCTCATCCTTTCTCTTATTAATATGATGTATCACTTTGATTTCTGAATATTGAACTATCCTTGCAGCTCAGGAATAAATCCTTCTTGATTGTGGTGAATAATTTTTTTTAATGTATTGTTGGATTCAGTTTGCTAGTATTTTGCTGGGAATGTTTCCATCTATGTTCATCAGGGATATTGCCTGTATCTCTCTTTTTTAGTGTTGTCTTTTTCTGGATTTGGTTTCAAGGTAATGCTGGATTTATAGAATTAATTTGGAAGCTTTCTTTTCTATTCTATTTTTCTGGAATAGGTTGAGGGTAGGTATGAACTCTTCTTTAAATTTTTGGTAGAATGTGCCTATGAACCCATCTGGTCCTGGACTTTTGTTTGTTGGGAGTTACCTGATTACTAATTCAATCTTTGCTAGTGATTGGTCTGTTCAAATTTTATTCTTCTTCTACTTCAGTTTTGATAGTTTATATTTTTCTAGGAATTTATCCATTTCTTCTAGGTTGTCCAATTTGTTTTTCTTATCAATCATTCTCTTAGAATTGTTCTGTTGGTCTTCAGGTCAATTTCTGGGATATTTAGGATGATTTGATTGTTATCTGGTTGTATTCATGGGACTAGGTGAACCTAGGGTCCTCCTAATCCACCATCTTCCAATCTCCTTTACATCAAAATTATTATCACAATATAGATAAGGGTTTCCTTAACTAAATAGCTATGTTGAACAAAACTAAGCATTCCTATAGATGAATTATTGAACCAAGACAATAACTCAGAAAAAAATATAGCTATTTAAAATTTATTTGGCCAATCAAAATTCTAGATACCAATACAAATTATATAAACATAATGAATTTCTGGAAATTCACACATTAGCTGCTATAGTAACAAATAGTGTTGTTTTATTAATTATAGTATCTTCAGAATATATATACACATATACTCACATAAAAATTTTATCCTATGTATTATTTCCTTTTTTCATTCAGAATTATATGGTATAAATGATAGCATAGGAAATTTTAAAATTGCTTTCTGGATATCTGATACCCTTACCTAAACACTTTGTCATCATGAAATTTAAATGTGAATACTTTGTGGCACCAAACTGACCCAGAAATCTGAATGTTACATGCACAAACATAATGGGCCCTTAGAAGAGTATAATGTTTATTTATTTCTATGTACAAATTTGTTTTGTAGAACTCTAGATGGTATAGGACAGCCTCTGCTACACAATTGTTTCTAGTTCTTATATATAAATAAGAAAGAAACCATCAGAGTGATTGACTGAACCACTTGTAAAATTAACGTTGAGAAGTGCACTTTTCTTCCTATTCCTATTTCTCGGGCACTATGTTGAATATTATCAATGAATGCAAATGAGAATGTGTAAAATAAATAAGCTAAAACTTACATTATTAAAAACTTTACACAAATGTTTATTTAAATGGCAAATTCCCCTGGGCATTTAAAAATATTTGCAAACAGATTGCTAACAGTGACTGATAGGAAAAGATAGTAAAGCTACAGCATTAGGAGCCGCTGCCAGCCAAGGATCAACTAGAAATTGAGATTGAGCAGCTGTGAAGCTACAGAGCAAGTTAATTGCCAAAATAATTATAAATAATGTGCACAAAAATAATTTCCACACAATTTTCAGGGGTAATAATATTATGTATGTAATATAGTGTGAAAGGCATTCTGGTCCATTGACCTATGAACAAATAAGGAGGGAGGAAGGGAAAAGAGGAAGGAAGAAAGAAAGGAAAGAAAGAAGAGAATCACAAATATTTCACTATCATTTGTTTCCCTACAATGATTCTGAATAAATTTTTCACCCCTCCCTTTCTTCCACAAATCCTTATTGAATTGTTGCCTTGTTTTTTGTGTATAGTATATACTCAGGTATATAGTATTGGCATATACTGTGCAAAGGAGAATAGCCAATGCCCCGGTGGGGCTTTTATTCCAAAGTAAGGATACACATAAGCAAACAAGTGAATTGCTGATAGATAGTTGGTCTATCAGCAAATAAAGGTCCCAACTCCATCAATATTTAGTAATATTTTTTTTCAAACTTTGGGCTTCTGAATTTAGGGTTTGTTTTGTCCCCAATGTCCATTTTCCTTTTGAGATTAATGATGATACCATCTGACATCTTGATAAAGGATAAAGGCTAAGACTATGCTCTTCAAAGACAGAAGAGTGAACTCAGAAGTCAGCTTAAAAAGAATTTGTTGTATAGGAAAATTTTTAATTTTACAAAGAAAATGTACCAGGAATATATTTTATTCTCTTTCATTGTAATGGGAAAAGGTCATTCCCTTTAGTACTTAAAACCTGATCTTCAAAACTTGCTTTGTATAGTATCCCTAAATGGCATAGGTATTGTTTTTAAAAGAATGAAGAATGTAGGACGAAACTATAATTAAACTCCAAAAAGCAAAGCAATGCACAAAAGTATTTCATGGAAAACATCAGGTATTTCAACAGGCAAGAATGACTTACAGTTTGATTTCAAATATTTGGTTGATTTAATAATAGTGAATGTCCTTCATTTAGAAGAAAATTAAACAAATAGTTTGGTTTATACTTAGAGATAGAATACCATAGTTTTTAATAAATAAATTATCTTTGATATAATTAGTGGGTATGTCTTGTTCTCAGATTCTTAACGATTGTCAGTTATGTAATAGTTTGGCTAAAGTTTACAAAGAAAGTTATTATGCCATTACAGTGGTAGATTTAGCCATGATGAAAATTGCCAAAGAGAGTGTAACTAATTATTAACTCACACTGCATTCATAAGTCTCATTTCCCTCCCAATATTAATGAGTGGGTTGATAGTACCAGTCCATCTAAAAGGTCACTTCATCTGTGACATTCCTTTTGTAATCTTTCCATCAATATTAAGACAAGGGTAAATGCCATGTTCTTGTGCGGTTTGCTTTGAAAACATTTAGCAAATGCCAACCCATTGTAATTCTTCTAGCCACTCAATATAGAAGGGAGCTGTGAATTATTTTTATTTTCCTTCAGCAATGGATCAACAGACAGTGATGCTTTTTACAATTCCCACTAAAACACGAAAAACATTCTGGGTTCTTAAGATGAATCAGAAAACTTTTGGTGTTGCAATAGTTACTCACTCTCTAGGAACATGTGTTCTTGCAGGCCACAAGCCCAAAACAATGATTATCTAAATATTAATGTGTGACAAATTATTAAAGACCATATTAAATCATTTAGATATTTGATGCCTGATTTCTTCTCTCTCAGTCTGAAAACATGTGAAGTAAATGTCTACAAAATGAAACTTTTTTTCATTATTTGTATATAGTTACACAATGGGGTATGGAGCAATGGGAACCATTAATTCAATTTCCATATTTCTCTCCCCACATCATTAAGGTTACTCTTGTGTTTGAAGCATTTCATTTCTATAGGAGATGGTAGCTAAGAAAATTCATTTTCTATAGTCTGGAAACCACAAATATTTATAGAGAAAGAAATGAGTTCATGTTACATCTATAGAGTTGAAATCATGACCGGGTATAATCATTAACTACAGTTCTCCACAGAATATATAATTAATCTAGAAATCCATCATGTAGCAGTTTGGTTTGTTTGCTTTCTTTGGGAAGTGATCTTGCCATCATTCATTTGTTTAGTCCAATAAGGGGTGACATGTATATTGAGAGGTGGTAAAATATGGTGGTTAAGAGCATGGACCCAGGAGATAGATTACCTCTGTGTAAAGCCCCACCTGCAATTCACTAGCTATGTAACTTCTGAGAACACTTCTCTGTGTGGTACTATTCTCTATGCCTCAGTTTCTTCATCTATAAAATAAGGAATACCTGCCTTACAGTTTTTTATGGATTGAATGAGTGCTCATATGTTAAGTAGTTATGTAGAATCTGGCATATGAGAAGCTCTATGGAAATGTGAGCTTCCATTGTTATTGTTATATGTACTTCCTTCAGTCTCAATTACTCAAAAATGAGCCCTTCTTAAAATACGAATAGTAAATGTTCCCCAATGATGGATGTTGTAATACTGAATTGGGTATGGATTGGAAATTGGTAGTTAATTCCAAATGTTAATTAATTTGGCCAATCGATCTACAATGATTACATAAAATATTTACACAAATAAGTCACAAAGTTTTTCATGATGGAATTTATAATGCCACAGTGAAGAGATACAGTGGATTTTAATAAAATGCAGGATATATAAAGTGCTCAGTAAAGGCATAGGCATAATTTAATTCTAGTGGCCTTACAAGGTGTTTAATTATTATTCAGATGAGATATTTGGTCTGAAAGTGGAAAGACATATATCATTTTGACAAGTAGACATGACTGGATAATGGGGTTTGTCGTGGCTAAGTCACCATATATATATATAATATATATATATTATATATATATGTGTGTATATATATATGTATATGATAGAGATATAATGGTAAATGATTGGACAGATCAGATCTTGATTGGGAATGTTAGAAACCTTAAATTCCTCACTAGTGACATTGACTCATCTTGAGATGAGAAAGCCAATGTATGTGTTTAAGCAGAGCAGAGATATAACTGAAATTTATAAAATAAAATGAAGAAAATATAAACACCAGATGTAGCCTCACTCAAAAACAAAGTAATACCCTATGGAACAGAAAAGGAACAAAAGCCTGGAGATGTGACCCAGTAGTATCTGTACCCAATATCAAGAAGAGTTACTTGTAGAGTAATGAGAGAAACAAGGAACACGCATCTAGTGAAGGGCTGCTGCCAGATACAGCACTGAAGGGGCAGCCAAAGCACTTTACTGTTCCCTGGAAGGAGCCCGAAGACAACTGCCCTGCAGACTGGACCTACTTACACACAGGTAAATATACATGAAGAAAATATAAAAAGCCACCTGGACTAGGTCCAAATTAATATTCTACCAACTTCATGCATGGGAAGAAGCCCTCAGTGAACAAGTTAAAACCTATCATCAGACTTGAGGCATGGAGAAGAGAAATTCCCAAAGTGAACACTCCCAATGCAGAAGAAAAATTAAACAACCAATAAAATTACCAGTTGAAAAATGAATTCACTGCCAAAATGGAAAAAAATAATCAGAAACTGTATTTATGAATTATGATCCAAGAGTACATAATTAATAATATCTATTATAAAAGATGATAAATTATGAAAGAGAAACAGATGTGTATCAACCAAGAGGAAATGGACAAGAGATTTTAAAAAATTAAGTGAAAATGAAATTAAATACACAATTAAATTTTCCTTAAATCAGTCAAAGGAAAAATGGTAATTTATAAACTAGTAAATGAGGCATTCAGATAGGATAGAGCAGCTTTTTAAATAAAAGGAAATTTTATTTCTAAATTATTTTTAATGTCATTTTTAAATGAAAAAAATTAAACACAAAAAATAGATGAGAACCACTATAATAGTTTTAATAGGGAATAAAAAATGGGATGGCAAAAAAAAAATATGAAGTGAGAATGATTGAAGATTTTCCAGAAGTAAAGAATGATGTGAGGGTTTAGATTAAAAGTGCATATTTAGTGCTAACTAGTATAAAAGGTAAACTTGCACCTTGATATTAAATTTAAATATAAAACCTTAGAAGTGTTTTATAACTAATTGTATAACTTAGAAAGGAAAAGGGCCATTATCTGATGAGATAAAGAAGCCACTAAGAACATGTAACAATTCTGACCTTGTATGTACTTAAAACAATAAATGCTTTTATTTATTTCTTTATTTTTAAATTTATTCATGAGAGACACAGAGAGAGAGGCAGAGACACAGGCAGAGGGAGAAGCAGACTCTCCACAGGAAGCCTGATGTGGGACTTGATCCCAGGACCCCGGGATCACAACCTGAGTCAAAGGCAGGTGCTCAGCCACTGAGCCACCCAAGTGCCCCAATAAATAAATGTTTTTAAAACTCAGGAGGAATTACAAGGAAAAATGGGGATCTATCGAAATATCTCTCTCAGATAATAAGAATACATATAGAAAAGGATATGAAGTTAAACAACAAATGATCTAATATAAATATATAAAATTGAAATCTACAAATATACGATGTTCACTTTTTCTAAAGCATTGCATGGAAACTTAACAAAAATTGACCACACATAGATGGAAAAAAAAAGACATTTAAAAGAATGATATCCTAAAGTCCACATTTCTTTTTACAGTGATGAGAGAGAATTTTTCCAAAGCTTTTTCTTAGTTACTGATTAGAGGACCAAAATATCAAAGCCAATAATGATAATAAGTATCAATTTATTAATTAAATGTAAAACTTTGTTGAGTCCTATAATGACTGTTTAGAAAATAAGGATTGCAACCTTCTGTAGAATTTATGGGCACTTAAAGTATAAACATGTTCTCTCTTATTGTACTTTTGACTTAATTCCCATTTACCTATTTCTTGATTTCCTTATCTTCAAAATAAGGAGATTTGATTATATAACCGTTAAGGACCCTTCCAGTTCAGTAATTGCATCTTGATGCATCTTTGATTTTTAACAGCTGCATTTTCTCCATGTTTCTTATAGAAATACTTTGCCATTCTTAGAAGTTACAGAGGGAAGATAGTTTGGAGAATCAGACAAATCACACCTTGAATCATGTCCTGCAACTCACTAATTGTATAACTACATGAGCTGTTTATGCTGTTGAGCTCAGCTCTTTCATCTCTGAAAGGAGGGTGAAAAAATGAACCTCAATTTTCAATGATGTGAAACTGTATGAAGTTTCAACCAATGTTGAACTAAAAAATTGTAAGTTACCTACTAAGTTCTGGGCATTAAATGTGATAAATTAGAGAGAGAGAGAATCTAGACTCTGGAACACATAGCAAGTATTAATTCCTTCCCTCTCCATTCCTCACCTTTCTCCCTAAGTCCTTATCCCCAAGCAGTAACATATCACTCAGTATCAACAAGCCACATTGCTTTGTATATGTTAAAATGGGCATGCGGAAGAGAACAAGGCACAACAGTACTGAGGAGGAAATGTCTCCCTGATGGAAAACTGGACATCTGAGACCAAAGCATACTATTGGGGCCCAATCAAATCCCAGTGTCATAGTTTATGGGTGTTTGTCTCCAGCTCTTTGTTGAGCACAACACTAAGAGAGCTGCTCAGCAATTTGTAGGACATAATAGCGAGGTAGGCACTCTCTACTCTTTTCATAATTTATACTAAATTAATGCAGGCAGATAGCATGCAATGTCATTTTGTTTTCCAGGTTTGAAACAGCTAGTGAATCATTTAAATGTTATTTTCCTTATTGGGAAATTAAATATTCTCCATATTGAGGATCTTTTGAGTTATTTGAGAGGGGAAAATTATTCCGTTTGCCTTATGTGATAATAACCTACACAGTAATTCAAGCAAATTTACTTCTCAGGATATAAAATTTCAAGGCATTCAGACAGGAATATTCTCTCAGTTGTTTGTGGGATTTTCATATCTGTGTTTAATTTAGTCTTTAAATTTCATGCTAGATATGAAGTACAATTTCTTTGCTACAATTTTTAGCCTTTACAAAGTAAAACCTCACTTTAGATTAGACTGTGGCAAACTTTCCTTTTCAAGGCATTTAAAACTTCTGAATTTATGGTCAGATAGTATATTAAGCCAAAAGACAAACATTCAAAAATTAAGCTCACATTAATTATAAATGTACACTGCCACAAGAAAACTCTAAAAGCAGCTTTACTAAATGAACCGCACTACTGAAATACATATTCTACATCCCTTGCCTTTTCTGTGCTTGGTCTCTAAGAAAGATTGCATAAAAACAGAAACAAGTAAATTAGAAAGATCTTTAGAAAGGATTCTTCTCACCTTAGCAAGACTTATTATCAGACTCGCATTTTTTTCTTTCGATGAAACAAAAATCCCTTTTGTACCTTACTTCCCCATTCCTGGGGATAAAGGAGGATATATAGATGTTTTTGACATATACATAACTCGAAGGTGACTGACTTCATGTTGATTTCACATATTCCAAAATCCCTGCCACCCAGAAAATCTTCCTCTCATCCACTTAAAAATCCCAGATTAAGCTCCTGTGTCCAAGAGAAAACAAATGAACATGAAATGTTTATATGTTAAATTGGCAGACTGTTCTATATAGTTATACATTTAAAACTATTTAACAGTTCCATAAGCCAAATATTGTTCTTTGTTCTATTACCATATTAACTCATGATAGTTGATCAGATTATAAGTCTCAAAATTTTTTTAAAGAGATCAAGGGATGGTACACATGATATTTAAAAATTTGCATTTGATAAAGAAGATGTGGTATATATATACAATGGAATATTACTCAGCCATTAGAAATGACGAATACTCACCATTTGCTTCAACATGGATAGAACTGGAGGGTATTATGCTGAGTGAAGTAAGTCAATCAGAGAAGGACAATCATTATATGGTTTCAGTCATACGGGGAATTTAAAAAATAGTGAAAGGGATTATAGGGGAAAGGAGAGAAAATGAGTAGGAAAAATTAGAGAAGGTGACAAAACATGAGAGACTCTTAACTCTGGGAAATGAACAAGGGGTAGCAGATGGGGAGGTGGGTGGGGGAATGGGGTGACTGGGTGACGAGCACTGAGGGGGGGCACTTGATGAGATGAGCACTGGGTGTCATGCTATATGTTGGCAAATTGAACTCCAATAAAAAGAAATATATATATAAATAAATAAAAATAAAAATTCACATTGGGACAAGAAGGGAAAACCAGAAATGTGCAGGAAATTAATTTAAAAGTAGAAGGTAGGAGGAGGGGCAAGATGGCAGAGGAGTAGGGTCCCCAAATCACCTGTCCCCAACAAATTACCTAGATAACCTTAAAATCATCCTGAAAATCTATGAATTTGGCCTGAGATTTAAAGAGAGAACAGCTGGAATGCTACAATGAGAAGAGTTCACTCTTCTATCAAGGTCTTCTAAGCACAACATCTACAAAGAAATGAGAGCTTTAAATGATACACTGGACCAGATGGATTTCACAGATATCTACAGAACTTTACATCCAAACTCAACTGAATACACATTCTTCTCAAGTGCACATGGAACTTTCTCCAGAATAGACCACATACTGGGTCACAAATCGGGTCTGAACCGATACCAAAAGATTGGGATTGTCCCCTGCATATTCTCAGGCCATAATGCCTTGAAATTAGAACTAAATCACAACAAGAAGTTTGGAAGGACTTCAAACACGTGGAGGTTAAGGATCATCCTGCTAAAAGATGAAAGGGTCAACCAGAAAATTAAGGAAGAATTAAAAAGTTTCATGGAAACTAATGAGAATGAAGATACAACCGTTCAAAATCTTTGGGATACACCAAAAGCAGTTCTAAGGGGGAAATACATCGCAAGACAAGCATCCATTCAAAAACTGGAAAGAACTCAAATACAAAAGCTAACCTTACACATAAAGGAGCTAGAGAAAAAACAGCAAATAGATCCTACTCCCAGCAGAAGAAGAGAGTTAATAAAGATTCGAGCAGAACTCAATGAAATCAAGACCAGAAGAACTGTGGAACAGATCAACAAAACCAGGAGTTGGTTCTTTGAAAGAATTAATAAGATAGATAAACCATTAGCCAGACTTATTAAAAAAAAAAGAGAGAGAAGACTCAAATTAATAAAATCATGAATGAGAAAGGAGAGATCACTACCAACACCAAGGAAATACAAATGATTTTAAAAACATATTATGAACAGCTATACGCCAATAAATTAGGCAATCTAGAAGAAATGGATGCATTCCTGGAAAGCCACAAACTACCAAAACTGGAACAGGAAGAAATAGAAAATCTGAACAGGCCAATAACCAGGGAGGACATTGAAGCAGTCATCAAAAACCTCCCAAGACACAAGAGTCCAGGGCCAGATGGCTTCCCAGGGGAATTCTATCAAACGTTTAAAGAAGAAACCATACCTATTCTCCTAAAGCTGTTTGGAAAGATAGAAAGAGATGGAGTACTTCCAAATTCGTTCTATGAGGCCAGCATCACCTTACTTCCAAAACCAAAGACCCCACCAAAAAGGAGAATTACAGACCAATATCCCTGATGAACATGGATGCAAAAATTCTCAACAAGATACTGGCCAATAGGATCCAACAATACATTAAGAAAATCATTCACCATGACCAAGTAGGATTTATCCCTGGGACACAAGGCTGGTTCAACACTCGTAAAACAATCCATGTGATTCATCATATCAGCAAGAGAAAAACCAAGAACCATATGATCCTCTCATTAGATACAGAGAAAGCATTTGACAAAATATATCATCCATTCCTGATCAAAACTCTTCAGAGTGTAGGGATAGAGGGAACATTCCTCAACATCTTAAAAGCCATCTACAAAAAGCCCACAGCAAATATCATTCTCAATGGGGAAGCACTGGGAGCCTTTCCCCTAAGATCAGGAACAAGACAGGGATGTCCACTCTCACCACTGCTATTCAACATAGTACTGGAAGTCCTAGCCTCAGCAATCAGACAACAAAAAGACATTAAAGGCATTCAAATTGGCAAAGAAGAAGTCAAACTCTCCCTCTCGCTGATGACATGATACTCTACATAGAAAACCCAAAAGCGGGATCCCTGGGTGGCGCAGCGGTTTGGCGCCTGCCTTTGGCCCAGGGCGCGATCCTGGAGACCCGGGATCGAATCCCACATCGGGCATCCCGGTGCATGGAGCCTGCTTATCCCTCTGCCTATGTCTCTGCCTCTCTCTCTCTCTCTCTATCATAAATAAGTGAAAATTGAAAAAAAAAAAAAAACTGAAAACCCAAAAGCCTCTACCCCAAGATTGCTAGAACTCATACAGCAATTTGGTAGCGTGGCAGGATACAAAATCAATGCCCAGAAGTCAATGGCATTTCTATACACAAACAATGAGACTGAAGAAAGAGAAATTAAGGAGTCAATCCCATTTACAATTGCACCCAAAAGCATAAGATACCTAGGAATAAACCTCACCAAAGAGGTAAAGGACCTATACCCTAAAAACTATAGAACACTTCTGAAATAAATTGAGGAAGACACAAAGAGATGGAAAATATTCCATGCTCATGGATTGGCAGAATTAATATTGTGAAAATGTCAGTGTTACCCAGGGCAATTTACACGTTTAATGCAATCCCTATCAAAATACCATGGACTTTCTTCAGAGAGTTAGAACAAATTATTTTAAGATTTGTGTGGAATCAGAAAAGACCCCGAATAGCCAGGGGAATTTTACAAAAGAAAACCATATCTGGGGGCATCACAATGCCAGATTTCAGGTTGTACTACAAAGCTGTGGTCATCAAGACAGGGTGGTACTGGCACAAAAACAGACACATAGATCAATGGAACAGAATAGAGAACCCAGAAGTGGACCCTGAACTTTATGGTCAACTAATATTTGATAAAGGAGGAAAGACTATCCACTGGAAGAAAGACAGTCTCTTTAATAAATGGTGCTGGGAAAACTGGACATCCACATGCAGAAGAATGAAACTAGACCACTCTCTTGCACCATACACAAAGATAAACTCAAAATGGATGAAAGATCTAAATGTGAGACAAGATTCCATCAAAATCCTAGAGGAGAACACAGGCAACACCCTTTTTGAACTCGGCCACAGTAACTTCTTGCAAGATACATCCACGAAGGCAAAAGAAACAAAAGCAAAAATGAACTATTGGGACTTCATCAAGATAAGAAGCTTTTGCACAGCAAAGGATACAGTCAACAAAACTCAAAGACAACCTATAGAATGGGAGAAGATATTTGCAAATGACGTATCAGATAAAGGGCTAGTTTCCAAGATCTATAAAGAACTTATTAAACTCAACACCAAAGAAACAAACAATCCAATCATGAAATGGGCAAAAGACATGAACAGAAATCTCACAGAGGAAGACATAGACATGGCCAACATGCACATGAGAAAATGCTCTGCATCACTTGCCATCAGGGAAATACAAATCAAAGCCACAATGAAATACCACCTCACACCAGTGAGAAAGGGGAAAATTAACAAGGCAGAAAACCACAAATGTTGGAGAGGATGCAGAGAAAAGGGAACCCTCTTACACTGTTGGTGGGAATGTGAACTGGTGCAGCCACTCTGGAAAACTGTGTGGAGGTTCCTCAGAGTTAAAAATAGACCTGCCCTACGACCCAGCAATTGCACTGTTGGGGATTTACCCCAAAGATTCAGATGCAATGAAATGCCGGGACACCTGCACCCCGATGTTTATGGCAGCAATGGCCCACAATAGCCAAACTGTGGAAGGAGCCTCGGTGTCCATCAAAAGATGAATGGATAAAGAAGATGTGGTTTATGTATACAGTGGAATATTACTCAGCCATTAGAAAGGATAAATACCCACCATTTGCTTCAATGTGGATGGAACTGGAGGGTATTATGCTGAGTGAAGTAAGTCAATCAGAGAAGGACAGTGTATGTTCTCATTCATTTGGGGAATATAAATAATAGTGAAAGAGAATATAAGGGAAGGGAGAAGAAATGTGTGGGAAATAAATATCAGAAAGGGAGACAGAACATAAAGACTCCTAACTCTGGGAAACAAACTAGGGGTGGTGGAAGGGGAGGAGGGCGGGGGTTGGGGGTGAATTGGTGACAGGCACTGAGGGGGGCACTTGACGGGATGAGCACTGGGTGTTATTCTGTATGTTGGTAAATTGAACACCAATAAAAAATAAATTTATTAAAAAATAAAATAAAATAAAAGTAGAAGGTATTGAAAATGAAGTGCAAACAGAATCAGGTAAGGAATAAGGGGTAATAGATACAGATGAATAATAAGTTTCAGAGGAGTCTTTTCAGTGAGTTCCCATTTTAAAGTTGCTTTGGTTTTATTGTTGGATCCTCTAAAAATGTCTGGGTTTGGTTGTTTGCATTGATACTACCATGTAGTCATTCCAATAAAAGCACCATCCCCACCCCCGCACCCCTTTGTTTTCTAAATGTTTTCTCCATTGCTTTTCTCCTTTCTCTTTGCCAACTCACTTTTCTCTTATGCCATTATAGATAAATATGCATTCAAACAATTTTCACTGTCAGGGAAGAGAAAAGAAGGCGAATAAAAATGCAGAAGACAGAACCACAGCTCTGGTTCAAATTTCCCATCTCATTATACCATATTTTAGATTTTAAGAATTTTCTGCCATGTTAGGTTGGCAAGTTCTTAACTTACTATCAATTCCCATTCCAGAGATATGATAACAGCTCTGGATCTTCAAATCTTGACTATCCAAAACTAGATAATCACCCTTGCTTCCACACAAGGTAAAAATCACAAAACCATTTACTTTGATCCAAGTATTCTATTTATGACATTTTTAAAGCTTCCATATTTCTGACAAAAAATAGTCTTCTTCCAGAAGTAAAAGCTGTGTATAATTACTGGTATTTCAATCGCTGGTATTCACTAGGACATTTGCATGACAAACCTTCTTTTGAAAGCCCCAAATAGATATACCGCCATCACTGTTCCAATACGTATTACATGGCCTCTTCTCACTTCTTGAAGATATGAGGTCATCAAGTAAGAGCCTATCACCAACCTTTTCTTTAGTCATTGTGCTTAAGTGCACCCTTAACTACACAGCACAAGGGACATCTCTATGTGCAATAAGAGCTGTTACAACAATTTGTATAAAGTGAAAACTCTGTCCAAATGATCAGTATTACAGATGGCAAAAGCATTTCTAAATCTTCCAGGATGGCTTTCCATTAACTAATGAATCCTGTACACTGCAACCACCAAACTTCCAGAAATAGTGTTCCCTCTTTATGGAGAAAGATTAAAGTCTAGAAAAGAAATAGAGCCAAAGAATGATACAGATATACAGAGTAAAGAACCATATGATCTACAATGTCCATTTTCCTCAATATACAGATAAAGAATCCTAAGGAATTGAGACTTTCTCAATGATACAGAATTTGTTGAGAGCAGAACAAAGATTTAACTTCTGATATTCTCAATGCTCAGTAATATCTTAGGTTGGTTCTTTTTTTTTTTTCTGTTCTTTTTTGGTGGGGGGGGTATAGAGAAATGTCAAATCCTCCAGCCCTCAAATAATATTTTTAATATTCTTTAACCTTTTCTGATTATCTTAAATGATGACTTTCCAATCTCCATATTGTTGTAAATGTCAAAAATTATTTGCAAGAATATAAGGTCATTTCAAAATTTACAAAACTACCTCTAATTATTCTTGACTTCAGATGTCTTAACAAAACAGATTTTTTTTTTTTTTGTTACAGGATCATCTGCTGTAGTGATTAATTGTATGTATTCATCCTACCTATATATATTCTATTTTTCTACCTATATATTCTATGGATATAATCTATCCTCCTAATCTTCCCTAAAAATTAATGGCTTTTCACATACTTGCCTTGGGTAATGCTTATGACCTTTTTAAAGTATTTGGGATCTAACAAAATGAATACAGTTCAAAAACTTTTACATGTCTACATGACAAGTGGCACACAGCATTTTTACTGAAGTATTTTGTGCGTGAGGCTCATGATTAACACTGCCAAGGAATTTCCTGGAATGTGGGCTGGAATATTCTAAATTCTGAACACATTCCCCCAAATTTCAAGTACCTCTGAAAAATGGAAAAGAGAATTCTGTCACTTATTTGACTTGGCTTGAAAATATTTTTAAGAGCACTTTCTTCAATAGGATAATATTTATTAAGAAAATAAAAAATATTCTACTTTAGTAAGTAGTACTCAGGAAAGTATGCCTGAATTTATTATAATGCTTTATGAAAATAATGCTGATTTAATTAACCACATCAATAATGTGCCACTAATGTGACTGTTCTATATTTATGAATAATCAGATCTCAAAGCATTAATTCGGCAACCTCAAGTGATATGGGCTAGTTCATTGCTGGAAGCAACTAAACCAATTAGCAGAGTCACAGATTCTGTGACTTTTTAATTTTTTTAAATTTCCATATTGGAAATTTAAACCCCTTTCAGAGCCCCAAATCCCCTTTTGTGTAATATCTACATTCTTATTGTAGTAATACTATATAAATCTCTTGCTCTATTCACCTTGAAAAAATTATTTGTAAGCTAAAGTCTTGGCATGAACAGCTTTCTCTTTGTGTATATCCTCATATTTTTAACTTTTTCTCAATTTTATTTTTAAATCATTGATCATGTACACGTCTTCCATCTGAAAAGACTGCAGGAGCTCTAATTTTGTGTTCAAAAGGGTAATATCTTCATGTCTGAAATTAACAAGCAGATAGTGAGTGTTCCACGGCACAAGCTAGCTCATCAATTGTTTCCCTGTACAGTGGTTTTGCTTAGTTAGCCTCATGGAGATACTTCCCTTCACATCCCCCCTGAAAAAATAAACCATTTTGCCACAAATTAGGTAATCTAAAGCACTACAAGGCAACTCACAGGCTTTTCTGAATACAAGTGTTAGCATTGGGCGTTTAGCAAAATGAAATGTTGTGGACAGCTGGTGGGAACAGAGGTTATCCTGAGAAGAAAACTACTTTTGGGCCCAAAGATTTTTTATTTTCTGCCCAATAGAAACTCTTTGCAGTAATCAGCTGAAAGTTTGTAGACAACAATATTCGTATCACTTATATGAAACACTCAATAGAACATTTAAGGTAAAACAGAATTTCTTGTCCTCTAATAATTCAATGTGAAAACAGACCTTTCTTAGAGCCCTCAGGTGACAAAACTACCATTTTTTCTCTGATGAGACAGCAGAGCATAATAGTAAAGAACTGCCTTCAGCATCAGATGTGTCTGGGTCTAGGGAAAAACTATGCCATTTATTGATTATAAATTATAAGACAATTTCTTTTACTTTGGTCACTCTATCTCATCTGTTCAATAGAGATCATTATAATATTTTACAGTCGTTACGGAAATTAGAAGGGATAATAAAAGTGAAGCCCTTAGCACAACACCTGAAATTTAGGAAGGACCATAAAAAGACATTGCTGTTATATTTTTATATTTTTAACTAGCACCAAGGTTGTTTAGCTTCATGCAGTCACAGAGAAGTGGTTCACCAATAGTCCTCATACACAAAAGCAGAATTCAACAGTTTAAGACACTGTAAAAGCTCTTTGAATAAAGAAAAACAAAAAGGAGAAGTGTTAAATCTCAAAATACATATTATGGTGGATAGTCATCTGTGTAACTTGTTCATAATGTCAATTTATAGAAAAGAAAGGCTATTTTGTTCAGTAATGCGTTGAAACTTGAGGGAGATGATCAAAATCCAGAGTAGAGTCAGTTTTCCAATAGCCACTGCTTGACTGTGTGCTCTGAATCTGAGGTGAGATTCCTTGCATTATTCTTCTGGTATTTGTTGGCTTTGTATCATTTTGCCTCCTTGTCAAAATTCAATGTTGGCTGCATGAAAGCAACCGGCATTTGTTTCTTCTGGCAAAGAGAAGTGGTAGAAGGGTGACTGGGAGCCTTGTTTATAGAATAACGGCATTCGTGAATATTTTTGATCTTTAGGCTTTCATCCTGAGAAAAACCATGAGGGAAGTTGCAAACAGTAAAAATTATTTCCTTTGCTGTAAAATTGTAACAATAACAGGACTTTTTTTTAAAGGTGCCTATTTGTAAAATCAGTACAACTGACATTCCCTTAGGTACGTTAATATATAATGCAGACAACTGATTTGGCTTTTTTCCCCCATGAATGTGCCAAACATTTAACATATTTTAAATGAGTAATTTAATTTCAATGTGAACCTGTCATATACACAAATAATTGATAATTTTGATGTGTTGTTAACATGGTATGTGAGTTTTTATATAGGGATTATAGAAACTGATCAGGAATAGGAATAAACATGTCACGTGTCAACACCAATTCAAGGTTATGGGAAGAAGTCAACTGTTTCTAACAGTGCATTCACTATTCCCCCAAAACATACATAATCATTAAAAGGAAAATGAAAAAAAACATTTTTAGAGATCTGCCGAACAAATTTTATTGCAAACAGCCCAAATGTTTAGGTCTGAAGTGACTTGCTTAGATACTTTAATGCTTTGAAAGAATTGCTTTTCTCCTTAAGAAAATTAACACAACTGCTTCCCAGAGAGAGTTTGATATATTCTTCTACTTTATTTATAAACATACAATGTACCCAAGGTAGGGCAGAATATTATGCTTAAGTAAATGTCAATTGCAATTCCCTTTATTTGCGCTTAATATTTTTCAGCTTTATTAATGGTATAACTGACAAAATTGTAAATTATTTAAACTGTACATACTGATGTTTTCATATACATATATACTGTGAAAAAATTCCTCCAATTCAGTTGATTAACACATCTACCAACATGTTTTGTTTTGGTGAGAACATTTAAGTTCTACTCTCTAATGTCAATTATGTAACAGTGTTATCAACTACAGTCACCATGTTGCACATTAGCTCCTCAGACTTTATTCATCTTATAGTTGAAATTTGTACCTTCTTACCAGTGTCTGTTTCCCACCACCCCCAAAACCCACCAAGCTCCTGGCAACTACTTCCCTATTCTCTATTGCATGAATTTATGAATTTGACTTTTTTTGTTTGTTTTAGATTCCAACTTAAGGGAAACCACAAAGTGTTTGTCTTTTGTTGGCTTATCTCAGCATGATGTCCTAAAGGTCCATCCATAATATCACAAATGAGAGAGTTTCCTTCTTTCTCATGGCTGAATAAAATTTCTCTGTGTGTGTGCGTGTGTGCGTGTGTATGTGTGTGTGTGTGTGGTCTGTGTATCCATCTGTCTATAGACACATTTTGATTCTATATTCTGGCATTGTAAATGCTGCAATGAACATTGGTGTGCAGGTACCTCTTTGAAATACTGTTTTCATTTCCTTTGGATAGGTGCCCAGAAGTAGGATTGCTGGATCATATGGTAATTCTTTTTTTTTTTTTTTATGTATTTCTATACTGTTTTCTGTAGTGGCTGTACTATTTATATTCTCATCCATGATGCACAGGATTCCCTTTTCTCCACATTCCCACCACCACTTATCTGTTTTCTTTTTGATGATGGCCATTCTAACAGGTATGAGGTGATATCTACTGTGATTTTTGATTTACATTTGCCTGATGATTAGTGATGTTGAGTGCCTGCTGGTCATTAACATGTTTTCACTGGAAAAAGCTAATCAGTTTTTTTCTTATTAGAAGGAATAATCATGATGGGGCTTGTTCTGATACTTTTAATGAGTGAATTAGTTTCAACCTAAAGTCTGATCATATGAAAGCTTCATTGTAAAGGCTCTCAAACTGTTATCAAGTATCTATAGAACTCAAATTCTGGCTGAATTTATACAAAATTAATGTTTGTTGTAATACCTTTATTTAAGTGAAATATATACAATTTCTCTCTCTCATACATACACACACACATAAAGGCCTTAAATATATACAGACTAAATCAACCAGTTAGCAAAATTGCAGTTCTAGAACATGAAATATCTCATATTATTTGATTTTTAATTTTGTTTTCTTTTGTGTATATTTTCTGTATTTTTTTTTATTCTTACTTTTAGCTTCTTTCTTTCTTTTTTTAAAAGATTCTATTTACTCATGAGAGACAGAGAGAGAGAGACAGACAGAGAGAGAAGCAGGCTCCATGCAGGAAGCCGGACGTGGGACTCGATCCCGGGTCTCCAGTATCACCCCCTGGACTGAAGGTGGCGCTAAACCGCTGAGCCACCCGGGCTGCCCGTTTAGCTTATTTTCTTGTTAACACTGTAATGCATAGTATTTCTCCTAAGAATTTACCCTTTAAATTTGTATCTATTTATTCCAAGATTATTCTCAGATTCTTAAAAATGAGAGCATTTCTTTCCTGCAGTCAGTGTATTAGGGAAAAGATAAAACAATAGCAGGTAAATGTTCTCTGCTATACCTTCCTCCTTTCAACTATGATTAGACGTTGACAATTTCCAAAGTATAAAACTAGGAGATAGACAACAACTTGAGTTTTAGGGCTAGTTTTGCTATCATCTATTTACACTTAAAAAAAATTGATTTAGCCTGTTTGTTCAACTATGAAGAGTTCAAAGGAATGGACGATTACTGTCTATTAAATAATTATATGAGAATGAAAGAATTTATAGCTATTATCACCCAAGTATAGCTGGTATACCACTAATGAAAATAATGTTTCTATCTTTAACGTATCTGAGTTTGATGTAGTTTTTTTAATTATGTAATGTAGATACTAAAAAAGTAAGGTTAATCTGGCTGTTGGAAGGTCTCAAACATACTGGAATAATTCAAGTTTGCACCACAGAAAACATGTTCACAAAAAGCACATCACTGGGATCCCTGGGTGGTACAGTAGTTTGGCGCCTGCCTTTGGCCCAGGGCGCGATCCTGGAGACCCGGGATCGAATCCCATGTCGGGCTCCCAGTGCATGGAGCCTGCTTCTCCCTCTGCCTGTGTCTCTGTCTGTCTTTCTCTCTCTCTCTCTCTGTGACTATCACAAATAAATAAACACTTAAAAAAAATTTAAAAAAAAAGCACATCACTGTGCAATCCAGTAAGGTGAGAAGTATGGGTTTTGTTATGTCTATGGTACACTTGACAAAAAAGAGGAGGAGGAGGAGGAGGAGAAAAGTTAAATGACTTGCCCAGGGTAGTGAACCAGAGCCCAGATTCAGACATAGGTCCTCTAACTCTAACAGGAAGTTTCATTGTTGCACTTGCATTTCTAAAAGGGTACAGTGTAGGGGCACATGGCTGCCTTGGTGGGAAGAGCATGAGACTCTTGATTTCGGGGTCATGAGTTCAAGCCTCATGTTAGGTAGAAATTACTGAAAAAAAATAAACTTTAAAAAAAATAAAAGGACATAATCCCTGGTTATTTTTAATATAGATTCACACTTTACTTATTGTGATTTTTTAAATTTGTAATGTTTCCTTTCTTTAAATTCAGCCTTAAAATATTTTCCCTGTTTATTTTTTATTTTATTTTTTTATTATTTTTTTTTTATGATAGTCACACAGAGAGAGAGAGAGAGAGAGAGGCAGAGACATAGGCAGAGGGATATATTTTTTATGTATATATTTTTTTCTAAATATATATATTTATTTTTCTAAAGATTTCATTTAAATATATTTTTCTAAAGATTTTATTTATTTATTCATGTGTGGGACTCGACCTCGATCACACCCTGGATTGAAGGATCAATTGACAGTATATATGTAGGTCTATTCTCCAGGATCACACCCTGGGCTGAAGGCGGCGCTAAACCGCTGAGCCCCCCGGGCTGCCCTCAGCAGTGATGTTCACTGAAAGGCAAAATGTGATCATTTTGAATTATCATTGTTTTAAAAAATATAAAAGTTCTATATAATGAGAGATAGCTTCTTGCTAAGGCAGAAGAGGGACATTCATGATGTGATACAAATATAAGCAGGATATCTGTTACAAAAAGAAATAACCTTTCAGTAGCTGTTAGTATATGTGAATATAATATTTATTTATTTATTTTTTTTTCCTTTTTTTTTTTTTTTTATTGGTGTTCAATTTACTAACATACAGAATAACACCCAGTGCCCGTCACCCATTTGAATATAATATTTAGAGAAAAGTAATTAATTCATTTTATTGGTACTATACTAACACCTCAGGTGTGTAGTGAATTCTTTCTGAACTTCAACTTCAGGTTTTCCATTTAGTCTTTTGCATTGTTTACCTGAGAAATTTGACCTTGAGAAGATGAATCCAAATTCAGAGGGGATTATTTATTACCATTTGTGATTACTTTTAGTTGTATTCATGGAAATAGCAGACAGGATCCACTCAATCTTTATATTTTTCAAGGACTTGTCTCCTTTCATGCAAAAAAAAAGCTTATTAGGTTTTAAATACCACACTATGTAATGGTGTATTTTTATATATAAAAAATAAACAGGGGATATATATATATATATGATATATATATATAACATATATATATAACATACATATATATGTTACATATATATCACTGCTGAATTACAGTATTAGGAAACAATTGGATTCATATACATTTATAGCTCAAACATAGATTCACAAAGGATGATCTGTGTAAATAAATCTGCTTAGCATTAAAGTTATCTCACAAAGAAAACCTTAAATCTAACTAATTGATTTATTTTTAAAAATAGGCTACTCAGAAAATAATTTTTATTGTGATAAAATATATGATACAAAATTTGCCATTGTAACTCAGCGACATTAATTCCATGTTGTACCACCATTACCATTATTTTCAAATATTTTTTGTTGCCCCAAAAAGAACTCTGTAACCACTTAGCAATGATTCCTCATTCTCTAGTTCTTCCAAACCCTAGTAACCTCAAATACTTTTGGTCTCTGCCTATTTCAGATGCCATCATATAACTGGAATCATACAATAGTTGCCTTTTTTATGTCTTGTTTATTTCATGAAGAGTAATGTTTTTAAAATTCAACCATGTTATAGCACATGTCAAAACTTCATTCCTCCTTATGGCGGTATGTATATAGTGCATTTTGTTTATCCATTAATTTGTTGATGAACACTAGGGTAGTTTTCACTTTTTGGGTATTCTGAATAGTGCTCCAAATAAACACTGGACCCACAGGTATCTCTTTGAACCCCTATTTTTAATTATCTTAGATATTCACCTTTGAGTAGAATTTTTGATATATGATTATATGATAATCTTGCCACTTATAACAATATCCACGGAACTTGAGAATATGATGCTAAGTAAAATAAGTCAGAAAGATAAATACCATACAATATCACTTATATATGTAATTAAAAAAAACAGATACAGAGAACAGACTAGTGGTTGTCAGAGAGGAGGAGGGAAGTTGGGTAGGCAAAAGGAATGAAGGGAGTCAAAAGATACAAAATCACAGATATAAAATAAATGTAATTGAGATGTAAGACACAGCACCTTAACTATAGTCAAGAATGTATTGCTCAGGGCAGCCCAGGTGGCTCAGTGGTTTAGCAGCGCTTTCAGCCAGGGGTGTGATCCTGGAGACCTGGGATCGAGTCCCATGTTGGGCTCCCTGCAAGAAGCTTGCTTCTCCCTCTGCCTGTGTCTCTGCCTCTCTCTCTCTCATGAATAAATAAAATCTTTTTAAAAAAGAATGTATTGCCTACTTAAAAGTTGCTAAGAGTAATTATTAAAGGTCTCATCACAACAAAAAAATCTGTAACCTTGTATGGTTATAGAAGGTAACTAGACATTATGCTGATTGTTTCACAATGTATACAAATATCTGTATTTGTATTTGTATTGTATATAAATATCAAATCATTGTATACTAATAGTGTTATATGTCAGTTATACCTAAATTAAAAAAAAGAATATTAAGACTGTGTGGTATCTGTATCAAGATAGACAAATAGATAAAAGAAACAGAGCACAGACTTACATATATACTGTCAATTGATTTTTTTCAAAAGTAAAAAGGCAATTCTGTCGAGAAACAAACAGTATTTTCAACAAATTGTCCTGAAACAACTAGCTATGCATATAAACTTTAATCCATACCTGACATCTTGTGCAAAGTTTTAACTCAAGTTCAATTTAGGTCCTAAATATAAAACCTACAACTCACGGAAGAAAATAGGACAGATTTGGGGCAGGAAATCAGAGTAGAGAAGTAGTCAAAGCCTCATGATATAGGCCTTATAACACTTTGGATGTTTTTCTACATTTGATCTGGTATCACTGTAAGTAGGAAAGTCACTAGTAGATGCCAATGGTGCTGGCTTGGACTCCAGTGGCAGTAGTAGAATGGGGAAAAGAAGAAGTCAGGTTTGGAGTATATTCTGAAGGCAAAGCTGACATGCTGTGCTTATAGATTGGTTGTAGAATTTGAAACAAGGTCAGGGATAATTCCAAGGTTTTGGGTCTGAGAAGCTGATGAATGGAGGTGCTATCTTCTGAAATGAGAACCCAGGGGAAGAATAGGGAATAGGAATCAAGAGTTTGGCTTTGTACTTGTCATGTTTGAGGTAACTATTAAGCATCCAGGTGGTGATATCAAATAAGCAGTGGGAAATAAAACTAAAGAGTCTGAGAGAAAAATAAGAACCAGAAATATCATTTGGTGGTCATGAGCATGTAAAGGATATTTAAAACATAGGATTGGATCAGCTCAAGTGGTTAATGAATGTTTATACAGGAGGCCAAAGACTAGATCCTGGAATGTATCAAAATTGCTTATATTTGAGAGGAATAAATTTTTTCAGTGTGTCTATCATATACAAATTTTTCATTCTGTTATAGCACTATAGCCAAAAAAGTAAAGTGATGATAGGAAGGGGTATTGGGCAAGTCCTGGAACTAAGCCTTCAAACCCTGGATTGCTGGTAACTAGATCCTGGCCTTGAGCTCTATGACATCCCTCCCTGGGCTTCAGTTTCATCATCTATAAATTAAAACAATAGAGCTTGTTGGCTGTTTGAGCAGGAGGAATAAAAGAAAAGAGTAAAACTAACTCTAGGGTTTTGAGATTCATTGGCTTCCTGGCAGGAAAGCTACTAGTTTAGGAGAGAAGATTTAGCTACATTGAGCATGACCTATGTCATCTGTAATGACCCCTAAATCTTTTGCAGCTGTTCTTACATAGCTCTGGCTTCTTATTTTTCAGCTTGCTTTTCACTTGAATTTATTGTTCTATAACTTAGTCAGGGATGGTTTGGTTTCAAAACCCAGAAACTCTCTGAAAGTAGCTTGAGCAGAAAAGAGAATATTTTGGAAGGTCCAGTGTGCTTCACAGAATTCTAGGATCTCCTGAGACAGAAACAGGAAATGGGAGACGGTAACTCTCCATTCTGGTTTCCTCTTCTCTAATTTCACATCATCATCTCTCCTGACTCCACCAAGAAAGTGCCTTGGATTCCTGAAATATATTCTTACAAATCCAGTTTCTATCAATATCTGCACCAGTCTTTGAAATTGTCCCAATTTCACATTCCTAGGAGAGAGAATTTGATTGACTCTGCCTGGCTTCATTGTTGCTGCTTTCTGAATCAGTTGTTCATCCTTGATCTATTCATATAATTAAAATGTTCTTAAATGAGTCTTACTTTCAGGTTGGGAGCTTCAGATGACATCTCATAAAACAAGAATGAAGCTACCCCTAAATGGATCTAATCTAAGAATGATAAATAACATTTCAAAAACCGTTCTCAATTGCCTATTTTTAATTTTTCCAACTCACTCACCCCCTCATATACATGCAAATTTCCAAATACTATTATTCAGCAGGAAATATGAAAGTAATAGAAATCTATTTTTGTTTTCTAAAATGCTAAAATTTTAATGCCTTTTTAAATATTTTGGTTTGTGTAAATAATTTTTTAAGTCTTTTATCAATATCATATGTTACATGAGGTAAAATCACTGAGGACATATTTTAGTTCTTGACTCTACACAAATATCCAATAAAGCAAAATCCTCATGGAAATAATAATGCATTTTGACAGCTAAACTCTTAAAAAAGAAAAGAAACCTTTCTTAGCATTTGGACTAATTCCTAAGGAATTATATCTTTCTATCAAGACTGTATAAGTAGAAACGTTAATATTTCTAAGAGAGGAATTAACTACCACATTATGGCCTTTTAAATTCTTCTAAAATAACAAGGAGGGCCCATGCTTACAAGACTAGGAAAATCAATGCAAGAAAAATACTTGTCTTTCTTCCATATGCATTTAAAGTACACGCTGACCTCATAGTGCTGCTCATTTATTATCCTTCTAATAAAATAACAGTATTACACATTAAAGTTATATTTAAAGAAGTGTTTGTTGATGTCTTTGGGGAGTTCAAATGTAAGTCTTGGTACAAATACAATGTTATGAACTTATACAGAAAACAATATTTGTGAAAGCCAAATTCTAAGCCTATTTAGAATTCAGAGTTTCATGAGATCTTGTTTCTCCTCCCAACCCACTAACTACACTTCTTAGTGGGCTCTTTCTTCATTTCTTACTTCCCTCACACTGGGAATGGCCAAAAACTTAGTCCTTCAGCAACCATTCTTTCATTCATTCAACTAAAGCTATTGGGCATCTATTTGTAAAGTGTTATCCCCACCTGCTCTGAAGATTTGAAAACAAATTGGCTACAGTCATTGTCTTCAAGGATCTTATAGCTTCTGGGTAAAACAGAATCTGTACATAAGTAAGTATAACAGAAGATGTTGTATAGATACATATAAATACATATTATAATAGAGCATAGGGAAAGTGCTATGTGATATCAGGAGAAGGAAGATTTTTTAAAATTATACTTCCTAGATAACCAAAGATCTGTCTGCTTGACAATCCTTCAATCATCAGCAATTGATTACTGATTATATAATTTGTAGGGATCTTTCCAAACTATTCCCAACTTTTAAATAATAATAATAATAATAATAATAATAATAATAGGGATGCCTGAGTAGCTGGGTAGGTTGAGTGTCCGACTCTTGGTTTTTCCTCAGGTCATGATCTCGGGGTTGTGAGATTGAGTCCCAGGTTGGGCTCCACAGGAAGTTTGCTTGAGATTCTCTCTCCATCTCTCTGCCCCTCTCTCCATTCATGTACACTTTCGCTCATTCTCTCTCAATAAAATAAACCTTTAATGAAAAATAAGAAGAATAAATAACACCAGCTAGCAATTATTAGTATTCACTAAATGACAGGCAATGTTCTAATCACTTATATGTATTTTTATGTAATCCTCACAACTGCCCTCAAAGTATAGCATTATTTTTCCCATTTCACAGATAATAAAACTCAGGCACACACAGGGTTATGCCTAGGGCTATATAACCAGTGAGTGACAGAATCAGGATTCTGCATCCAGGTAGTTGGTACGCAAGCCCAGGCTCTTAACCATTACATTATATTGTGTATAGTCACCAAATTTATCTTTACCAATTTCACTCCTTACCAGCAAACAAGGTTCATATTTTGCTATAAAGACAGATATCACCTGATAAGAGCTGTTTTGACCTCAGACCTTTCTATCTCAACATTTTTCTGAATCTTTATCCCCACCTCTCTCTGAACAAACAATGTTTTTTATGATGAGGTTTTTGCTTGCTTGGTTGGTTGATTTTTGAATCCTTGTCCCTATTTATTTGGGCCTTTCTTCACTTCAATTTCCCCCCATCAAATCTTTCCTGACTTTCAAGTGTGTTCATAATCTTTATATCCGAACTATCCAAGCACTGTCTCACATTACTCACTGTTTTTGCAATAATTTTGGCCCCTAATGCATTATAAATATTTTGAGATGAAAAATGTGTTGACAAATTTCTTTCTCCATAGCATTAAAGTACTGAACAAATAAGTCAGTGTACAAATATTTACACCTGGGGGCACCTGGGTGGCTCAGTCAGTTAAGTGTCTGACTCTTGATTTCAGGGTTGTGAGATGGAGCCCCATGTCAGGCTGGGTGCTCAGCAGGGAGTCTGCTTGAGATTCTCTCTTTCCTTCTCACCAGTCCCCCTTTTGTGCATACTCGTTCAAAAATAAAAACATCTTTAAAAAATATTTACACATGGATTTTTATAGCTTAAAAAATCTAAAATGTTTAGTTATCCTTAAAGAATTTAAGGCTTTAAAAGTTGACTTTGAGAATTTGAATGGTCTGTACATTGCTTTCAGATGGAATCATATTTAACAATTCTGGTATTTTATTTCTTCCTTTGTTTAGAAATTCTTCCTTAAATATCTGCCCTAAGTGAAATATTCTAAGGGTAGCTTTTTGTTTGCATAACCTTCTAAGCTTTAAGGCTTAGAAGCCTTAAACGAAGCCCCCACAAATTAGTTAAAATATTAACATAAAATTAAAACGAAACTAAAATTAGTTAAAATATTAACATAAAATTATTTGATTTAGGGTATATCATTCCTTGAGTATATTTTGATCTTTGAAAAATTAATCAGAATTGTCATTAGTAGTTATCTTCTGAACCTCTGTTTTTTGTTGTATTTCTTTGGAAATTTTATTTCCAGGTTAAGATGTTTATTTCTTCTGAAGACCCTGTTCAAGTCCTACAGGTACACTTTTCACTAAAAGTCTGGGAAAGAAGACTAAAACAGGCCCCCCCAAAAAAGAGCAAGCACTTTGAGTTTGCTCTGTTCTCACTTCAGTCTTCCAAGTCATGTTATTTGACCATAAGATATAATGCAAAATAATGTCTTGCTTTTCTATTTACCTCTTCTTTAAATATTTTGAGTGAAGAAAAACCTGCCATTGCAGAATATTTTGGTTAGAAAGTAGCGTTTCTACAGAATGGTCCACTCAGGTAATGAACATCTTCCCAAATTGCTTATTTTCCTTTTCATCTCTTGAAGTTTGCTCCAAACTCTTTACTTCCTTCATATGATTTATAAACAGTTACTTAGCTGATTCTTAAAACTAAATGCCTTTAACTTACTAAAAAGAGGATAGGAAACCGTGCTCTTCTTAGGAATGTGTCCTTCCTCCCTGGGAAAGGAGTGATCCCTTTTAAGTGAGGAAGGCTGAAGTAGAGGAAAATGAATAATCAGGTTGTTGGAAGTAGGGTTTAACAGCCGGTACAAAGTAAACAGATGCAGGTATTGAAAGAATACAGGCTTCCAGTCCATTTCCTTTTTTTGCAAAATGTCTAGCTCCTGCATTCTTTATTCAGATGGACTCATACCTGGCAGTGAAGTTTTTTTTGGCTGCATTTTTGTGAAATATCTGTAGGAAATGAGTTGAGAAACTTGACAGGAACAGCTTGAGGTATTTGATGAATAATAGAGAACTTGCACCATTCAAGTGTCTGACTAGGGCAGAATGAGAAGTATTAGAAACTTGGAAAAAAGGACAGATTGATTGAAAAATAATACACTGCTCTAACCCACTAGCAAATACAGCTCTTTCTAAAGCACTGTAGACAGATCACATAGGGAAACAGCTTAAATTAGGTTTCCTTAGGCTTACTTGGATGGTCTTTCCCATTGTTTGTCACTTGCTGCCTGCTTCCTCCCATCAAAACCAAAAATATTTAAGGGGAAAGGAAAACATAGCCCAGATGTACCAGCATTTTAAGGGGCTCTTTCCCACGTATGTGAAGGGCTGTTTATTTTGCATTCTCACGCAATGAAAAGTGTTTGAGTGAACGCCTGCAGTCCTCATAGTTCTATTTCCCATTTACCCTGACAACTCGGAAAAAAAGGAGTCTTATTTAACAACCCTGTGATAGCATAACAAGGATAGGATGTTTTCTTCTCATTTTAATATAGAAAATATCTAGCACATGCTTAGAATGGCTTGACTTAATAATATAGTGTTCTCTGTGTAGACTTCATAAGCACTGAAAGAATTTTTAAACTCCAGCACAAAATCAAAAGGAATGAGGAAGTTGATCCTAGAGAATAAAAGGGAAGTAAGTTTGGGCTAACTTGGCTGAACTTTAATCCTCTCATTAATAAAATGAGCCTGTTTGACCAGATGAACTGTAAAATGTCTTTCAGTTCTAATAGTCTGTATATCTAAATTACTTTTTAGGAATGAAGTTTTCTTTTATTCATCGCTGATTTTTTTTTTCATTTAAGTCCTGTGTTTTTCTAGGTTTCACTATGAGTCGGAGGGTATGTATTATCATTTCACACATCCATCCCCCTTGGGAAAGGTACAGGTTAGCCAAACACTGGACTTAATAGTAAATAATACTATGCCTCATGTTCTGAATTCTATCTTATTTCCAATTGGCAGGGTGGGGAAGAATATTCTAGCTTAAAATTTTTCAGGACTATTATCAGTTAAACTCAGTGGACACTTTTCAGCTCTTATTTTACTTAAACTCAGCAACTTTCAACAGGACTGCCTCCCTGCTCATATAAAAATATACACATATGGATACACAGCACTCTTTTTCTGACACCACCCTCTTGGCTTTCCTTCCATCTCCCACACTGTGCTGTGTCAGTCTCCCATATATGCTCATCTTTCATCCTTCACTGTCCTACCTAAAGTGGTCTTCTCTTCTCTGCTTCATCTCTCGTGAATACCTCATCTCTGTCCATGGTTTCAATCATCAAATGTTAATACATGCCTAAATCAATATCCCCAACCCAAACTCTCTATTGAGACACAAACTAGTATATCCAATTACCTAGCGCACATCCCTATTTGTTTCAGAGCCACAACACCATGTGGAGAACCAAATTCATGCCCCACCACCCTATCAGGCTCCTTTCCTAATGCTTCTTCAACAGTGAATCTCATCACTGACTCATCAACTAGTGAGTCGCCAGGTCATCATCAAAGACTCTAGCTTCTCCTTAAACCCCACTTTCAAGCAACTACCAACTATCAAGGTAGTACACAATACTTTTCAGTATATTGGGGTTTTTTCCTGTCCATATCCAGTGTCACCCCTAGATCCAAACAATCATCATCTTTCAATTGCATTTTGTTCCCAGTCTTTTCCTTTTGAAAGACTTTCTTTACCCCTTACTCTCACCTCCCAGCAGATAGAGCAAATTTACCAAAATGCAAATATGATCACATTACTCTTAAACTCTTTTGTCTCTCATTAACATCTAGGAACTACATCTACAAACTCATTAATGAGGCCTATAGAACCACTCCTTACGTGGCATGCATGTATCCTCTGGCCTCCACCTCTCCCCTCTTCCTGCCCCAAACTTAAGGTTACTGACACCCTGAATTTCTTTTGATTCCTGAAATTCATCATTCCTTTCTCTTCTCTTGAGGCCTTTGTGTAAACTCTTCCTTCTGCCTAGAAAACATGTTTTTTTTCTTCCTTTTTAATTCTCCGTTGAGGCTGACTCTAATTTTCTTAACGTATTTTGTATAAATCCTTATTCTGAAGCATTTTGCGTGTATTAACCTCCTTAATTCTCACAACAGCTCTCTATTATAATAATCATTTAACAATGAGGAATGTGAAACCCAGTCAAGTTCAGGAATTGCCCAAATCAGAAAGGCAGGTACTGGCAGAGCCAACATTTGATCTTCTGCAGCAGAGCCAATGATTTGGGGCATTATGCTTAAAAATCATTTTCCCTATTTGGACTCATACTGTCTCTCCCCATGGCCCTTAACCCAGATGAGCATTGTTGCTCCTGACATCATGTCTCTTCTGCCCCCACTGCCAAAGCACTTACTTATATAAGTCACTGCTTTTTAACTTTCTTCCCTGCCAGACTATCTAGTTTTCAAGGTAGAAATCACACTTATTAAAAGAATGAATGAGTGAGTGAGCAAAGGAGCACCATCAATGCTCTACATCCATTCAGCATTTTTTAGAGTTCTGAGACTTCAGACAGAGGCTTTATTCATATTTTCAGTACTTCCTTTTCACAATTTGTGAAATTAGAATTATATGATATTTTCTCTTAAGAACAGCCAACTCATAATCATTTGTATCTTTCACAAGTCAATATGTTTGCTTCAACAGCCCCAAGAAGGTAGAAATGGTCTCTAAGTCTTTTTTAGTTCTGCACCTGGCAGTGCTTGTCCGACATTGAGAAACATCTATCAGAAGCAGAAGTATTCTTTGCACCAAGCAGCTGGCACAGCTACAATTGGAGGCCCGAATTTTCTTCCATCTTTCACATTGCTTTCTTATTGTTTTCCCTAGAATGTATTTTCTCATAAGTATTTAAAAATGATACTGGTATCCCTGAGCAGGCCCACCAATACTTATTTAATTGATCCTAATAGTGAAACTATTAAAATGAAATGGCCAAATGTTATGCCTTTAAGAGTTCTATACATTAGTTAACTTTTTTCTCTCCTGGGAACCCAGCTACCATCTTTAGAACTTTTTTCCCATGGCAAAATTAATTCTGTAATACCAACCACAGAGTTAGGTATCGATTCACAAAACACAATCTTATTATAAATTGAGATCTGTTTCTATTGGCCTTCAAAACATGCCCATAAATGCATGAGAAACAAAGCCACAGGGAAGAATAATTTTGGATATACAGGATGGATGAACATCTTTAAGAGGTACATGATTATCATGAAGGTATAAATCCATAGTGTGTATTACAGAAATCAAGTTCTTCTTGTTGTCCAGCAAACAATCTGAGAAACTTGAACAAGCTACTGAAGCCCCTTGATTGTTACATTTTAAAATAAAATATGACTAATTGCCTTGATGAACTGTTACAAGGATTAAATAGATAAATATGCATACCCATAGGAAAAGTTGAATAAACTCTAATTTATTAACGTTAATATGAATACATACTAATTTATTAATAATATTAACTGCCTTAAAAAGTATGACTATGAGAGTGTTTTTTCAAGGTAAAATTTATGGAATAGGTAAAATAACTATTATACAGTAACATGTATTTAGCACTGGCCATACATTCCTTTTATCCTTTCACTCATTAACTCCTCATAACAGCTCTAAGAGGTAAAGATTATTATCATTCCCATTTTATGAATAAAGAAAAATTAAAGTATAGAGAAATTAGTAAGGGGTAGCCCTGCTGATTCAAATCCAGAAAGTCTGACTTGAAATTTACTGTACTCTTCATGGTACATGGTTTTAAAATTTGTTAGCGATATCATTGGTCAATGACTAGGAGATTTCTGACCAATGTAACATTAAAGATGAAGAAAAGGTAACTCAATAGCAAACTGAAACAATGGTGAACTAAGAGGGTAGAAGTGAAATGAGGATCTTATAGATGTCCCTGTTTCTCAACGGAACTGCTCACATACTTAGACAACATGCCTGTATCTGTACGTGCAGAAAAAAAAGAAATCAGTAGGAGAAAAGTTTGATCTTCCTTGAACTTCATTAAAAGAAGCAGTCGTATCTTACGGAAAGAGAAATTTACATTGAAGAAGCAACATAAATCCCCAGGGATATCTTGATATTGTCAGAATGGCAA